>NW_027464599.1:7928400-8238700 GCF_043290135.1 Rhipicephalus microplus | reverse complement strand
TGTCTCCATGGCGCAATTGGCGAGCGCGATCAGCTGTTAACCGAAAGGTTGGAGGTTCGAGGCCACCCGGTGGTAGTGCGGCGCTTTTTTTCTTTGGGCTGATAGCTTTGAAGATATGTTCTGATGGTGGTGAGAGTGGAGCTGGACTGTCTCCGTTGCGCAATTGGCTAGCGTGATCGGCTGTTAACCGAAAGCTTGGAGTTTCGAGCCCACTGGGGACGGTGTGTCGCTTTTTTTGCGCTGACAGCTTTGAAGATATGTTCTGATGGTGGTGAAAGTGGAGCCTCAGTGTCTCCGTGGCGCAATTGGCTAGCGCCATCGGCTGTTAGGCGAAAGGTTGGAGGTTCGAGCCCACCCAAAATGGTGCGGCGCTTTTTTTCTGTGGACTGATAGCTTTGAAGATATGTTCTGATGGTGGTGAGAGTATAGCAGGACTGTCTCCGTGGCGCAATCGGCTAGCGCAATCGGCTGTTAACCGAGAGGTTGGAGGTTTGAGCCCACCCGGGGACGGTGTGTCGCTTTTTTTTCTTTTCGCTGATAGCTTTGAAGATATGTTCTGATGGTGGTGAGAGTGGAGCACGACTGTCTCCGTGGCGCAGTTGGCTAGCGCGATTTGCAGTTAACCGAAAAGTTGGAAGTTCGAGCCCACCCGGTGGTGGTGCGGCAGTTTTTTTTCTTTGGGTTGATAGCTTTGAAGATATGTTCTGATGGTGGTGAGAGTATAGCAGGACTGCCTCCGTGGCGCAATTTGCTAGCGCGATCGGCTGTTAAGCGAAAGGTTGGAGGTTCGAGCCCTCCTGGGAGTGGTGTGTTGCTTTTTTCTTTGCGCTGATAACTTTAGAGACATGTTCTCATGGTGGTGAGATCTGAGCAAGACTGTCTCCGTGGCGCAATTGGCCAGCACGTTCGGCTGTTAACCGAAAAATTGGAGGTTTGAGCCCTCCCGGGAGTGGTGTGTTGCTTTTTTCTTTTCGCTGATAGCTTTGAAGATATGTTCTGATGGTGGTGAGAGTGGAGCACGACTGTCTCCGTGGCGCAGTTGGGTAGCGCGATCCGCTGTTTACGTAAAGGTTGGAGGTTCTAGCCCACCAGGTGGTGGTGCGGCGCTTTTTTTGAGCTGGTAGCTCTGAAGAAATGTTGTGACGGTGGTGAGCGTGGAGCACGACTGTCTCCGTGGCGCCATTGGCTAGCGCGATCGGCTGTTAACCGAAAGGTTGGAGGTTCGAGCCCACCCGGTGGTGGTGCGGCGCTTTTTTTTCTTTGGGCTGATAGCTCCGAAGAAATGTTGTGACGGTGGTGAGAGTGGAGCACGACTGTCTCCGTGGCGCCATTGGCTAGCGCTATCGGCTGTTAGACGAAAGGTTCGATGTTCGAGCCCACCCAAAATGGTGCGGCGCTTTTTTTCTGTGGACTGATAGCTTTGAAGATATGTTCTGATGGTGGTGAGAGTATAGCAGGACTGTCTCCGTGGCGCAATCGGCTAGCGCAATCGGCTGTTAACCGAGAGGTTGGAGGTTTGAGCCCACCCGGGGACGGTGTGTCGCTTTTTTTTCTTTTCGCTGATAGCTTTGAAGATATGTTCTGATGGTGGTGAGAGTGGAGCACGACTGTCTCCGTGGCGCAGTTGGCTAGCGCGATTTGCAGTTAACCGAAAAGTTGGAAGTTCGAGCCCACCCGGTGGTGGTGCGGCAGTTTTTTTTCTTTGGGTTGATAGCTTCGAAGATATGTTCTGATGGTGGTGAGAGTATAGCAGGACTGCCTCCGTGGCGCAATTTGCTAGCGCGATCGGCTGTTAAGCGAAAGGTTGGAGGTTCGAGCCCTCCTGGGAGTGGTGTGTTGCTTTTTTCTTTGCGCTGATAACTTTAGAGACATGTTCTCATGGTGGTGAGATCTGAGCAAGACTGTCTCCGTGGCGCAATTGGCCAGCACGTTCGGCTGTTAACCGAAAAATTGGAGGTTTGAGCCCTCCCGGGAGTGGTGTGTTGCTTTTTTCTTTTCGCTGATAGCTTTGAAGATATGTTCTGATGGTGGTGAGAGTGGAGCACGACTGTCTCCGTGGCGCAGTTGGGTAGCGCGATCCGCTGTTTACGTAAAGGTTGGAGGTTCTAGCCCACCAGGTGGTGGTGCGGCGCTTTTTTTGAGCTGGTAGCTCTGAAGAAATGTTGTGACGGTGGTGAGCGTGGAGCACGACTGTCTCCGTGGCGCCATTGGCTAGCGCGATCGGCTGTTAACCGAAAGGTTGGAGGTTCGAGCCCACCCGGTGGTGGTGCGGCGCTTTTTTTTCTTTGGGCTGATAGCTCCGAAGAAATGTTGTGACGGTGGTGAGAGTGGAGCACGACTGTCTCCGTGGCGCCATTGGCTAGCGCTATCGGCTGTTAGACGAAAGGTTCGATGTTCGAGCCCACCCGGAGTGGTGCGGCGCTTTTTTTCTTTGGACTGATAGCTTTGAAGATATGTTCTGATGGTGGTGAGAGTATAGCAGGACTGTCTCCGCGGCGCGAGTTGCTAGCACGATCGGCTGTTAACCGAGAGGTTGGAGGTTTGAGCCCACCCGGCGACGGTGTGTCGCTTTTTTTTTCTTTTCGCTGATAGCTTTAAAGATATGTTCTCATGGTGGTGAGAGTGGAGCACGACTGTCTCTGTGGCGCCATTGGCTAGCGCGATCGGCTGTTAACCGAAAGGTTGGAGGTTCGAGCACACGCGGTGGTGGTGCTGGCTTTTTTCTATGGGCTGATAGCTTTGAAGATATGTTCTGATGGTGGTGAGAGTGAAGCAGGACTGTCTCCGTGGCGCAATTGGCTAGCGCGGTCGACTGTTAACCGAAAGGTTGGAGGTTCGAGCCCACCCGGTAGTGGTGCGGCGCTTTTTTTCTTTGAGCTGATAGCTTTGAAGATATGTTCTGATGGTGGTGAGAGTAGAGCAGGACTGTCTCCGTGGCGCAATTGGCTAGCGCGATCGGCTGTTAACAAAAATGTTTGAGGTTCGAGCCCACCCGGTGGTGGTGCGGCGCTTTTTTCTTTGGGCTGATAGCTTTGAAGATATGTTCTGATGGTGGTGAGAGTAGAGCAGGACTGTCTCCGTGGCGCAATTGGCTAGCGCGATCGGCTGTTAACCGAAAGCTTGGAGTTTCGAGCCCACCCGGTAGCGGCGCGGCGCTTTTTTTTTCTTTGAGCTGATAGCTTTGAAGATATGTTCTGATGGTGGTGAGAGTGGAGCACGACTGTCTCCGTGGCGCAATTGGCTAGCGCGATCGGCTGTTAACAGAAAGGATGGAGGTTCGAGCCCACCCGGGGGTGGTGCGCCGCTTTTTTTCTTTGGGCTGATAGCTTTGAAGATATGTTCTGATGTTAGCGAGAGTGGAGCACGACTGTCTCCATGGCGCAATTGGCGAGCGCGATCGGCTGTTAACCGAAAGGTTGGAGGTTCGAGCCCACCCGGTAGCGGCGCGGCGCTTTTTTTGTTTGAGCTGATAGCTTTGAAGATATGTTCTGATGGTGGTGAGAGTGGAGCAGGACTGTCTCCGTGGCGCAATTGGCTAGCGCGATCGGCTGTTAACCGAAAGGTTGGAGTTTCGAGCCCACTCGGGGACGGTGTGTCGCTTTTTTTTTCTTTGCGCTGATAGCTTTGAAGATATGTTCTGAGGGTGGTGAGAGTGGAGCACGACTGTCTCCGTGGCGCAATTGGCTAGCGCGATCGGCTGTTAACAAAAAGGATGGAGGTTCGAGCCCACCCGGGGGTGGTGCGCCGCTTTTTTTCTTTGGGCTGATAGCTTTTAAGATATGTTCTGAGTTTAGTGAGAGTGGAGCACGACTGTCTCCATGGCGCAATTGCCGAGCGCGATCAGCTGTTAACCGAAAGGTTGGAGGTTCGAGCCCACCCGGTGGTAGTGCGGCGCTTTTTTTCTTTGGGCTGATAGCCTTGAAGATATGTTCTGATGGGGGTGAGAGTGGAGCTGGACTGTCTCCGTTGCACAATTGGCTAGCGTGATCGGCTGTTAACCGAAAGCTTGGAGTTTCGAGCCCACTGGGGACGGTGTGTCGCTTTTTTTGCGCTGATAGCTTTGAAGATATGTTCTGATGGTGGTGAAAGTGTAGCCTCAGTGTCTCCGTGGCGCAATTGGCTAGCGCCATCGGCTGTTAGACGAAAGGTTGGAGGTTCGAGCCCACCCAAAGTGGTGCGGCGCTTTTTTTCTGTGGACTGATAGCTTTGAAGATATGTTCTGATGGTGGTGAGAGTATAGCAGGACTGTCTCCGTGGCGCAATCGGCTAGCGCGATCGGCTGTTAACCTAGAGGTTGGAGGTTTGAGCCCACCCGGGGACGGTGTGTCGCTTTTTTTTCTTTTCGCTGATAGCTTTGAAGATATGTTCTGATGGTGGTGAGAGTGGAGCACGACTGTCTCCGTGGCGCAGTTGGCTAGCGCGATTTGCATTTAACCGAAAAGTTAGAAGTTCGAGCCCACCCGGTGGTGGTGCGGCAGTTTTTTTTCTTTGGGCTGATAGCTTTGAAGATATAATCTGATGGTGGTGAGATTATAGCAGGACTGCCTCCGTGGCGCAATTTGCTAGCGCGATCGGCTGTTAAGCGAAAGGTTGGAGGTTCGAGCCCTCCTGGGAGTGGTGTGTTGCTTTTTTCTTTGCGCTGATAACTTTAGAGACATGTTCTCATGGTGGTGAGATCTGAGCAAGACTGTCTCCGTGGCGCAATTGGCCAGCACGTTCGGCTGTTAACCGAAAAATTGGAGGTTTGAGCCCTCCCGGGAGTGGTGTGTTGCTTTTTTCTTTGCGCTGATAGCTTTGAAGATATGTTCTAATGGTGTTGAGAGTGGAGCACGACTGTCTCCGTGGCCCAATTGGGTAGCGCGATCCGCTGTTAACGTAAAGGTTGGAGGTTCTAGCCCACCAGGTGGTGGTGCGGCGCTTTTTTTTTTGAGCTGGTAGCTCTGAAGAAATGTTCTGACGGTGGTGAGCGTGGAGCACGACTGTCTCTGTGGCGCCATTGGCTAGCGCGATCGGCTGTTAACCGAAAGGTTGGAGGTTCGAGCCCACCCGGTGGTGGTGCGGCGCTTTTTTTCTTTGGGCTGATAGCTCCGAAGAAATGTTGTGACGGTGGTGAGAGTGGAGCACGACTGTCTCCGTGGCGCCATTGGCTAGCGCTATCGGCTGTTAGACGAAAGGTTCGATGTTCGAGCCCACCCGGAGTGGTGCGGCGCTTTTTTTCTTTGGACTGATAGCTTTGAAGATATGTTCTGATGGTGGTGAGAGTATAGCAGGACTGTCTCCGTGGCGCGATTGGCTAGCGCGATCGGCTGTTAACCGAGAGGTTGGAGGTTTGAGCCCACCCGGCGACGGTGTGTCGCTTTTTTTTTTCTTTTCGCTGATAGCTTTGAAGATATGTTCTCATGGTGGTGAGAGTGGAGCACGACTGTCTCTGTGGCGCCATTGGCTAGCGCGATCGGCTGTTAACCGAAAGGTTGGAGGTTCGAGCACACCCGGTGGTGGTGCTGGCTTTTTTCTATGGGCTGATAGCTTTGAAGATATGTTCTGATGGTGGTGAGAGTGAAGCAGGACTGTCTCCGTGGCGCAATTGGCTAGCGCGGTCGACTGTTAACCGAAAGGTTGGAGGTTCGAGCCCACCCGGTAGTGGTGCGGCGCTTTTTTTTCTTTGAGCTGATAGCTTTGAAGATATGTTCTGATGGTGGTGAGAGTAGAGCAGGACTGTCTCCGTGGCGCAATTGGCTAGCGCGATCGGCTGTTAACAAAAATGTTTGAGGTTCGAGCCCACCCGGTGGTGGTGCGGCGCTTTTTTTCTTTGGGCTGATAGCTTTGAAGATATGTTCTGATGGTGGTGAGAATATAGCAGGACTGCCTCCGTGGCGCAATTTGCTAGCGCGATCGGCTGTTAAGCGAAAGGTTGGAGGTTCGAGCCCTCCTGGGAGTGGTGTGTTGCTTTTTTCTTTGCGCTGATAACTTTAGAGACATGTTCTCATGGTGGTGAGATCTGAGCAAGACTGTCTCCGTGGCGCAATTGGCCAGCACGTTCGGCTGTTAACCAAAAAATTGGAGGTTTGAGCCCTCCCGGGAATGGTGTGTAGCTTTTTTCTTTGCGCTGATAGCTTTGAAGATATGTTCTAATGGTGTTGAGAGTGGAGCACGACTGTCTCCGTGGCCCAATTGGGTAGCGCGATCCGCTGTTAACGTAAAGGTTGGAGGTTCTAGCCCACCAGGTGGTGGTGCGGCGCTTTTTTTTTGAGCTGGTAGCTCTGAAGAAATGATCTGACGGTGGTGAGCGTGGAGCACGACTGTCTCCGTGGCGCCATTGGCTAGCGCGATCGGCTGTTAACCGAAATGTTGGAAGTTCGAGCCCACCCGGTGGTGGTGTGGCGCTTTTTTTTCTTTGGGCTGATAGCTCCGAAGAAATGTTGTGACGGTGGTGAGAGTGTAGCACGACTGTCTCCGTGGCGCCATTGGCTAGCGCTATCGGCTGTTAGACGAAAGTTTGGAGGTTCGAGCCCACCCGGAGTGGTGCGGCGCTTTTTTTCTTTTCGCTGATAGCTTTGAAGATATGTTCTCTTGGTGGTGAGAGTGGAGCACGACTGTCTCTGTGGCGCCATTGGCTAGCGCGATCGGCTGTTAACCGAAAGGTTGGAGGTTCGAGCCCACCCGGTGGTGGTGCGGCGCTTTTTTTTCTTTGGGCTGATAGCTCCGAAAAAATGTTCTGACGGTGGTGAGAGTGGAGCACGACTGTCTCCGTGGCGCAATTGGCTAGCGCTATCGGCTGTTAACCGAAAGGTTGGAGGTTCGAGCCCTCCCGGGAGTGGTGTGTTGCTTTTTTTCTTTGGGCTGATAGCTCTGAAGAAATGTTCTGACGGTGGTGAAAGTGGAGCCTCACTGTCTTCGTGGCGCAATTGGCTAGCGCGATCGGCTGTTAGAAGAAAGGTTGGAGGTTCGAGCCCACCTGGAGTGGTGCGGCGTTTTTTTCTTTGGACTGATAGCTTTGAAGATATGTTCTGCTGGTGGTGAGAGTATAGGAGGACTGTCTCCCTGGCGCAATTGGCTAGCGCGATCGGCTGTTAACCGAAAGCTTGGAGTTTCGAGCCCACCCGGTAGTGGCGCGGCGCTTTTTTTTCTTTGACCTGATTGTTTGAAGATATGTTCTGATGGTGGTGAGAGTGGAGCAGGACTGTCTCCGTGGCGCAATTGGCTAGCTCGATCGGCTGTTAACCGAAAGGTTGGAGTTTCGAGCCCACCCGGGGACGGTGTGTCGCTTTTTTTTTCTTTTCGCTGATAGCTTTGAAGATATGTTCTGATGGTGGTGAGAGTGGAGCACGACTGTCTCTGTGGCGCAGTTGGCTAGCGCGATTTGCAGTTAACCGAAAAGTTGGAGGTTCGAGCCCACCCGGTGGTGGTGAGGCACTTTTTTTTCTTTGGGCTGATAGCTTTGAAGATATGTTCTGATGGTGGTGAGAGTGGAGCTGGACTGTCTCCGTTGCGCAATTGGCTAGCGTGATCGGCTGTTAACCGAAAGCTTGGAGTTTCGAGCCCACTGGGGACGGTGTGTCGCTTTTTTTTCTTTTCGCTGATAGCTTTGAAGATATGTTCTCATGGTGGGAAGAGTGGAGCACGACTGTCTCTGTGGCGCCATTGGCTAGCGCAACCGGCTGTTAACCGAAAGGTTGGAGGTTCGAGCCCACCCGGTGGTGGTGCGGCGTTTTTTTTTCTTTGGGGTGATAGCTCCGAAAAAATGTTCTGACGGTGGTGAGAGTGGAGCTCGACTGTCTCCGTGGCGCAATTGGCTAGCGCTATCGGCTCTTAACCGAAAGGTTGGAGGTTCGAGCCCTCCCGGGAGTGGTGTGTTGCTTTTTTTTCTTTGGGCTGATAGCTCTGAAGAAATGTTCTGACGGTGGTGAAAGTGGAGCCTCACTGTCTCCGTGGCGCAATTGGCTAGCGCGATCGGCTGTTAACAGAAAGGATGGAGGTTCGAGCCCACGCGGGGGTGGTGCGCCGCTTTTTTTTCTTTGGGCTGATAGCTTTTAAGATATGTTCTGATGTTAGTGAGAGTGGAGCACGACTGTCTCCATGGCCCAATTGGGTAGCGCGATCCGCTGTTAACGTAAAGGTTGGAGGTTCTAGCCCACCAGGTGGTGGTGCGGCGCTTTTTTTTTTGAGCTGGTAGCTCTGAAGAAATGTTCTGACGGTGGTGAGCGTGGAGCACGACTGTCTCCGTGGCGCCATTGGCTAGCGCGATCGGCTGTTAACCGAAAGGTTGGAGGTTCGAGCCCACCCGGTGGTGGTGCGGCGCTTTTTTTCTTTGGGCTGATAGCTCCGAAGAAATGTTGTGACGGTGGTGAGAGTGGAGCACGACTGTCTCCGTGGCGCCATTGGCTAGCGCTATCGGCTGTTAGACGAAAGGTTCGATGTTCGAGCCCACCCGGAGTGGTGCGGCGCTTTTTTTCTTTGGACTGATAGCTTTGAAGATATGTTCTGATGGTGGTGAGAGTATAGCAGGACTGTCTCCGTGGCGCGATTGGCTAGCGCGATCGGCTGTTAACCGAGAGGTTGGAGGTTTGAGCCCACCCGGCGACGGTGTGTCGCTTTTTTTTTTCTTTTCGCTGATAGCTTTGAAGATATGTTCTCATGGTGGTGAGAGTGGAGCACGACTGTCTCTGTGGCGCCATTGGCTAGCGCGATCGGCTGTTAACCGAAAGGTTGGAGGTTCGAGCACACCCGGTGGTGGTGCTGGCTTTTTTCTATGGGCTGATAGCTTTGAAGATATGTTCTGATGGTGGTGAGAGTGAAGCAGGACTGTCTCCGTGGCGCAATTGGCTAGCGCGGTCGACTGTTAACCGAAAGGTTGGAGGTTCGAGCCCACCCGGTAGGGGTGCGGCGCTTTTTTTTCTTTGAGCTGATAGCTTTGAAGATATGTTCTGATGGTGGTGAGAGTAGAGCAGGACTGTCTCCGTGGCGCAATTGGCTAGCGCGATCGGCTGTTAACAAAAATGTTTGAGGTTCGAGCCCACCCGGTGGTGGTGCGGCGCTTTTTTTCTTTGGGCTGATAGCTTTGAAGATATGTTCTGATGGTGGTGAGAATATAGCAGGACTGCCTCCGTGGCGCAATTTGCTAGCGCGATCGGCTGTTAAGCGAAAGGTTGGAGGTTCGAGCCCTCCTGGGAGTGGTGTGTTGCTTTTTTCTTTGCGCTGATAACTTTAGAGACATGTTCTCATGGTGGTGAGATCTGAGCAAGACTGTCTCCGTGGCGCAATTGGCCAGCACGTTCGGCTGTTAACCAAAAAATTGGAGGTTTGAGCCCTCCCGGGAGTGGTGTGTAGCTTTTTTCTTTGCGCTGATAGCTTTGAAGATATGTTCTAATGGTGTTGAGAGTGGAGCACGACTGTCTCCGTGGCCCAATTGGGTAGCGCGATCCGCTGTTAACGTAAAGGTTGGAGGTTCTAGCCCACCAGGTGGTGGTGCGGCGCTTTTTTTTTGAGCTGGTAGCTCTGAAGAAATGTTCTGACGGTGGTGAGCGTGGAGCACGACTGTCTCCGTGGCGCCATTGGCTAGCGCGATCGGCTGTTAACCGAAATGTTGGAAGTTCGAGCCCACCCGGTGGTGGTGTGGCGCTTTTTTTTCTTTGGGCTGATAGCTCCGAAGAAATGTTGTGACGGTGGTGAGAGTGTAGCACGACTGTCTCCGTGGCGCCATTGGCTAGCGCTATCGGCTGTTAGACGAAAGGTTGGAGGTTCGAGCCCACCTGGAGTGGTGCGGCGTTTTTTTCTTTGGACTGATAGCTTTGAAGATATGTTCTGCTGGTGGTGAGAGTATAGGAGGACTGTCTCCCTGGCGCAATTGGCTAGCGCGATCGGCTGTTAACCGAAAGCTTGGAGTTTCGAGCCCACCCGGTAGTGGCGCGGCGCTTTTTTTTCTTTGACCTGATTGTTTGAAGATATGTTCTGATGGTGGTGAGAGTGGAGCAGGACTGTCTCCGTGGCGCAATTGGCTAGCTCGATCGGCTGTTAACCGAAAGGTTGGAGTTTCGAGCCCACCCGGGGACGGTGTGTCGCTTTTTTTTCTTTTCGCTGATAGCTTTGAAGATATGTTCTGATGGTGGTGAGAGTGGAGCACGACTGTCTCTGTGGCGCAGTTGGCTAGCGCGATTTGCAGTTAACCGAAAAGTTGGAGGTTCGAGCCCACCCGGTGGTGGTGAGGCACTTTTTTTTCTTTGGGCTGATAGCTTTGAAGATATGTTCTGATGGTGGTGAGAGTGGAGCTGGACTGTCTCCGTTGCGCAATTGGCTAGCGTGATCGGCTGTTAACCGAAAGCTTGGAGTTTCGAGCCCACTGGGGACGGTGTGTCGCTTTTTTTTCTTTTCGCTGATAGCTTTGAAGATATGTTCTCATGGTGGGAAGAGTGGAGAACGACTGTCTCTGTGGCGCCATTGGCTAGCGCAACCGGCTGTTAACCGAAAGGTTGGAGGTTCGAGCCCACCCGGTGGTGGTGCGGCGTTTTTTTTTCTTTGGGGTGATAGCTCCGAAAAAATGTTCTGACGGTGGTGAGAGTGGAGCTCGACTGTCTCCGTGGCGCAATTGGCTAGCGCTATCGGCTCTTAACCGAAAGGTTGGAGGTTCGAGCCCTCCCGGGAGTGGTGTGTTGCTTTTTTTTCTTTGGGCTGATAGCTCTGAAGAAATGTTCTGACCGTGGTGAAAGTGGAGCCTCACTGTCTCCGTGGCGCAATTGGCTAGCGCGATCGGCTGTTAACAGAAAGGATGGAGGTTCGAGCCCACGCGGGGGTGGTGCGCCGCTTTTTTTTCTTTGGGCTGATAGCTTTTAAGATATGTTCTGATGTTAGTGAGAGTGGAGCACGACTGTCTCCATGGCGCAATTGGCGAGCGCGATCAGCTGTTAACCGAAAGGTTGGAGGTTCGAGCCCACCCGGTGGTAGTGCGGCGCTTTTTTTCTTTGGGCTGATAGCTTTGAAGATATGTTCTGATGGTGGTGAGAGTATGGCAGGACTGACTCCGTGGCGCAATCGGCTAGCGCGATCGGCTGTTAACCGAGAGGTTGGAGGTTTGAGCCCACCCGGGGACGGTGTGTCGCTTTTTTTTCTTTTCGCTGATAGCTTTGAAGATATGTTCTAATGGTGTTGAGAGTGGAGCACGACTGTCTCCGTGGCCCAATTGGGTAGCGCGATCCGCTGTTAACGTAAAGGTTGGAGGTTCTAGCCCACCAGGTGGTGGTGCGGCGCTTTTGTTTTTGAGCTGGTAGCTCTGAAGAAATGTTCTGACGGTGGTGAGCGTGGAGCACGACTGTCTCCGTGGCGCCATTGGCTAGCGCGATCGGCTGTTAACCGAAAGGTTGGAGGTTCGAGCCCACCCGGTGGTGGTGCGGCGCTTTTTTTTCTTTGGGCTGATAGCTCCGAAGAAATGTTGTGACGGTGGTGAGAGTGGAGCACGACTGTCTCCGTGGCGCCATTGGCTAGCGCTATCGGCTGTTAGACGAAAGTTTGGAGGTTCGAGCCCACCCGGAGTGGTGCGGCGCTTTTTTTCTTTGGACTGATAGCTTTGAAGATATGTTCTGATGGTGGTGAGAGTATAGCAGGACTGTCTCCGTGGCGCGATTGGCTAGCGCGATCGGCTGTTAACCGAGAGGTTGGAGGTTTGAGCCCACCCGGGGACGGTGTGTCGCTTTTTTTTTCTTTTCGCTGATAGCTTTGAAGATATGTTCTCATGGTGGTGAGAGTGGAGCACGACTGTCTCTGTGGCGCCATTGGCTAGCGCGATCGGCTGTTGACCGAAAGGTTGGAGGTTCGAGCCCACCCGGTGGTGGTGCGGCGCTTTTTTTTCTTTGGGCTGATAGCTCCGAAAAAATGTTCTGACGGTGGTGAGAGTGGAGCACGACTGTCTCCGTGGCGCAATTGGCTAGCGCTATCGGCTGTTAACCAAAAGGTTGGAGGTTCGAGCCCTCCCGGGAGTGGTGTGTTGCTTTTTTTCTTTGGGCTGATTGCTCTGAAGAAATGTTCTGACGGTGGTGAAAGTGGAGCCTCACTGTCTCCGTGGCGCAATTGGCTAGCGCGATCGGCTGTTAGACGAAAGGTTGGAGCTTCGAGCCCACCTGGAGTGGTGCGGCGCTTTTTTTCTTTGGACTGATAGCTTTGAAGATATGTTCTGATGGTGGTGAGAGTATAGGAGGACTGTCTCCGTGGTGCAATTGGCTAGCGCGATCGGCTGTTAACCAAAAGCTTGGAGTTTCGAGCCCACCCGGTAGTGGCGCGGCGCTTTTTTTTCTTTGAGCTGATTGCTTTGAATATATGTTCTGATGGTGGTGAGAGTGGAGCAGGACTGTCTCCGTGGCGCAATTGGCTAGCTCGATCGGCTGTTAACCGAAAGGTTGGAGTTGCGAGCCCACCCGGGGACGGTGTGTCGCTTTTTTTTCTTTTTGCTGATAGATTTGAAGATATGTTCTGATGGTGGTGAGAGTGGAGCACGACTGTCTCTGTGGCGCAGTTGGCTAGCGCGATTTGCAGTTAACCGAAAAGTTGGAGGTTCGAGCCCACCCGGTGGTGGTGCGGCACTTTTTTTTCTTTGGGCTGATAGCTTTGAAGATATGTTCCGATGGTGGTGAGAGTATAGCAGGACTGCCTCCGTGGCGCATTTTGCTAGCGCGATCGGCTGTTAAGCGAAAGGTTGGAGGTTCGAGCCCTCCTGGGAGTGGTGTGTTGCTTTTTTCTTTGCGCTGATAATTTTAGAGACATGTTCTCACGGTGGTGAGATCTGAGCAAGACTGTCTCCGTGGCGCAATTGGCCAGCACGTTCGGCTGTTAACCGAAAAATTGGAGGTTTGAGCCCTCCCGGGAGTGGTGTGTTGCTTTTTTCTTTGCGCTGATAGCTTTGAAATTATGTTCTAATGGTGTTGAGAGTGGAGCACGGCTGTCTCCGTGGCCGAATTGGGTAGCGCGATCAGCTGTTAACGTAAAGGTTGGAGGTTCAAGCCCACCAGGTGGTGGTGCGGCGCTTTTTTTTTCTTTGGGCTGGTAGCTCTGAAGAAATGTTCTGACGGTGGTGAGCGTGGAGCACGACTGTCTCCGTGGCGCCATTGGCTAGCGCGATCGGCTGTTAACCGATAGGTTGGAGGTTCGAGCCCACCCAGTGGTGGTGCGGCGCTTTTTTTTCTTTGGGCTGATAGCTCCGAAGAAATGTTCAAGTGGTGGTAAAAGTGAAGCAGGACTGTCTCCGTGGCGCAATTGGCTAGCGCGATCGACTGTTAACCGAAAGGTTGGAGGTTCGAGCCCACCCGGTGGTGGTGCGGCGCTGTTTTTCTTTGGGCTGATAGCTTTGAAGATATGTTCTGATGGTGGTGAGAGCGGAGCAGGACTGTCTCCGTGGCGCAATTGGCTAGCGCGATCGCCTGTTACCTGAAAGCTTGGAGTTTCGAGCCCACCCGGTAGTGGTGCGGCGCTTTTTTATCTTTGAGCTGATAGCTTTGAAGGTATGTTCTGATGGTGGTGAGAGTAGAGCAGGACTGTCTCCGTGGCGCAATTGGCTAGCGCGTTCGGCTGTTAACCGAAAGGTTGGAGTTTCGAGCCCACCCGGGGACGGTGTGTCGCTTTTTTTTTCTTTGCGCTGATTGCTTTGAAGATATGTTCTAATGGTGGTGAGAGTGGAGCACGACTGTCTCCGTGACGCAATTGGCTATCGCGATCGGCTGTTAACAGAAACGATGGAGGTTCGAGCCCGGCCGGGAGTGGTGCGGCGCTTTTTTTTTCTTTGGGCTGATAGCTTTAAAGATATGTTCTGATGTTGGTGAGAGTGGAGCACGACTGTCTCCGTGGCGCAATTGGCGAGCGCGATCAGCTGTTAACCGAAAGGTTGGAGGTTAGAGCCCACCCGGTGGTGGTGCGGCGCTTTTTTTCTTTGGGCTGATAGCTTTGAAGATATGTTCTGATGGTGGTGAGAGTGGAGCAGGACTGTCTCAGTGGCGCAATTGGCTAGCGCGATCGGCTGTTAACTGAAAGCTTGGAGTTTCGAGCCCACCCGGTAGTGGTACGGCGCTTTTTTTTCTTTGAGCTGATAGCTTTGAAGATATGTTCTAATGGTGGTGAGAGTGGAGCACGACTGTCTCCGTGACGCAATTGGCTATCGCGATCGGCTGTTAGCCGAAAGGTTGGAGGTTCGAGCCCTCCTGGGAGTGGTGTGTTGCTTTTTTCTTTGCGCTGATAACTTTAGTGACATGTTCTCACAGTGGTCAGATCTGAGCACGACTGCCTCCGTGGCGCAATTGGCCAGCATGTTCGGCTGTTAACCGAAAATTTGGAGGTTTGAGCCCTCCCGGGAGTGGTGTGTTGCTTTTTTTTGCGCTGATAGCTTTGAAGATATGTTCTAATGGTGGTGAGAGTGGAGCACGACTGTCTCCGTGGCCCAATTAGCTAGCGCGATCCACTGTTAACGTAAAGGTTGGAGGTTCGAGCCCACCAGGTGTTGGTGCGGCGCTTTTTTTTCTTTGGGCTGATAGCTCTGAAGAAATGTTCTGACGGTGGTGAGCGTGGAGCACGACTGTCTCCGTGGCGCCATTGGCTAGCGCGATCGGCTGTTAACCGAAAGGTTGGAGGTTCGAGCCCACCCGGTGGTGGTGCGGCGCTTTTTTTTCTTTGGGCTGATAGCTCCGAAGAAATGTTCTGATGGTGGTGAGAGTGGAGCACGACTGTCTCCGTGGCGCAATTGGCTAGCGCTATCGGCTGTTAACCGAAAGGTTGGAGGTTCGAGCCCTCCCGGAAGTGGTGTGTTGCTTTTTTTTCTTTGGGCTGACAGCTTTAAAGATATGTTCTGATGGTGGCTAGAGTGGAGCAGGACTGTCTCCTTTGCGCAATTGGCTAGCGCGTTCGGCCGTTAACCGACAGGTTGGAGGTTCGAGCACACCCGGTGGTGGTGCGGGCTTTTTTCTATGGGCTGATAGCTTTGAAGATATGTTCTGATGGTGGTGAGAGTGAAGCAGGACTGTCTCCGTGGCACAATTGGCTAGCGCGATCGACTGTTAACTGAAAGGTTGGAGGTTCGAGCCCACCCGGTGGTGGTGCGGCGCTTATTTTTCTTTGGGCGGATAGCTCCGAAGAAATGTTCTGATGGTGGTGAGAGTGGAGCACGACTGTCTCCGTGGCGCAATTGGCTAGCGCTATCGGCTGTTAACCGAAAGGTTGGAGGTTCGAGCCCTCCCGGGAGTGGTGTGTTGCTTTTTTTTCTTTGGGCTGATAGCTTTAAAGATATGTTCTGATGGTGGCTAGAGTGGAGCAGGACTGTCTCCGTGGCGCAATTGGCTAGCGCGATCGGCTGTTAACTGAAAGCTTGGAGTTTCGAGCCCACCCGGTAGTGGTGCGGCGCTTCTTTTTTGGGCTGATAGCTCTGAAGAAATGTCCTGGCGGTGGTGAGAGTGGAGCACGACTGTCTCCGTGGCACAGTTGGCTAGCGCGATTTGCAGTTAACCGAAAAGTTGGAGGTTCAAGCCCACCCGGTTGTGGTGCGGCACTTTTTTTCTTTGGGCTGATAGCTTTGAAGATATGTTCTGATGGTGGTGAGAGTAAAGCAGGACTGGCTCCGTGGCGCAATTTGCTAGCGCGATCGGCTGTTAGGCGAAAGGTTGGAGGTTCGAGTCCTCCTGGGAGTGGTGTGTTGCTTTTTTCTTTGCGCTGATAACTTTAGAGACATGTTCTCACGGTGGTCAGATCTGAGCACGACTGTCTCCGTGGCGCAATTGGCCTGCACGTTCGGCTGTTAACCGAAAAATTGGAGGTTTGAGCCCTCCCGGGAGTGGTGTGTTGCTTTTTTCTTTGCGCTGATAGCTTTGAAGATATGTTCTAATGGTGGTGAGAGTGGAGCACGACTGTCTCCGTGGCCCAATTGGCTAGCGCGTTCCGCTGTTAACGTAAAGGTTGGAGGTTCGAGCCCACCAGGTGGTGGTGCGGCGCTTTTTTTTCTTTGGGCTGATAGCTCTGAAGAAATGTTCTGACGGTGGTGAGCGTGGAGCACGACTGTCTCCGTGGCGCCATTGGCTAGCGCGATCGGCTGTTAACCGAAAGGTTGGAGGTTCGAGCCCACCCGGTGGCGGTGCGGCGCTTTTTTTTCTTTGGGCTGATAGCTCCGAAGAAATGTTCTGATGGTGGTGAGAGTGGAGCACGACTGTCTTCGTGGCGCAATTGGCTAGCGCTATCGGCTGTTAACCGAAAGGTTGGAGGTTCGAGCCCTCCCGGGAGTGGTGTGTTGCTTTTTTTTCTTTGTGCTGATAGCTTTAAAGATATGTTCTGATGGTGGCTAGAGTCGAGCAGGACTGTCTCCGTGGCGCAATTGGCTAACGCGTTCGGCCGTTAACCGAAAGGTTGGAGGTTCGAGCACACCCGGTGGTGGTGCGGGCTTTTTTCTTTGGGCTGATAGCTTTGAAGATATGTTCTGATGGTGGTGAGAGTGAAGCAGGACTGTCTCCGTGGCGCAATTGGCTAGCGCGATCGACTGTTAACCGAAAGGTTGGAGGTTCGAGCCCACCCGGTGGTGGTGCGGCGCTTTTTTTCTTTGGGCTGATAGCTTTGAAGATATGTTGTGATGGTGTTGACAGTGGAGCAGGACTGTCTCCGTGGCGCAATTGGCTAGCGCGATCGGCTGTTAACTGAAAGCTTGGAGTTTCGAGCCCACCCGGTAGTGGTGCGGCGCTTTTTTTTCTTTGAGCTGATAGCTTTGAAGATATGTTCTGATGGTGGTGAGAGTAGAGCAGGACTGTCTGCGTGGCGCAATTGGCTAGCGCGATCGGCTGTTAACCGAAAAGTTGGAGTTTCGAGCCCATCCGGGGACGGTGTGTCGCTTTTTTTTCTTTGCGCTGATTGCTTTGAAGATATGTTCTGATGGTGGTGAGAGTAGAGCAGGACTGTCTCCGTGGCACAATTGGCTAGCGCGATCGGCTGTTAACCGAAAAGTTGGAGTTTCGAGCCCACCCGGGGACGGTGTGTCGCTTCTTTTTTCTTTGCGCTGATTGCTTTGAAGATATGTTCTAATGGTGGTGAGAGTGGAGCACGACTGTCTCCGTGACGCAATTGGCTATCGCGATCGGCTGTTAACAGAAAGGATGGAGGTTCGAGCCCGGCCGGGGGGGGTGCGGCGCTTTTTTTTCTTTGGGCTGATAGCTTTGAAGTTATGTTCTGATGTTGGTGAGAGTGGAGCACGACTGTCTCCATGGCGCAATTGGCGAGCGCGATCGGCTGTTAACCGAAAGGTTGGAGGTTACAGCCCACCCCGTGGTAGTGCGGCGCTTTTTTTTCTTTGGGCTGATAGCTTTGAAGATATGTTCTGATGGTGGTGAGAGTGGAGCATGACTGTCTCCGTGGCGCAATTGGTTAGAGCGATCGGCTGTTACCTGAAAGGTTGGAGGTTGGAGCCCACCCGGGGGTGGTGCGGCGCTTTTTTTCTTTGGGCTGATAGCTTTGAAGATATGTTCTGATGGTGGTGAGAGTGTAGCAGGACTCTCTCCGTGGCGCAAATGGCTAGCGCGATCGGCTGTTAGCCGAAAGGTTGGAAGTTCGAGCCCACCCGGGGGTGGTGCGGCGCTTTTTTTCTTTGGGCTGATAGCTTTGAAGATATGTTCTGATGGTGGTGAGAGTGTAGCAGGACTGTCTCCGTGGCGCAATTGGCTTTCGCGATCGGCTGGTAACCGAGAGGTTGGAGGTTTGAGCCCACCCGGGGACGGTGTGTCGCTTTTTTTTTCGCTGATAGCTTTGAAGATATGTTCTGATGGTGGTGAGAGTGGAGCACGACTGTGTCCGTGGCGCAATTGGCTAGCGCGATCTGCTGTTGACCGAAAGGTTGGAGGTTCGAGCCCACCCGGTGGTGGTGTGGGCTTATTTTTCTAGGGGCTGATAGCTTTGAAGATATGTTCTGATGGTGGTGATAGTGAAGCAGGACTGTCTCCGTGGCGCATTTGGCTAGCGCGATCGACTGTTAACCAAAAGGTTTGAGGTTCGAGCCCACCTGGTGGTGGTGCGGCGCTTTTTTGTTTGGGCTGATAGCTTTGAAGATATGTTCTGATGGTGGTGAGAGTAGAGCAGGACTGTCTCCGTGGCGCAATTGGCTAGCGCGATCGGCTGTTAACCGAAAGCTTGGAGTTTCGAGCCCACCCGGTAGTGGCGCGGCGCTTTTTTTTCTTTGATCTGATAGCTTTGAAGATATGTTCTGATGGTGGTGAGAGTGGAGCAGGACTATCTCCGTGGCGCAATTGGCTAGCGCGATCGGCTGTTAACCGAAAGTTTGGAGTTTCGAGCCCACCCGTGGACGGTGTGTCGCTTTTTTTTCTTTGCGCTGGTAGCTTTGAAGATATGTTCTGATGGTTGTGAGAGTGGAGCAAGACTGTCTACGTGGCGCAATTGGCTAGCGCGATCGGTTGTTAACCGAAAAGTTGGAGTTTTGAGCCCACCCGGGGACGGTGTGTCGCTTCTTTTTTCTTTGCGCTGATTGCTTTGAAGATATGTTCTAATGGTGGTGAGAGTGGAGCACGACTGTCTCCGTGACGCAATTGGCTATCGCGATCGGCTGTTAACAGAAAGGATGGAGGTTCGAGCCCACCCGGGGACGGTGTGTCGCTTCTTTTTTCTTTGCGCTGATTGCTTTGAAGATATGTTCTAATGGTGGTGAGAGTGGAGCACGACTGTCTCCGTGACGCAATTGGCTATCGCGATCGGCTGTTAACCGAAAGGTTGGAGGTTACAGCCCACCCGGTGTTAGTGCGGCGCTTTTTTTTTCTTTGGGCTGATAGCTTTGAAGATATGTTCTGATGGTGGTGAGAGTGGAGCATGACTGTCTCCGTGGCGAAATTAGCTAGAGCGATCGGCTGTTACCCGAAAGGTTGGAGGTTGGAGCCCACCCGGGGGTGGTACGGCGCTTTTTTTCTTTGGGCTGATAGCTTTGAAGATATGTTCTGATGGTGGTGAAAGTGGAGCACGACTGTCTCCGTGGCGCAAATGGCTAGCGCGATCGGCTGTTAGCCGAAAGGTTGGAAGTTCGAGCCCACCCGGGGGTGGTGCGGCGCTTTTTTTCTTTGGGCTGATAGCTTTGAAGATATGTTCTGATGGTGGTGAGAGTGTAGCAGGACTGTCTCCGTGGCGCAATTGGCTTTCGCGATCGGCTGGTAACCGAGAGGTTGGAGGTTTGAGCCCACCCGGGGACGGTGTGTCGCTTTTTTTTTCGCTGATAGCTTTGAAGATATGTTCTGATGGTGGTGAGAGTGGAGCACGACTGTGTCCGTGGCCCAATTGGCTAGCGCGATCCGCTGTTAACGTAAAGGTTGGAGGTTCGAGCCCACCAGGTGGTGGTGCGGCGCTTTTTTTTCTTTGGGCTGATAGCTCTGAAGAAATGTTCTGACGGTGGTGAGCGTGGAGCACGACTGTCTCCGTGGCGCCATTGGCTAGCGCGATCGGCTGTTAACCGAAAAGTTGGAGGTTCGAGCCCACCCGGTGGCGGTGCGGCGCTTTTTTTTCTTTGGGCTGATAGCTCCGAAGAAATGTTCTGATGGTGGTGAGAGTGGAGCACGACTGTCTTCGTGGCGCAATTGGCTAGCGCTATCGGCTGTTAACCGAAAGGTTGGAGGTTCGAGCCCTCCCGGGAGTGGTGTGTTGCTTTTTTTTCTTTGTGCTGATAGCTTTAAAGATATGTTCTGATGGTGGCTAGAGTCGAGCAGGACTGTCTCCGTGGCGCAATTGGCTAGCGCGTTCGGCCGTTAACCGAAAGGTTGGAGGTTCGAGCACACCCGGTGGTGGTGCGGGCTTTTTTCTTTGGGCTGATAGCTTTGAAGATATGTTCTGATGGTGGTGAGAGTGAAGCAGGACTGTCTCCGTGGCGCAATTGGCTAGCGCGATCGACTGTTAACCGAAAGGTTGGAGGTTCGAGCCCACCCGGTGGTGGTGCGGCACTTTTTTTCTTTGGGCTGATAGCTTTGAAGATATGTTCTGATGGTGTTGACAGTGGAGCAGGACTGTCTCCGTGGCGCAATTGGCTAGCGCGATCGGCTGTTAACTGAAAGCTTGGAGTTTCGAGCCCACTCGGTAGTGGTGCGGCGCTTTTTTTTCTTTGAGCTGATAGCTTTGAAGATATGTTCTGATGGTGGTGAGAGTAGAGCAGGACTGTCTGCGTGGCGCAATTGGCTAGCGCGATCGGCTGTTAACCGAAAAGTTGGAGTTTCGAGCCCATCCGGGGACGGTGTGTCGCTTTTTTTTTCTTTGCGCTGATTGCTTTGAAGATATGTTCTGATGGTGGTGAGAGTAGAGCAGGACTGTCTCCGTGGCACAATTGGCTAGCGCGATCGGCTGTTAACCGAAAAGTTGGAGTTTCGAGCCCACCCGGGGACGGTGTGTCGCTTCTTTTTTCTTTGCGCTGATTGCTTTGAAGATATGTTCTAATGGTGGTGAGAGTGGAGCACGACTGTCTCCGTGACGCAATTGGCTATCGCGATCGGCTGTTAACAGAAAGGATGGAGGTTCGAGCCCGGCCGGGGGTGGTGCGGCGCTTTTTTTTCTTTGGGCTGATAGCTTTGAAGATATGTTCTGATGGTGGAGAGAGTGGAGCATGACTGTCTCCGTGGCGCAATTGGCTAGAGCGATCGGCTGTTACCCGAAAGGTTGGAAGTTCGAGCCCACCCGGGGGTGGTGCGGCGCTTTTTTTCTTTGGGCTGAAAGCTTTGAAGATATTGCTACCTGTAGGCTGCCACAAACCATAGTGCGAATGCGCGTGTGCGCCCGACGAAGAAGATGAGGCTCGCTGGCTGCTCGAGCTCGGAGCCAGACTGGCCAGTGCTGCAACCGCTCTTGCAAATATATTTTTCGAATATATTCGCAATACTTTGTCTCGTTACTCACGTAACATATTTGGTGGAGGTGGAACGATCCCCGTCCTCACCACGCAGCTCCGCAGTGGCCGCATCCTCCAGCTTCCCGCCATGGCTTCCAGTGACAACGCGTCCGCTTCACCATCTGCGGCTTCTCCGACAACCTTTGTCGCCGTCCAAACACCACGTGATCCCGGGACATTTTCTGCGCAACCTGGCCTCGACGTCGACAAATGGCTTCGCCTTTATGAACGGGTCAGTCAAACTCACCGTTGGGACCCTACCATGATGCTCGCTAATGTTCTCTTCTACTTGGACGGAACCCCGCGTGTCTGGTACGAGACAAATGAGTCCGAACTCACCAGCTGGGACACGTTCAAGGAGAAGCTACGTGACATCTTTGGGGACCCGACCGGTCGCCACGCAGCTGCACGACAGGAGCTGGCTACCCGTGTCCAGTCGCCAACTGAATCGTATGTGTCATACATCCAAGAAGTTCTCGCTCTTTGCCGAAAAGTGGACGAGGCGATGTCTGAGGCTGAAAAGGTTGGACACGTTTTGAAGGGGATCGCGGACGACGCCTTCAATTTGCTGGTGTACACTAACGTCTCGACCATCGACCGTGTAATTCAAGAATGCCGCCGTTTCGAAACAGCAAAAAGCCGTCGGGTGCGCCCTCCTTTTTCTCGGTTGCCAAACACGGCGGCTACGTCCACCTGCTCCGATTCTACCGTCACACCGCCCTTTGAGCAGAGTGTAACGCGTATCGTTCGACGGGAACTTGAAGCAGCAAGTCCAGCGCCGCTTCAGCCCACTTCTTTCGAACATACGATACCGACAACCCCCGCGATCTCCGTTATTCAGGCGGTCGTACGACAAGAATTCGCCAACCGCGGGTTCCCTGATGCTTGCCCCATCTCTTGCCCCTCCTCCAGACCAATTCCCATTAATGCACCTCGACGTGACCCATTTGTTGCTCCACGATCTCGCAACCCGGCGGAATGGCGAACTCCTGACGACAAACCGATCTGCTTCCGGTGCCACCGCGTTGGACATGTCTCCCGCTACTGCCGTGCCTCCTGGACGCCGCCACATAGGAGCCAGTTTTTCGCACCTTATAGCCCATATGAAGATCTTCGCCGGTATCCGTCCAGCCGTACCGCCCCTGCTTTCGACACGTCTAACAGCCGCCTTCCTGCTCGTTCTCCGTCCCCTCAACGCCGTCGTTCCCCGTCGCCCCAGCCACGCCGCCATCACTCGCCGCCTAACTTTTCATCGTACCCGACGGAAAACTAGACAGTGCAGCCCCTGGAGGTAGTGCTGCATCATCCCTGTCTGAACCAAACCCTCCATTGACGCTTCATACGAACAAAAATCTTGTCGATGTACACGTGGACGGTATTTCTCTGTCGGCACTAGTCGACACTGGCGCTCATGTGTCCATAATCAGCGTTCATCTTTGCCGCCGCTTAAGAAAAGTACTCACGCCCCCTGCTACCGAAGCTGTACGTGTGGCCGATGGCGGCACTGTTCCTGTCATTGGCATGTGTACGGCTCGCATACGCATCGCCGACCGTTACATCCCTGTTCTATTCACGGTGCTCCAGAACTGTCCTCATGACCTCATCTTAGGGATGGACTTCCTGTCGACCCATTCTGCTCTGATCGACTGTTCCGCTGGTACTCTTTGCTTAGACCTTCCTCTTCAGCCGGATATTCACCCTGAACCTCAACACGGCCTTTCTGCCACAGACTTCCTCCGCTTACCGCCTAAAGCCCTCACATTCACCGAATTCGCCACGACCTCACCCGTATTGGATGGGAATTACATCGTCACGCCGATTCCTGATGTCCTACTGGCACGTGACGTCACCGTCCCTCACTGCATCGTAACTGTAGCCTCCAACCGGACCCGTCTACCCGTCATAAATTTCGGCTTCACAAAGCAAGTCCTCCCTGAAGGCATCCTAATTGCCACGTTGCGGTCCTTAGCCGATGATCACGTCACCACTTTCGCAGCCGACGCATGCCCCAATTTTCCTTGTCGCCCACTCGATGCCACATGCCTCGACATGTCAATACGTCCCATGATCGACCCTGACCTTCCCCCAGCGCAATCAGCCGCTCTCGCACGCCTTCTAGCTTCCTACCGTGACATCTTCGACCTTGACGACCGCCCACTCGGCCAAACTTCTCTTGTAAAGCACCGCATCAACACCGGTGATGCTGCTCCCATTCACCGTCGACCGTATCGCGTGTCCGCGTCGGAGCGCCAGATTATTCAAGCTGAAGTGAATAAGATGTTAACTAAAGGCATTATTGAGCCCTCATCAAGCCCATGGGCGTCACCCGTCGTCCTGGTTAAAAAGAAGGACAACACATGGCGTTTTTGCATCGATTACCGGCATCTAAATCGAATCACCAAAAAGGACGTGTATCCTTTACCACGTATTGATGACGCCCTCGATTGTCTCCACGGCGCACGCTACTTTTCATCTATCGACCTTCGTTCTGGTTATTGGCAGATTGCCGTAGACGAGAAAGACCAAGAAAAGACCGCCTTCATCACTCCAGATGGCCTATACCAATTCAAGGTTATGCCCTTCGGTCTATGCAATGCCCCCGCCACGTTCGAACGTATGATGGACTCTCTGCTACACGGGTTCAAATGGTCAACATGCCTGTGTTACCTAGACGACGTCCTCGTATTTGCACCTACGTTTGAGACCCACCTTGAGCGTCTGTCGGCCATTCTCGACGTCTTCCGCAAAGCTGGCCTCCAGTTGAACTCCTCGAAGTGTCACTTCGGCCGCCGACAGATTACCGTGCTGGGCCACCTTGTCGATGCTTCTGGTGTGAGACCGGACCCTGAGAAAATTCGTGCCGTCACGAGTTTCCCAGTACCCCAATCCGCCAAAGATGTCCGGAGCTTTGTGGGACTTTGCTCCTACTTTAGGCGGTTCGTGAAAGATTTTGCGGCAATCGCCCAACCACTTAACGATCTTTTGAAGAAAGGCGTTCCATTTTCGTGGGGGTCCACTCAAGCTGCCGCCTTCTCTCACCTCATAACACTTTTGACGACGCCCCCTATCCTCGCCCACTTTGACCCATCTGCCCGAACTGAGGTCCGAACTGATGCCAGTGGTCACGGTATCGGAGCCGTTCTCGCCCAATGCCAACAGGGACACGACCGCGTTATCGCGTATGCTAGCCGCCTCCTTACACCTGCAGAGCGTAACTATTCGATCACAGAGCGAGAATGCCTTGCTCTTGTCTGGGCGGTCTCAAAATTCCGTCCATATTTATATGGCACTCACTTTTCCGTCGTCACCGACCACCACGCGCTCTGCTGGCTTTCATCCTTAAGAGATCCTACAGGTCGACTTGGTCGCTGGGCTCTGCGACTGCAAGAATACACCTTTTCTGTGATATACAAGTCTGGACGCCTGCACCAGGACGCCGATTGCCTTTCTCGCTATCCAGTTGACCCATCGGCCACCATACCTGACAACGACGCCTGCGTGTGCTCCGTTTCTCAACTGAACCACATAGCCGACGAGCAACGCCGTGATGCAACCCTACGAGCTATCATTGAGCGCCTCGACTCCTCCCCATCGAACCGATCCTATCGCTCGTTCGTACTCCAGAATGGCACATTATACCGGCATAACTTCCATCCAGACGGCCCATCTCTGCTGCTTGCCATACCCAAACACCTCCGCTTGGCTGTACTCCACGAACTTCATGACGTTCCTACTGCCGGTCACCTGGGTGTGTCCCGCACATACGACCGGATTCGCCGTCGCTTCTATTGGCCAGGTCTGGCACGGTCCGTCAGAAGATACGTCGCGGCGTGTGAGGAATGTCAGCGCCGCAAAACACCATCGACGCTTCCGGCTGGGCGCCT
The DNA here is from genome assembly GCF_043290135.1 of Rhipicephalus microplus. Lineage (NCBI taxonomy): Eukaryota > Metazoa > Arthropoda > Arachnida > Ixodida > Ixodidae > Rhipicephalus > Rhipicephalus microplus. Next base: position 8,213,953 of record NW_027464599.1, on the reverse strand, counting down.
TCAACCACTCGATATTTCTACTGAACCTTTCTTTCGCGTCGGCTTGGACTTACTCGGCCCTTTTCCTCTGTCTTCTGCTGGCAACAGGTGGATAGCTGTGGCCACAGACTACGCCACACGCTACGCAATCACACGCGCCCTTCCAACAAGTTGCGCCACTGACGTCGCCGATTTTCTTCTACACGACGTGATCTTGCAACATGGTGCTCCACGCCAGCTGCTCACGGACCGAGGCCGCACATTTCTATCGAAAGTCATAGCGGACATCCTACGCTCTTGTGCAACACGCCACAAGCTCACTACGTCGTACCATCCGCAAACAAATGGCCTCACAGAACGCCTGAACCGAACCCTAACTGACATGCTTGCAAAGTACGTTTCCTCAGATCACTCTGACTGGGACATCGCTTTACCATACGTGACATTTGCCTACAATTCTTCGCGCCACGACACGGCTGGTTACTCCCCTTTTTTCTTGCTGTTCGGCCGCGAACCCACATTACCCCTCGATACGACGATTCCGTTACCAGCAGCTCCAACTTCACAATATGCTCTGGACGCCATCAGCCGGGCCGCCCACGCACGCGAAACCGCTCGTGCTCGCCTTCTGACCTCCCAAGCAAACCAACGGCGTCGGTACGACCAACGACACCGCGATGTGCACTTTTCGCCCGGTTCGTTGGTTCTGCTGTGGTCTCCGACCAGGCACGTTGGCCTGTCTGACAAGCTGCTCTCTCGGTACACAGGGCCCTACAGAGTGCTTCGTGAGGTGACTCCCGTCACTTATGAAATCACTCCTGCTGCCTCGCCGTCTTCATCCACCCCTAGGGCCAGCGACATCGTACACGTCGCACGCCTGAAGCAGTACCACTCGCCCAATGATCTTGACATCTAGATGCGCCGAGACGGCGCCTTTGCCGACGGGGGTTATGCTACCTGTAGGCTGCCACAAACCATAGTGCGAATGCGCGTGTGCGCCCGACGAAGAAGATGAGGCTCGCTGGCTGCTCGAGCTCGGAGCCAGACTGGCCAGTGCTGCAACCGCTCTTGCAAATATATTTTTCGAATATATTCGCAATACTTTGTCTCGTTACTCACGTAACAATATGTTCTGATGGTGGTGAGAGTGTAGCAGGACTGTCTCCGTGGCGCAATTGGCTAGCGCGATCGACTGTTAACCGAAAGCTTGGAGGTTCGAGCCCACCCGGTGGTGGTGCGGCGCTTATTTTTCTTTGGGCTGATAGCTCCGAAGAAATGTTCTGATGGTGGTGAGAGTGGAGCACGACTGTCTCCGTGGCGCAATTGGCTAGCGCTATCGGCTGTTAACCGAAAGGTTGGAGGTTCGAGCCCTCCCGGGAGTGGTGTGTTGCTTTTTTTTCTTTGGGCTGATAGCTTTAAAGATATGTTCTGATGGTGGCTAGAGTGGAGCAGGACTAACTCCGTGGCGCAATTGGCTAGCGCGATCGGCTGTTAACTGAAAGCTTGGAGTTTCGAGCCCACCCGGTAGTGGTGCGGCGCTTTTTTTTCTTTGAGCTGATAGCTTTGAAGATATGTTCTGATGGTGGTGAGAGTAGAGCAGGACTGTCTCCGTGGCGCAATTGGCTAGCGCGATCGGCTGTTAACCGAAAAGTTGGAGTTTCGAGCCCACCCGGGGACGGTGTGTCGCTTCTTTTTTCTTTGCGCTGATTGCTTTGAAGATATGTTCTAATGGTGGTGAGAGTGGAGCACGACTGTCTCCGTGACGCAATTGGCTATCGCGATCGGCTGTTAACCGAAAGGTTGGAGGTTACAGCCCACCCGGTGTTAGTGCGGCGCTTTTTTTTTCTTTGGGCTGATAGCTTTGAAGATATGTTCTGATGGTGGTGAGAGTGGAGCATGACTGTCTCCGTGGCGCAATTAGCTAGAGCGATCGGCTGTTACCCGAAAGGTTGGAGGTTGGAGCCCACCCGGGGGTGGTGCGGCGCTTTTTTTCTTTGGGCTGATAGCTTTGAAGATATGTTCTGATGGTGGTGAAAGTGGAGCACGACTGTCTCCGTGGCGCAAATGGCTAGCGCGATCGGCTGTTAGCCGAAAGGTTGGAAGTTCGAGCCCACCCGGGGGTGGTGCGGCGCTTTTTTTCTTTGGGCTGATAGCTTTGAAGATATGTTCTGATGGTGGTGAGAGTGTAGCAGAACTGTCTCCGTGGCGCAATTGGCTTTCGCGATCGGCTGGTAACCGAGAGGTTGGAGGTTTGAGCCCACCCGGGGACGGTGTGTCGCTTTTTTTTTTCGCTGATAGCTTTGAAGATATGTTCTGATGGTGGTGAGAGTGGAGCACGACTGTGTCCGTGGCCCAATTGGCTAGCGCGATCCGCTGTTAACGTAAAGGTTGGAGGTTCGAGCCCACCAGGTGGTGGTGCGGCGCTTTTTTTTCTTTGGGCTGATAGCTCTGAAGAAATGTTCTGACGGTGGTGAGCGTGGAGCACGACTGTCTCCGTGGCGCCATTGGCTAGCGCGATCGGCTGTTAACCGAAAGGTTGGAGGTTCGAGCCCACCCGGTGGCGGTGCGGCGCTTTTTTTTCTTTGGGCTGATAGCTTTGAAGATATGTTCTGATGGTGGTGAAAGTGGAGCACGACTGTCTCCGTGGCGCAAATGGCTAGCGCGATCGGCTGTTAGCCGAAAGGTTGGAAGTTCGAGCCCACCCGGGGGTGGTGCGGCGCTTTTTTTCTTTGGGCTGATAGCTTTGAAGATATGTTCTGATGGTGGTGAGAGTGTAGCAGGACTGTCTCCGTGGCGCAATTGGCTTTCGCGATCGGCTGGTAACCGAGAGGTTGGAGGTTTGAGCCCACCCGGGGACGGTGTGTCGCTTTTTTTTTCGCTGATAGCTTTGAAGATATGTTCTGATGGTGGTGAGAGTGGAGCACGACTGTGTCCGTGGCCCAATTGGCTAGCGCGATCCGCTGTTAACGTAAAGGTTGGAGGTTCGAGCCCACCAGGTGGTGGTGCGGCGCTTTTTTTTCTTTGGGCTGATAGCTCTGAAGAAATGTTCTGACGGTGGTGAGCGTGGAGCACGACTGTCTCCGTGGCGCCATTGGCTAGCGCGATCGGCTGTTAACCGAAAGGTTGGAGGTTCGAGCCCACCCGGTGGCGGTGCGGCGCTTTTTTTTCTTTGGGCTGATAGCTCCGAAGAAATGTTCTGATGGTGGTGAGAGTGGAGCACGACTGTCTTCGTGGCGCAATTGGCTAGCGCTATCGGCTGTTAACCGAAAGGTTGGAGGTTCGAGCCCTCCCGGGAGTGGTGCGTTGCTTTTTTTTCTTTGTGCTGATAGCTTTAAAGATATGTTCTGATGGTGGCTAGAGTCGAGCAGGACTGTCTCCGTGGCGCAATTGGCTAGCGCGTTCGGCCGTTAACCGAAAGGTTGGAGGTTCGAGCACACCCGGTGGTGGTGCGGGCTTTTTTCTTTGGGCTGATAGCTTTGAAGATATGTTCTGATGGTGGTGAGAGTGAAGCAGGACTGTCTCCGTGGCGCAATTGGCTAGCGCGATCGACTGTTAACCGAAAGGTTGGAGGTTCGAGCCCACCCGGTGGTGGTGCGGCGCTTTTTTTCTTTGGGCTGATAGCTTTGAAGATATGTTCTGATGGTGTTGACAGTGGAGCAGGACTGTCTCCGTGGCGCAATTGGCTAGCGCGATCGGCTGTTAACTGAAAGCTTGGAGTTTCGAGCCCACCCGGTAGTGGTGCGGCGCTTTTTTTTCTTTGAGCTGATAGCTTTGAAGATATGTTCTGATGGTGGTGAGAGTAGAGCAGGACTGTCTGCGTGGCGCAATTGGCTAGCGCGATCAGCTGTTAACCGAAAAGTTGGAGTTTCGAGCCCATCCGGGGACGGTGTGTCGCTTTTTTTTTCTTTGCGCTGATTGCTTTGAAGATATGTTCTGATGGTGGTGAGAGTAGAGCAGGACTGTCTCCGTGGCACAATTGGCTAGCGCGATCGGCTGTTAACCGAAAAGTTGGAGTTTCGAGCCCACCCGGGGACGGTGTGTCGCTTCTTTTTTCTTTGCGCTGATTGCTTTGAAGATATGTTCTAATGGTGGTGAGAGTGGAGCACGACTGTCTCCGTGACGCAATTGGCTATCGCGATCGGCTGTTAACAGAAAGGATGGAGGTTCGAGCCCGGCCGGGGGTGGTGCGGCGCTTTTTTTTCTTTGGGCTGATAGCTTTGAAGATATGTTCTGATGGTGGAGAGAGTGGAGCATGACTGTCTCCGTGGCGCAATTGGCTAGAGCGATCGGCTGTTACCCGAAAGGTTGGAAGTTCGAGCCCACCCGGGGGTGGTGCGGCGCTTTTTTTCTTTGGGCTGAAAGCTTTGAAGATATGTTCTGATGGTGGTGAGAGTGTAGCAGGACTGTCTCCGTGGCGCAATTGGCTAGCGCGATCGACTGTTAACCGAAAGGTTGGAGGTTCGAGCCCACCCGGTGGTGGTGCGGCGCTTATTTTTCTTTGGGCTGATAGCTCCGAAGAAATGTTCTGATGGTGGTGAGAGTGCAGCACGACTGTCTCCGTGGCGCAATTGGCTAGCGCTATCGGCTGTTAACCGAAAGGTTGGAGGTTCGAGCCCTCCCGGGAGTGGTGTGTTGCTTTTTTTTCTTTGGGCTGATAGCTTTAAAGATATGTTCTGATGGTGGCTAGAGTGGAGCAGGACTAACTCCGTGGCGCAATTGGCTAGCGCGATCGGCTGTTAACTGAAAGCTTGGAGTTTCGAGCCCATCCGGTAGTGGTGCGGCGCTTTTTTTTCTTTGAGCTGATAGCTTTGAAGATATGTTCTGATGGTGGTGAGAGTAGAGCAGGACTGTCTCCGTGGCGGAATTGGCTAGCGCGATCGGCTGTTAACCGAAAAGTTGGAGTTTCGAGCCCACCCGGGGACGGTGTGTCGCTTCTTTTTTCTTTGCGCTGATTGCTTTGAAGATATGTTCTAATGGTGGTGAGAGTGGAGCACGACTGTCTCCGTGACGCAATTGGCTATCGCGATCGGCTGTTAACCGAAAGGTTGGAGGTTACAGCTCACCCGGTGTTAGTGCGGCGCTTTTTTTTTCTTTGGGCTGATAGCTTTGAAGATATGTTCTGATGGTGGTGAGAGTGGAGCATGACTGTCTCCGTGGCTCAATTAGCTAGAGCGATCGGCTGTTACCCGAAAGGTTGGAGGTTGGAGCCCACCCGGGGGTGGTGCGGCGCTTTTTTTCTTTGGGCTGATAGCTTTGAAGATATGTTCTGATGGTGGTGAAAGTGGAGCACGACTGTCTCCGTGGCGCAAATGGCTAGCGCGATCGGCTGTTAGCCGAAAGGTTGGAAGTTCGAGCCCACCCGGGGGTGGTGCGGCGCTTTTTTTCTTTGGGCTGATAGCTTTGAAGATATGTTCTGATGGTGGTGAGAGTGTAGCAGGACTGTCTCCGTGGCGCAATTGGCTTTCGCGATCGGCTGGTAACCGAGAGGTTGGAGGTTTGAGCCCACCCGGGGACGGTGTGTCGCTTTTTTTTTCGCTGATAGCTTTGAAGATATGTTCTGATGGTGGTGAGAGTGGAGCACGACTGTGTCCGTGGCCCAATTGGCTAGCGCGATCCGCTGTTAACGTAAAGGTTGGAGGTTCGAGCCCACCAGGTGGTGGTGCGGCGCTTTTTTTTCTTTGGGCTGATAGCTCTGAAGAAATGTTCTGACGGTGGTGAGCGTGGAGCACGACTGTCTCCGTGGCGCCATTGGCTAGCGCGATCGGCTGTTAACCGAAAGGTTGGAGGTTCGAGCCCACCCGGTGGCGGTGCGGCGCTTTTTTTTCTTTGGGCTGATAGCTCCGAAGAAATGTTCTGATGGTGGTGAGAGTGGAGCACGACTGTCTTCGTGGCGCAATTGGCTAGCGCTATCGGCTGTTAACCGAAAGGTTGGAGGTTCGAGCCCTCCCGGGAGTGGTGTGTTGCTTTTTTTTCTTTGTGCTGATAGCTTTAAAGATATGTTCTGATGGTGGCTAGAGTCGAGCAGGACTGTCTCCGTGGCGCAATTGGCTAGCGCGTTCGGCCGTTAACCGAAAGGTTGGAGGTTCGAGCACACCCGGTGGTGGTGCGGGCTTTTTTCTTTGGGCTGATAGCTTTGAAGATATGTTCTGATGGTGGTGAGAGTGAAGCAGGACTGTCTCCGTGGCGCAATTGGCTAGCGCGATCGACTGTTAACCGAAAGGTTGGAGGTTCGAGCCCAGCCGGTGGTGGTGCGGCGCTTTTTTTCTTTGGGCTGGTAGCTTTGAAGATATGTTCTGATGGTGTTGACAGTGGAGCAGGACTGTCTCCGTGGCGCAATTGGCTAGCGCGATCGGCTGTTAACTGAAAGCTTGGAGTTTCGAGCCCACCCGGTAGTGGTGCGGCGCTTTTTTTTCTTTGAGCTGATAGCTTTGAAGATATGTTCTGATGGTGGTGAGAGTAGAGCAGGACTGTCTGCGTGGCGCAATTGGCTAGCGCGATCGGCTGTTAACCGAAAAGTTGGAGTTTCGAGCCCATCCGGGGACGGTGTGTCGCTTTTTTTTTTCTTTGCGCTGATTGCTTTGAAGATATGTTCTGATGGTGGTGAGAGTAGAGCAGGACTGTCTCCGTGGCACAATTGGCTAGCGCGATCGGCTGTTAACCGAAAAGTTGGAGTTTCGAGCCCACCCGGGGACGGTGTGTCGCTTCTTTTTTCTTTGCGCTGATTGCTTTGAAGATATGTTCTAATGGTGGTGAGAGTGGAGCACGACTGTCTCCGTGACGCAATTGGCTATCGCGATCGGCTGTTAACAGAAAGGATGGAGGTTCGAGCCCGGCCGGGGGGGGTGCGGCGCTTTTTTTTCTTTGGGCTGATAGCTTTGAAGTTATGTTCTGATGTTGGTGAGAGTGGAGCACGACTGTCTCCATGGCGCAATTGGCGAGCGCGATCGGCTGTTAACCGAAAGGTTGGAGGTTACAGCCCACCCGGTGGTAGTGCGGCGCTTTTTTTTTCTTTGGGCTGATAGCTTTGAAGATATGTTCTGATGGTGGTGAGAGTGGAGCATGACTGTCTCCGTGGCGCAATTGGCTAGAGCGATCGGCTGTTACCCGAAAGGTTGGAGGTTGGAGCCCACCCGGGGGTGGTGCGGCGCTTTTTTTCTTTGGGCTGATAGCTTTGAAGATATGTTCTGATGGTGGTGAGAGTGTAGCAGGACTGTCTCCGTGGCGCAAATGGCTAGCGCGATCGGCTGTTAGCCGAAAGGTTGGAAGTTCGAGTCCACCCGGGGGTGGTGCGGCGCTTTTTTTCTTTGGGCTGATAGCTTTGAAGATATGTTCTGATGGTGGTGAGAGTGTAGCAGGACTGTCTCCGTGGCGCAATTGGCTTTCGCGATCGGCTGGTAACCGAGAGGTTGGAGGTTTGAGCCCACCCGGGGACGGTGTGTCGCTTTTTTTTTCGCTGATAGCTTTGAAGATATGTTCTGATGGTGGTGAGAGTGGAGCACGACTGTGTCCGTGGCGCAATTGGCTAGCGCGATCTGCTGTTGACCGAAAGGTTGGAGGTTCGAGCCCACCCGGTGGTGGTGTGGGCTTATTTTTCTAGGGGCTGATAGCTTTGAAGATATGTTCTGATGGTGGTGAGAGTGAAGCAGGACTGTCTCCGTGGCGCATTTGGCTAGCGCGATCGACTGTTAACCAAAAGGTTTGAGGTTCGAGCCCACCCGGTGGTGGTGCGGCGCTTTTTTGTTTGGGCTGATAGCTTTGAAGATATGTTCTGATGGTGGTGAGAGTAGAGCAGGACTGTCTCCGTGGCGCAATTGGCTAGCGCGATCGGCTGTTAACCGAAAGCTTGGAGTTTCGAGCCCACCCGGTAGTGGCGCGGCGCTTTTTTTTCTTTGATCTGATAGCTTTGAAGATATGTTCTGATGGTGGTGAGAGTGGAGCAGGACTATCTCCGTGGCGCAATTGGCTAGCGCGATCGGCTGTTAACCGAAAGTTTGGAGTTTCGAGCCCACCCGTGGACGGTGTGTCGCTTTTTTTTCTTTGCGCTGGTAGCTTTGAAGATATGTTCTGATGGTTGTGAGAGTGGAGCAAGACTGTCTACGTGGCGCAATTGGCTAGCGCGATCGGTTGTTAACCGAAAAGTTGGAGTTTTGAGCCCACCCGGGGACGGTGTGTCGCTTCTTTTTTCTTTGCGCTGATTGCTTTGAAGATATGTTCTAATGGTGGTGAGAGTGGAGCACGACTGTCTCCGTGACGCAATTGGCTATCGCGATCGGCTGTTAACAGAAAGGATGGAGGTTCGAGCCCACCCGGGGACGGTGTGTCGCTTCTTTTTTCTTTGCGCTGATTGCTTTGAAGATATGTTCTAATGGTGGTGAGAGTGGAGCACGACTGTCTCCGTGACGCAATTGGCTATCGCGATCGGCTGTTAACCGAAAGGTTGGAGGTTACAGCCCACCCGGTGTTAGTGCGGCGCTTTTTTTTTCTTTTGGCTGATAGCTTTGAAGATATGTTCTGATGGTGGTGAGAGTGGAGCATGACTGTCTCCGTGGCGAAATTAGCTAGAGCGATCGGCTGTTACCCGAAAGGTTGGAGGTTGGAGCCCACCCGGGGGTGGTACGGCGCTTTTTTTCTTTGGGCTGATAGCTTTGAAGATATGTTCTGATGGTGGTCAAAGTGGAGCACGACTGTCTCCGTGGCGCAAATGGCTAGCGCGATCGGCTGTTAGCCGAAAGGTTGGAAGTTCGAGCCCACCCGGGGGTGGTGCGGCGCTTTTTTTCTTTGGGCTGATAGCTTTGAAGATATGTTCTGATGGTGGTGAGAGTGTAGCAGGACTGTCTCCGTGGCGCAATTGGCTTTCGCGATCGGCTGGTAACCGAGAGGTTGGAGGTTTGAGCCCACCCGGGGACGGTGTGTCGCTTTTTTTTTCGCTGATAACTTTGAAGATATGTTCTGATGGTGGTGAGAGTGGAGCACGACTGTGTCCGTGGCCCAATTGGCTAGCGCGATCCGCTGTTAACGTAAAGGTTGGAGGTTCGAGCCCACCAGGTGGTGGTGCGGCGCTTTTTTTTCTTTGGGCTGATAGCTCTGAAGAAATGTTCTGACGGTGGTGAGCGTGGAGCACGACTGTCTCCGTGGCGCCATTGGCTAGCGCGATCGGCTGTTAACCGAAAAGTTGGAGGTTCGAGCCCACCCGGTGGCGGTGCGGCGCTTTTTTTTCTTTGGGCTGATAGCTCCGAAGAAATGTTCTGATGGTGGTGAGAGTGGAGCACGACTGTCTTCGTGGCGCAATTGGCTAGCGCTATCGGCTGTTAACCGAAAGGTTGGAGGTTCGAGCCCTCCCGGGAGTGGTGTGTTGCTTTTTTTTCTTTGTGCTGATAGCTTTAAAGATATGTTCTGATGGTGGCTAGAGTCGAGCAGGACTGTCTCCGTGGCGCAATTGGCTAGCGCGTTCGGCCGTTAACCGAAAGGTTGGAGGTTCGAGCACACCCGGTGGTGGTGCGGGCTTTTTTCTTTGGGCTGATAGCTTTGAAGATATGTTCTGATGGTGGTGAGAGTGAAGCAGGACTGTCTCCGTGGCGCAATTGGCTAGCGCGATCGACTGTTAACCGAAAGGTTGGAGGTTCGAGCCCACCCGGTGGTGGTGCGGCACTTTTTTTCTTTGGGCTGATAGCTTTGAAGATATGTTCTGATGGTGTTGACAGTGGAGCAGGACTGTCTCCGTGGCGCAATTGGCTAGCGCGATCGGCTGTTAACTGAAAGCTTGGAGTTTCGAGCCCACTCGGTAGTGGTGCGGCGCTTTTTTTTCTTTGAGCTGATAGCTTTGAAGATATGTTCTGATGGTGGTGAGAGTAGAGCAGGACTGTCTGCGTGGCGCAATTGGCTAGCGCGATCGGCTGTTAACCGAAAAGTTGGAGTTTCGAGCCCATCCGGGGACGGTGTGTCGCTTTTTTTTTCTTTGCGCTGATTGCTTTGAAGATATGTTCTGATGGTGGTGAGAGTAGAGCAGGACTGTCTCCGTGGCACAATTGGCTAGCGCGATCGGCTGTTAACCGAAAAGTTGGAGTTTCGAGCCCACCCGGGGACGGTGTGTCGCTTCTTTTTTCTTTGCGCTGATTGCTTTGAAGATATGTTCTAATGGTGGTGAGAGTGGAGCACGACTGTCTCCGTGACGCAATTGGCTATCGCGATCGGCTGTTAACAGAAAGGATGGAGGTTCGAGCCCGGCCGGGGGTGGTGCGGCGCTTTTTTTTCTTTGGGCTGATAGCTTTGAAGATATGTTCTGATGGTGGAGAGAGTGGAGCATGACTGTCTCCGTGGCGCAATTGGCTAGAGCGATCGGCTGTTACCCGAAAGGTTGGAAGTTCGAGCCCACCCGGGGGTGGTGCGGCGCTTTTTTTCTTTGGGCTGAAAGCTTTGAAGATATGTTCTGATGGTGGTGAGAGTGTAGCAGGACTGTCTCCGTGGCGCAATTGGCTAGCGCGATCGACTGTTAACCGAAAGCTTGGAGGTTCGAGCCCACCCGGTGGTGGTGCGGCGCTTATTTTTCTTTGGGCTGATAGCTCCGAAGAAATGTTCTGATGGTGGTGAGAGTGGAGCACGACTGTCTCCGTGGCGCAATTGGCTAGCGCTATCGGCTGTTAACCGAAAGGTTGGAGGTTCGAGCCCTCCCGGGAGTGGTGTGTTGCTTTTTTTTCTTTGGGCTGATAGCTTTAAAGATATGTTCTGATGGTGGCTAGAGTGGAGCAGGACTAACTCCGTGGCGCAATTGGCTAGCGCGATCGGCTGTTAACTGAAAGCTTGGAGTTTCGAGCCCACCCGGTAGTGGTGCGGCGCTTTTTTTTCTTTGAGCTGATAGCTTTGAAGATATGTTCTGATGGTGGTGAGAGTAGAGCAGGACTGTCTCCGTGGCGCAATTGGCTAGCGCGATCGGCTGTTAACCGAAAAGTTGGAGTTTCGAGCCCACCCGGGGACGGTGTGTCGCTTCTTTTTTCTTTGCGCTGATTGCTTTGAAGATATGTTCTAATGGTGGTGAGAGTGGAGCACGACTGTCTCCGTGACGCAATTGGCTATCGCGATCGGCTGTTAACCGAAAGGTTGGAGGTTACAGCCCACCCGGTGTTAGTGCGGCGCTTTTTTTTTCTTTGGGCTGATAGCTTTGAAGATATGTTCTGATGGTGGTGAGAGTGGAGCATGACTGTCTCCGTGGCGCAATTAGCTAGAGCGATCGGCTGTTACCCGAAAGGTTGGAGGTTGGAGCCCACCCGGGGGTGGTGCGGCGCTTTTTTTCTTTGGGCTGATAGCTTTGAAGATATGTTCTGATGGTGGTGAAAGTGGAGCACGACTGTCTCCGTGGCGCAAATGGCTAGCGCGATCGGCTGTTAGCCGAAAGGTTGGAAGTTCGAGCCCACCCGGGGGTGGTGCGGCGCTTTTTTTCTTTGGGCTGATAGCTTTGAAGATATGTTCTGATGGTGGTGAGAGTGTAGCAGAACTGTCTCCGTGGCGCAATTGGCTTTCGCGATCGGCTGGTAACCGAGAGGTTGGAGGTTTGAGCCCACCCGGGGACGGTGTGTCGCTTTTTTTTTTCGCTGATAGCTTTGAAGATATGTTCTGATGGTGGTGAGAGTGGAGCACGACTGTGTCCGTGGCCCAATTGGCTAACGCGATCCGCTGTTAACGTAAAGGTTGGAGGTTCGAGCCCACCAGGTGGTGGTGCGGCGCTTTTTTTTCTTTGGGCTGATAGCTCTGAAGAAATGTTCTGACGGTGGTGAGCGTGGAGCACGACTGTCTCCGTGGCGCCATTGGCTAGCGCGATCGGCTGTTAACCGAAAGGTTGGAGGTTCGAGCCCACCCGGTGGCGGTGCGGCGCTTTTTTTTCTTTGGGCTGATAGCTTTGAAGATATGTTCTGATGGTGGTGAAAGTGGAGCACGACTGTCTCCGTGGCGCAAATGGCTAGCGCGATCGGCTGTTAGCCGAAAGGTTGGAAGTTCGAGCCCACCCGGGGGTGGTGCGGCGCTTTTTTTCTTTGGGCTGATAGCTTTGAAGATATGTTCTGATGGTGGTGAGAGTGTAGCAGGACTGTCTCCGTGGCGCAATTGGCTTTCGCGATCGGCTGGTAACCGAGAGGTTGGAGGTTTGAGCCCACCCGGGGACGGTGTGTCGCTTTTTTTTTTTCGCTGATAGCTTTGAAGATATGTTCTGATGGTGGTGAGAGTGGAGCACGACTGTGTCCGTGGCCCAATTGGCTAGCGCGATCCGCTGTTAACGTAAAGGTTGGAGGTTCGAGCCCACCAGGTGGTGGTGCGGCGCTTTTTTTTCTTTGGGCTGATAGCTCTGAAGAAATGTTCTGACGGTGGTGAGCGTGGAGCACGACTGTCTCCGTGGCGCCATTGGCTAGCGCGATCGGCTGTTAACCGAAAGGTTGGAGGTTCGAGCCCACCCGGTGGCGGTGCGGCGCTTTTTTTTCTTTGGGCTGATAGCTCCGAAGAAATGTTCTGATGGTGGTGAGAGTGGAGCACGACTGTCTTCGTGGCGCAATTGGCTAGCGCTATCGGCTGTTAACCGAAAGGTTGGAGGTTCGAGCCCTCCCGGGAGTGGTGTGTTGCTTTTTTTTCTTTGTGCTGATAGCTTTAAAGATATGTTCTGATGGTGGCTAGAGTCGAGCAGGACTGTCTCCGTGGCGCAATTGGCTAGCGCGTTCGGCCGTTAACCGAAAGGTTCGAGGTTCGAGCACACCCGGTGGTGGTGCGGGCTTTTTTCTTTGGGCTGATAGCTTTGAAGATATGTTCTGATGGTGGTGAGAGTGAAGCAGGACTGTCTCCGTGGCGCAATTGGCTAGCGCGATCGACTGTTAACCGAAAGGTTGGAGGTTCGAGCCCACCCGGTGGTGGTGCGGCGCTTTTTTTCTTTGGGCTGATAGCTTTGAAGATATGTTCTGATGGTGTTGACAGTGGAGCAGGACTGTCTCCGTGGCGCAATTGGCTAGCGCGATCGGCTGTTAACTGAAAGCTTGGAGTTTCGAGCCCACCCGGTAGTGGTGCGGCGCTTTTTTTTCTTTGAGCTGATAGCTTTGAAGATATGTTCTGATGGTGGTGAGAGTAGAGCAGGACTGTCTGCGTGGCGCAATTGGCTAGCGCGATCAGCTGTTAACCGAAAAGTTGGAGTTTCGAGCCCATCCGGGGACGGTGTGTCGCTTTTTTTTTCTTTGCGCTGATTGCTTTGAAGATATGTTCTGATGGTGGTGAGAGTAGAGCAGGACTGTCTCCGTGGCACAATTGGCTAGCGCGATCGGCTGTTAACCGAAAAGTTGGAGTTTCGAGCCCACCCGGGGACGGTGTGTCGCTTCTTTTTTCTTTGCGCTGATTGCTTTGAAGATATGTTCTAATGGTGGTGAGAGTGGAGCACGACTGTCTCCGTGACGCAATTGGCTATCGCGATCGGCTGTTAACAGAAAGGATGGAGGTTCGAGCCCGGCCGGGGGTGGTGCGGCGCTTTTTTTTCTTTGGGCTGATAGCTTTGAAGATATGTTCTGATGGTGGAGAGAGTGGAGCATGACTGTCTCCGTGGCGCAATTGGCTAGAGCGATCGGCTGTTACCCGAAAGGTTGGAAGTTCGAGCCCACCCGGGGGTGGTGCGGCGCTTTTTTTCTTTGGGCTGAAAGCTTTGAAGATATGTTCTGATGGTGTTGAGAGTGTAGCAGGACTGTCTCCGTGGCGCAATTGGCTAGCGCGATCGACTGTTAACCGAAAGGTTGGAGGTTCGAGCCCACCCGGTGGTGGTGCGGCGCTTATTTTTCTTTGGGCTGATAGCTCCGAAGAAATGTTCTGATGGTGGTGAGAGTGCAGCACGACTGTCTCCGTGGCGCAATTGGCTAGCGCTATCGGCTGTTAACCGAAAGGTTGGAGGTTCGAGCCCTCCCGGGAGTGGTGTGTTGCTTTTTTTTCTTTGGGCTGATAGCTTTAAAGATATGTTCTGATGGTGGCTAGAGTGGAGCAGGACTAACTCCGTGGCGCAATTGGCTAGCGCGATCGGCTGTTAACTGAAAGCTTGGAGTTTCGAGCCCACCCGGTAGTGGTGCGGCGCTTTTTTTTCTTTGAGCTGATAGCTTTGAAGATATGTTCTGATGGTGGTGAGAGTAGAGCAGGACTGTCTCCGTGGCGCAATTGGCTAGCGCGATCGGCTGTTAACCGAAAAGTTGGAGTTTCGAGCCCACCCGGGGACGGTGTGTCGCTTCTTTTTTCTTTGCGCTGATTGCTTTGAAGATATGTTCTAATGGTGGTGAGAGTGGAGCACGACTGTCTCCGTGACGCAATTGGCTATCGCGATCGGCTGTTAACCGAAAGGTTGGAGGTTACAGCTCACCCGGTGTTAGTGCGGCGCTTTTTTTTTCTTTGGGCTGATAGCTTTGAAGATATGTTCTGATGGTGGTGAGAGTGGAGCATGACTGTCTCCGTGGCGCAATTAGCTAGAGCGATCGGCTGTTACCCGAAAGGTTGGAGGTTGGAGCCCACCCGGGGGTGGTGCGGCGCTTTTTTTCTTTGGGCTGATAGCTTTGAAGATATGTTCTGATGGTGGTGAAAGTGGAGCACGACTGTCTCCGTGGCGCAAATGGCTAGCGCGATCGGCTGTTAGCCGAAAGGTTGGAAGTTCGAGCCCACCCGGGGGTGGTGCGGCGCTTTTTTTCTTTGGGCTGATAGCTTTGAAGATATGTTCTGATGGTGGTGAGAGTGTAGCAGGACTGTCTCCGTGGCGCAATTGGCTTTCGCGATCGGCTGGTAACCGAGAGGTTGGAGGTTTGAGCCCACCCGGGGACGGTGTGTCGCTTTTTTTTTCGCTGATAGCTTTGAAGATATGTTCTGATGGTGGTGAGAGTGGAGCACGACTGTGTCCGTGGCCCAATTGGCTAGCGCGATCCGCTGTTAACGTAAAGGTTGGAGGTTCGAGCCCACCAGGTGGTGGTGCGGCGCTTTTTTTTCTTTGGGCTGATAGCTCTGAAGAAATGTTCTGACGGTGGTGAGCGTGGAGCACGACTGTCTCCGTGGCGCCATTGGCTAGCGCGATCGGCTGTTAACCGAAAGGTTGGAGGTTCGAGCCCACCCGGTGGCGGTGCGGCGCTTTTTTTTCTTTGGGCTGATAGCTCCGAAGAAATGTTCTGATGGTGGTGAGAGTGGAGCACGACTGTCTTCGTGGCGCAATTGGCTAGCGCTATCGGCTGTTAACCGAAAGGTTGGAGGTTCGAGCCCTCCCGGGAGTGGTGTGTTGCTTTTTTTTCTCTGTGCTGATAGCTTTAAAGATATGTTCTGATGGTGGCTAGAGTCGAGCAGGACTGTCTCCGTGGCGCAATTGGCTAGCGCGTTCGGCCGTTAACCGAAAGATTGGAGGTTCGAGCACACCCGGTGGTGGTGCGGGCTTTTTTCTTTGGGCTGATAGCTTTGAAGATATGTTCTGATGGTGGTGAGAGTGAAGCAGGACTGTCTCCGTGGCGCAATTGGCTAGCGCGATCGACTGTTAACCGAAAGGTTGGAGGTTCGAGCCCAGCCGGTGGTGGTGCGGCGCTTTTTTTCTTTGGGCTGATAGCTTTGAAGATATGTTCTGATGGTGTTGACAGTGGAGCAGGACTGTCTCCGTGGCGCAATTGGCTAGCGCGATCGGCTGTTAACTGAAAGCTTGGAGATTCGAGCCCACCCGGTAGTGGTGCGGCGCTTTTTTTTCTTTGAGCTGATAGCTTTGAAGATATGTTCTGATGGTGGTGAGAGTAGAGCAGGACTGTCTGCGTGGCGCAATTGGCTAGCGCGATCGGCTGTTAACCGAAAAGTTGGAGTTTCGAGCCCATCCGGGGACGGTGTGTCGCTTTTTTTTTCTTTGCGCTGATTGCTTTGAAGATATATTCTGATGGTGGTGAGAGTAGAGCAGGACTGTCTCCGTGGCACAATTGGCTAGCGCGATCGGCTGTTAACCGAAAAGTTGGAGTTTCGAGCCCACCCGGGGACGGTGTGTCGCTTCTTTTTTCTTTGCGCTGATTGCTTTGAAGATATGTTCTAATGGTGGTGAGAGTGGAGCACGACTGTCTCCGTGACGCAATTGGCTATCGCGATCGGCTGTTAACAGAAAGGATGGAGGTTCGAGCCCGGCCGGGGGGGGTGCGGCGCTTTTTTTTCTTTGGGCTGATAGCTTTGAAGTTATGTTCTGATGTTGGTGAGAGTGGAGCACGACTGTCTCCATGGCGCAATTGGCGAGCGCGATCGGCTGTTAACCGAAAGGTTGGAGGTTACAGCCCACCCGGTGGTAGTGCGGCGCTTTTTTTTTCTTTGGGCTGATAGCTTTGAAGATATGTTCTGATGGTGGTGAGAGTGGAGCATGACTGTCTCCGTGGCGCAATTGGCTAGAGCGATCGGCTGTTACCCGAAAGGTTGGAGGTTGGAGCCCACCCGGGGGTGGTGCGGCGCTTTTTTTCTTTGGGCTGATAGCTTTGAAGATATGTTCTGATGGTGGTGAGAGTGTAGCAGGACTGTCTCCGTGGCGCAAATGGCTAGCGCGATCGGCTGTTAGCCGAAAGGTTGGAAGTTCGAGTCCACCCGGGGGTGGTGCGGCGCTTTTTTTCTTTGGGCTGATAGCTTTGAAGATATGTTCTGATGGTGGTGAGAGTGTAGCAGGACTGTCTCCGTGGCGCAATTGGCTTTCGCGATCGGCTGGTAACCGAGAGGTTGGAGGTTTGAGCCCACCCGGGGACGGTGTGTCGCTTTTTTTTTCGCTGATAGCTTTGAAGATATGTTCTGATGGTGGTGAGAGTGGAGCACGACTGTGTCCGTGGCGCAATTGGCTAGCGCGATCTGCTGTTGACCGAAAGGTTGGAGGTTCGAGCCCACCCGGTGGTGGTGTGGGCTTATTTTTCTAGGGGCTGATAGCTTTGAAGATATGTTCTGATGGTGGTGAGAGTGAAGCAGGACTGTCTCCGTGGCGCATTTGGCTAGCGCGATCGACTGTTAACCAAAAGGTTTGAGGTTCGAGCCCACCCGGTGGTGGTGCGGCGCTTTTTTTCTTTGGGCTGATAGCTTTGAAGATATGTTCTGATGGTGGTGAGAGTGGAGCAGGACTATCTCCGTGGCGCAATTGGCTAGCGCGATCGGCTGTTAACCGAAAGTTTGGAGTTTCGAGCCCACCCGTGGACGGTGTGTCGCTTTTTTTTCTTTGCGCTGGTAGCTTTGAAGATATGTTCTGATGGTTGTGAGAGTGGAGCAAGACTGTCTACGTGGCGCAATTGGCTAGCGCGATCGGCTGTTAACCGAAAAGTTGGAGTTTTTAGCCCACCCGGGGACGGTGTGTCGCTTCTTTTTTCTTTGCGCTGATTGCTTTGAAGATATGTTCTAATGGTGGTGAGAGTGGAGCACGACTGTCTCCGTGGCGCAATTGGCTAGCGCTATCGGCTGTTAACCGAAAGGTTGGAGGTTCGAGCCCTCCCGGGAGTGGTGTGTTGCTTTTTTTTCTTTGGGCTGATAGCTTTAAAGATATGTTCTGATGGTGGCTAGAGTGGAGCAGGACTAACTCCGTGGCGCAATTGGCTAGCGCGATCGGCTGTTAACTGAAAGCTTGGAGTTTCGAGCCCACCCGGTAGTGGTGCGGCGCTTTTTTTTCTTTTAGCTGATAGCTTTGAAGATATGTTCTGATGGTGGTGAGAGTAGAGCAGGACTGTCTCCGTGGCGCAATTGGCTAGCGCGATCGGCTGTTAACCGAAAAGTTGGAGTTTCGAGCCCACCCGGGGACGGTGTGTCGCTTCTTTTTTCTTTGCGCTGATTGCTTTGAAGATATGTTCTAATGGTGGTGAGAGTGGAGCACGACTGTCTCCGTGACGCAATTGGCTATCGCGATCGGCTGTTAACAGAAAGGATGGAGGTTCGAGCCCGGCCGGGGGTGGTGTGGCGCTTTTTTTTCTTTGGGCTGATAGCTTTGAAGTTATGTTCTGATGTTGGTGAGAGTGGAGCACGACTGTCTCCATGGCGCAATTGGCGAGCGCGATCGGCTGTTAACCGAAAGGTTGGAGGTTACAGCCCACCCGGTGTTAGTGCGGCGCTTTTTTTTTCTTTGGGCTGATAGCTTTGAAGATATGTTCTGATGGTGGTGAGAGTGGAGCATGACTGTCTCCGTGGCGCAATTAGCTAGAGCGATCGGCTGTTACCCGAAAGGTTGGAGGTTGGAGCCCACCCGGGGGTGGTGCGGCGCTTTTTTTCTTTGGGCTGATAGCTTTGAAGATATGTTCTGATGGTGGTGAAAGTGGAGCACGACTGTCTCCGTGGCGCAAATGGCTAGCGCGATCGGCTGTTAGCCGAAAGGTTGGAAGTTCGAGCCCACCCGGGGGTGGTGCGGCGCTTTTTTTCTTTGGGCTGATAGCTTTGAAGATATGTTCTGATGGTGGTGAGAGTGTAGCAGGACTGTCCCCGTGGCGCAATTGGCTTTCGCGATCGGCTGGTAACCGAGAGGTTGGAGGTTTGAGCCCACCCGGGGACGGTTGTCGCTTTTTTTTCGCTGATAGCTTTGAAGATATGTTCTGATGGTGGTGAGAGTGGAGCACGACTGTGTCCGTGGCGCAATTGGCTAGCGCGATTTGCTGTTGACCGAAAGGTTGGAGGTTCGAGCCCACCCGGTGGTGGTGTGCGCTTATTTTTCTATGGGCTGATAGCTTTGAAGATATGTTCTGATGGTGGTGAGAGTGAAGCAGGACTGTCTCCGTGGCGCAATTGGCTAGCGCGATCGACTGTTAACCAAAAGGTTTGAGGTTCGAGCCCACCCGGTGGTGGTGCGGCGCTTTTTTTCTTTGGGCTGATAGCTTTGAAGATATGTTCTGATGGTGGTGAGAGTAGAGCAGGACTGTCTCCGTGGCGCAATTGGCTAGCGCGATCGGCTGTTAACTGAAAGCTTGGAGTTTCGAGCCCACCCGGTAGTGGTGCGGCGCTTTTTTTTCTTTGAGCTGATAGCTTTGAAGATATGTTCTGATGGTGGTGAGAGTAGAGCAGGACTGTCTCCGTGGCGCAATTGGCTAGCGCGATCGGCTGTTAACCGAAAAGTTGGAGTTTCGAGCCCATCCGGGGACGGTGTGTCGCTTCTTTTTTCTTTGAGCTGATTGCTTTGAAGATATGTTCTAATGGTGGTGAGAGTGGAGCACGACTGTCTCCGTGACGCAATTGGCTATCGCGATCGGCTGTTAACCGAAAGGTTGGAGGTTACAGCCCACCCGGTGTTAGTGCGGCGCTTTTTTTTTCTTTGGGCTGATAGCTTTGAAGATATGTTCTTATGGTGGTGAGAGTGGAGCATGACTGTCTCCGTGGCGCAATTAGCTAGAGCGATCGGCTGTTACCCGAAAGGTTGGAGGTTGGAGCCCACCCGGGGGTGGTGCGGCGCTTTTTTTCTTTGGGCTGATAGCTTTGAAGATATGTTCTGATGGTGGTGAAAGTGGAGCACGACTGTCTCCGTGGCGCAAATGGCTAGCGCGATCGGCTGTTAGCCGAAAGGTTGGAAGTTCGAGCCCACCCGGGGGTGGTGCGGCGCTTTTTTTCTTTGGGCTGATAGCTTTGAAGATATGTTCTGATGGTGGTGAGAGTGTAGCAGGACTGTCTCCGTGGCGCAATTGGCTTTCGCGATCGGCTGGTAACCGAGAGGTTGGAGGTTTGAGCCCACCCGGGGACGGTGTGTCGCTTTTTTTTTTCGCTGATAGCTTTGAAGATATGTTCTGATGGTGGTGAGAGTGGAGCACGACTGTGTCCGTGGCCCAATTGGCTAGCGCGATCCGCTGTTAACGTAAAGGTTGGAGGTTCGAGCCCACCAGGTGGTGGTGCGGCGCTTTTTTTTCTTTGGGCTGATAGCTCTGAAGAAATGTTCTGACGGTGGTGAGCGTGGAGCACGACTGTCTCCGTGGCGCCATTGGCTAGCGCGATCGGCTGTTAACCGAAAGGTTGGAGGTTCGAGCCCACCCGGTGGCGGTGCGGCGCTTTTTTTCTTTGGGCTGATAGCTCCGAAGAAATGTTCTGATGGTGGTGAGAGTGGAGCACGACTGTCTTCGTGGCGCAATTGGCTAGCGCTATCGGCTGTTAACCGAAAGGTTGGAGGTTCGAGCCCTCCCGGGAGTGGTGTGTTGCTTTTTTTTCTTTGTGCTGATAGCTTTAAAGATATGTTCTGATGGTGGCTAGAGTCGAGCAGGACTGTCTCCGTGGCGCAATTGGCTAGCGCGTTCGGCCGTTAACCGAAAGGTTGGAGGTTCGAGCACACCCGGTGGTGGTGCGGGCTTTTTTCTTTGGGCTGATAGCTTTGAAGATATGTTCTGATGGTGGTGAGAGTGAAGCAGGACTGTCTCCGTGGCGCAATTGGCTAGCGCGATCGACTGTTAACCGAAAGGTTGGAGGTTCGAGCCCAGCCGGTGGTGGTGCGGCGCTTTTTTTCTTTGGGCTGATAGCTTTGAAGATATGTTCTGATGGTGTTGACAGTGGAGCAGGACTGTCTCCGTGGCGCAATTGGCTAGCGCGATCGGCTGTTAACTGAAAGCTTGGAGTTTCGAGCCCACCCGGTAGTGGTGCGGCGCTTTTTTTTCTTTGAGCTGATAGCTTTGAAGATATGTTCTGATGGTGGTGAGAGTAGAGCAGGACTGTCTGCGTGGCGCAATTGGCTAGCGCGATCGGCTGTTAACCGAAAATTTGGAGTTTCGAGCCCATCCGGGGACGGTGTGTCGCTTTTTTTTTCTTTGCGCTGATTGCTTTGAAGCTTTGTTCTGATGGTGGTGAGAGTAGAGCAGGACTGTCTCCGTGGCACAATTGGCTAGCGCGATCGGCTGTTAACCGAAAAGTTGGAGTTTCGAGCCCACCCGGGGACGGTGTGTCGCTTCTTTTTTCTTTGCGCTGATTGCTTTGAAGATATGTTCTAATGGTGGTGAGAGTGGAGCACGACTGTCTCCGTGACGCAATTGGCTATCGCGATCGGCTGTTAACAGAAAGGATGGAGGTTCGAGCCCGGCCGGGGGGGGGGTGCGGCGCTTTTTTTTCTTTGGGCTGATAGCTTTGAAGTTATGTTCTGATGTTGGTGAGAGTGGAGCACGACTGTCTCCATGGCGCAATTGGCGAGCGCGATCGGCTGTTAACCGAAAGGTTGGAGGTTACAGCCCACCCGGTGGTAGTGCGGCGCTTTTTTTTTCTTTGGGCTGATAGCTTTGAAGATATGTTCTGATGGTGGTGAGAGTGGAGCATGACTGTCTCCGTGGCGCAATTGGCTAGACCGATCGGCTGTTACCCGAAAGGTTGGAGGTTGGAGCCCACCCGGGGGTGGTGCGGCGCTTTTTTCTTTGGGCTGATAGCTTTGAAGATATGTTCTGATGGTGGTGAGAGTGTAGCTGGACTGTCTCCGTGGCGCAAATGGCTAGCGCGATCGGCTGTTAGCCGAAAGGTTGGAAGTTCGAGTCCACCCGGGGGTGGTGCGGCGCTTTTTTTCTTTGGGCTGATAGCTTTGAAGATATGTTCTGATGGTGGTGAGAGTGTAGCAGGACTGTCTCCGTGGCGCAATTGGCTTTCGCGATCGGCTGGTAACCGAGAGGTTGGAGGTTTGAGCCCACCCGGGGACGGTGTGTCGCTTTTTTTTCGCTGATAGCTTTGAAGATGTGTTCTGATGGTGGTGAGAGTGGAGCACGACTGTGTCCGTGGCGCAATTGGCTAGCGCGATCTGCTGTTGACCGAAAGGTTGGAGGTTCGAGCCCACCCGGTGGTGGTGTGGGCTTATTTTTCTAGGGGCTGATAGCTTTGAAGATATGTTCTGATGGTGGTGAGAGTGAAGCAGGACTGTCTCCGTGGCGCATTTGGCTAGCGCGATCGACTGTTAACCAAAAGGTTTGAGGTTCGAGCCCACCCGGTGGTGGTGCGGCGCTTTTTTTCTTTGGGCTGATAGCTTTGAAGATATGTTCTGATGGTGGTGAGAGTGGAGCAGGACTATCTCCGTGGCGCAATTGGCTAGCGCGATCGGCTGTTAACCGAAAGTTTGGAGTTTCGAGCCCACCCGTGGACGGTGTGTCGCTTTTTTTTCTTTGCGCTGGTAGCTTTGAAGATATGTTCTGATGGTTGTGAGAGTGGAGCAAGACTGTCTACGTGGCGCAATTGGCTAGCGCGATCGGCTGTTAACCGAAAAGTTGGAGTTTTGAGCCCACCCGGGGACGGTGTGTCGCTTCTTTTTTCTTTGCGCTGATTGCTTTGAAGATATGTTCTAATGGTGGTGAGAGTGGAGCACGACTGTCTCCGTGGCGCAATTGGCTAGCGCTATCGGCTGTTAACCGAAAGGTTGGAGGTTCGAGCCCTCCCGGGAGTGGTGTGTTGCTTTTTTTTCTTTGGGCTGATAGCTTTAAAGATATGTTCTGATGGTGGCTAGAGTGGAGCAGGACTAACTCCGTGGCGCAATTGGCTAGCGCGATCGGCTGTTAACTGAAAGCTTGGAGTTTCGAGCCCACCCGGTAGTGGTGCGGCGCTTTTTTTTCTTTTAGCTGATAGCTTTGAAGATATGTTCTGATGGTGGTGAGAGTAGCGCAGGACTGTCTCCGTGGCGCAATTGGCTAGCGCGATCGGCTGTTAACCGAAAAGTTGGAGTTTCGAGCCCACCCGGGGACGGTGTGTCGCTTCTTTTTTCTTTGCGCTGATTGCTTTGAAGATATGTTCTAATGGTGGTGAGAGTGGAGCACGACTGTCTCCGTGACGCAATTGGCTATCGCGATCGGCTGTTAACAGAAAGGATGGAGGTTCGAGCCCGGCCGGGGGTGGTGTGGCGCTTTTTTTTCTTTGGGCTGATAGCTTTGAAGTTATGTTCTGATGTTGGTGAGAGTGGAGCACGACTGTCTCCATGGCGCAATTGGCGAGCGCGATCGGCTGTTAACCGAAAGGTTGGAGGTTACAGCCCACCCGGTGTTAGTGCGGCGCTTTTTTTTCTTTGGGCTGATAGCTTTGAAGATATGTTCTGATGGTGGTGAGAGTGGAGCATGACTGTCTCCGTGGCGCAATTAGCTAGAGCGATCGGCTGTTACCCGAAAGGTTGGAGGTTGGAGCCCAGGGTGTGGTGCGGCGCTTTTTTTCTTTGGGCTGATAGCTTTGAAGATATGTTCTGATGGTGGTGAATGTGGAGCACGACTGTCTCCGTGGCGCAAATGGCTAGCGCGATCGGCTGTTAGCCGAAAGGTTGGAAGTTCGAGCCCACCCGGGGGTGGTGCGGCGCTTTTTTTCTTTGGGCTGATAGCTTTGAAGATATGTTCTGATGGTGGTGAGAGTGTAGCAGGACTGTCTCCGTGGCGCAATTGGCTTTCGCGATCGGCTGGTAACCGAGAGGTTGGAGGTTTGAGCCCACCCGGGGACGGTGTGTCGCTTTTTTTTCGCTGATAGCTTTGAAGATATGTTCTGATGGTGGTGAGAGTGGAGCACGACTGTGTCCGTGGCGCAATTGGCTAGCGCGATTTGCTGTTGACCGAAAGGTTGGAGGTTCGAGCCCACCCGGTGGTGGTGTGGGCTTATTTTTCTATGGGCTGATAGCTTTGAAGATATGTTCTGATGGTGGTGAGAGTGAAGCAGGACTGTCTCCGTGGCGCAATTGGCTAGCGCGATCGACTGTTAACCAAAAGTTTTGAGGTTCGAGCCCACCCGGTGGTGGTGCGGCGCTTTTTTTCTTTGGGCTGATAGCTTTGAAGATATGTTCTGATGGTGGTGAGAGTAGAGCAGGACTGTCTCCGTGGCGCAATTGGCTAGCGCGATCGGCTGTTAACCGAAAGCTTGGAGTTTCGAGCCCACCCGGTAGTGGCGCGGCGCTTTTTTTTTCTTTGAGCTGATAGCTTTGAAGATATGTTCTGATGGTGGTGAGAGTGGAGCAAGACTGTCTACGTGGCGCAATTGGCTAGCGCGATCGGCTGTTAACCGAAAAGTTGGAGTTTTGAGCCCACCCGGGGACGGTGTGTCGCTTCTTTTTTCTTTGCGCTGATTGCTTTGAAGATATGTTCTAATGGTGGTGAGAGTGAAGCAGGACTGTCTCCGTGGCGCAATTGGCTAGCGCGATCGACTGTTAACCAAAAGGTTTGAGGTTCGAGCCCACCCGGTGGTGGTGCGGCGCTTTTTTTCTTTGGGCTGATAGCTTTGAAGATATGTTCTGATGGTGGTGAGAGTAGAGCAGGACTGTCTCCGTGACGCAATTGGCTATCGCGATCGGCTTTTAACAGAAAGGATGGAGGTTCGAGCCCGGCCGGGGGTGGTGCGGCGCTTTTTTTTCTTTGGGCTGATAGCTTTGAAGTTATGTTCTGATGTTGGTGAGAGTGGAGCACGACTGTCTCCATGGCGCAATTGGCGAGCGCGATCGGCTGTTAACCGAAAGGTTGGAGGTTACAGCCCACCTGGTGGTAGTGCGGCGCTTTTTTTTTCTTTGGGCTGATAGCTTTGAAGATATGTTCTGATGGTGGAGAGAGTGGAGCATGAATGTCTCCGTGGCGCAATTGGCTAGAGCGATCGGCTGTTACCCGAAAGGTTGGAGGTTGGAGCCCACCCGGGGGTGGTGCGGCGCTTTTTTTCTTTGGGCTGATAGCTTTGAAGATATGTTCTGATGGTGGTGAAAGTGGAGCACGACTGTCTCCGTGGCGCAAATGGCTAGCGCGATCGGCTGTTAGCCGAAAGGTTGGAAGTTCGAGCCCACCCGGGGGTGGTGCGGCACTTTTTTTCTTTGGGCTGAAAGCTTTGAAGATATGTTCTGATGGTGGTGAGAGTGTAGCAGGACTGTCTCCGTGGCGCAATTGGCTAGCGCGATCGACTGTTAACCGAAAGGTTGGAGGTTCGAGCCCACCCGGTGGTGGTGCGGCGCTTATTTTTCTTTGGGCTGATAGCTCCGAAGAAATGTTCTGATGGTGGTGAGAGTGGAGCACGACTGTCTCTGTGGCGCAATTGGCTAGCGCTATCGGCTGTTAACCGAAAGGTTGGAGGTTCGAGCCCTCCCGGGAGTGGTGTGTTGCTTTTTTTTCTTTGGGCTGATAGCTTTAAAGATATGTTCTGATGGTGGCTAGAGTGGAGCAGGACTAACTCCGTGGCGCAATTGGCTAGCGCGATCGGCTGTTAACTGAAAGCTTGGAGTTTCGAGCCCACCCGGTAGTGGTGCGGCGCTTTTTTTTCTTTGAGCTGATAGCTTTGAAGATATGTTCTGATGGTGGTGAGAGTAGAGCAGGACTGTCTCCGTGGCGCAATTGGCTAGCGCGATCGGCTGTTAACCGAAAAGTTGGAGTTTCGAGCCCACCCGGGGACGGTGTGTCGCTTCTTTTTTCTTTGCGCTGATTGCTTTGAAGATATGTTCTAATGGTGGTGAGAGTGGAGCACGACTGTCTCCGTGACGCAATTGGCTATCGCGATCGGCTGTTAACAGAAAGGATGGAGGTTCGAGCCCGGCCGGGGGTGGTGTGGCGCTTTTTTTTCTTTGGGCTGATAGCTTTGAAGATATGTTCTGATGGTGGTGAGAGTATAGCAGGACTGTCTCCGTGGCGCAATTGGCTAGCGCGATCGGCTGTTAACCGAGAGGTTGGAGGTTTGAGCCCACCCGGGGACGGTGTGTCGCTTTTTTTTCTTTTCGCTGATAGCTTTGAAGATATGTTCTGATGGTGGTGAGAGTGGAGCACGACTGTCTCTGTGGCGCCATTGGCTAGCGCGATCGGCTGTTAACCGAAAGGTTGGAGGTTCGAGCCCACCCGGTGGTGGTGCGGCGCTTTTTTTTTCTTTGGGCTGATAGCTCCGAAGAAATGTTCTGACGGTGGTGAGAGTGGAGCAGGACAGTCTCCGTGGCGCAATTGGCTAGCGCGTTCGGCCGTTAACCGAAAGGTTAAAGGTTCGAGCACACCCGGGGACGGTGTGTCGCTTTTTTTTGCGCTGATAGCTTTGAAGATATGTTCTGCTGGTGGTGAAAGTGGAGCCTCACTGTCTCCGTGGCGCAATTGAATAGCGCGATCGGCTGTTAACAGAAAGTATGGAGGTTTGAGCCCACCCGGGGGTGGTTCGCCGCTTTTTTTTTGGGCTGATAGCTTTGAAGATATGTTCTGATGGTGGTGCAAGTGGAGCCTCACTGTCTCCGTGGCGCAATTGGCTAGCGCGATCGGCTGTTAACCGAAAGCTTGGAGTTTCGAGCCCACCCGGTTGTGGCGGGGCGCTTTTTTTCTTTGAGCTGATAGCTTTGAAGATATGTTCTGATGGTGGTGAGAGTGGAGCAGGACTGTCTCCGTGGCGCAATTGGCTAGCGCGATCGGCTGTTAACCGAAAGGTTGGAGTTTCGAGCCCACCCGGGGACGATGTGTCGCTTTTTTTTTTCTTTTCGCTGATAGCTTTGAAGATATGTTCTGATGGTGGTGAGAGTGGAGCACGAGTGTCTCAGTGGCGCAATCGGCTAGCGCGATCTGCTGTTGACTGAAAGGTTGGAGGTTCGAGCCCACCTGGTGGTGGTGCGGCGCTTCTTTTTCTTTGGGCTGATAGCTCTGAAGAAATGTCCTGGTGGTGGTGAGAGTGGAGCACGACTGTCTCCGTGGCGCAGTTGGCTAGCGCGATTTGCAGTTAACCGAAAAGTTGGAAGTTCGAGCTCACCCGGTGGTGGTGCGGCAGTTTTTTTTTCTTTGGGCTGATAGCTTTGAAGATATGTTCTGATGGTGGTGAGAGTATAGCAGGACTGCCTCCGTGGCGCAATTTGCTGGCGCGATCGGCTGTTAAGCGAAAGGTTGGAGGTTCGAGGCCTCTTGGGAGTGGTGTGTTGCTTTTTTCTTTGCGCTGATAACTTTAGAGACATGTTCTCATGGTGGTGAGATATGAGCAAGACTGTCTCCGTGGCGCAATTGGCCAGCACGTTCGGCTGTTAACCGAAAAATTGGAGGTTTGAGCCCTCCCGGGAGTGGTGTGTTGCTTTTTTCTTTGCGCTGATAGCTTTGAAGATATGTTCTAATGGTGTTGAGAGTGGAGCACGACTGTCTCTGTGGCCCAATTGGGTAGCGCGATCCGCTGTTAACGTAAAGGTTGGAGGTTCTAGCCCACCAGGTGGTGGTGCGGCGCTTTTTTTTCTTTGAGCTGGTAGCTCTGAAGAAATGTTCTGACGGTGGTGAGCGTGGAGCACGGCTGTCTCCGTGGCGCCATTGGCTAGCGCGATCGGCTGTTAACCGAAAGGTTGGAGGTTCGAGCCCACCCGGTGGTGGTGCGGCGCTTTTTTTTCTTTGGGCTGATAGCTCCGAAGAAATGTTCTGACGGTGGTGAGAGTGGAGCCCGACTGTCTCCGTGGCGCCATTGGCTAGCGCTATCGGCTCTTATACGAAAGGTTGGAGGTTCGAGCCCACCCGGAGTGGTGCGGCGCTTTTTTCTTTGGACTGATAGCTTTGAAGATATGTTCTGATGGTGGTGAGAGTATAGCAGGACTGTCTCCGTGGCGCGATTGGCTAGCGCGATCGGCTGTTAACCGAGAGGTTGGAGGTTTCAGCCCACCCGGGGACGGTGTGTCGCTTTTTTTTCTTTTCGCTGATAGCTTTGAAGATATGTTCTGATGGTGGTGAGAGTGGAGCACGACTGTCTCTGTGGAGCCATTGGCTAGCGCGATCAGCTGTTAACCGAAAGGTTGGAGGTTCGAGCCCACCTGGTGGTAGTGCGGCGCTTTTTTTTGGGCTGATAGCTCTGAAGAAATGTTCTGACGGTGGTGAAAGTGGAGCCTCACTGTCTCCGTGCCGCAATTGGCGAGCGCGATCAGCTGTTAACCGAAAGGTTGGAGGTTAGAGCCCACCCGGAGACAGTGTGTCGCTTTTTTTTCTTTGCGGTGATAGCTTTGAAGATATGTTCTGATGGTGGTGAAAGTGGAGCACGACTGTCTCCGTGGCGCAATCGGCTAGTGCGATCGGCTGTTAGCCGAAAGGTTGGAGGTTCTAGCCCACCCGCGGACGGTGTGTCGCTTTTTTTTCTTTTCGCTGATAGCTTTGAAGATATGTTCTGATGGTGGTGAGAGTGGAGCACGACTGTCTCTGTGGCGCAAATGGCTAGCGCGATCTGCTGTTGACTGAAAGGTTGGAGATTCGAGCCCGCCTGGTGGTGGTGCGGCGCTTCTTTTTTTGGGCTGATAGCTCTGAAGAAATGTCCTGGCGGTGGTGAGAGTGGAGCACGACTGTCTCCGTGGCGCAGTTGGCTAGCGCGATTTGCAGTTAACCGAAAAGTTGGAGGTTCGAGCCCACCCGGTTTGGTGCGGCACTTTTTTTTCTTTGGGCTGATAGCTTTGAAGATATGTTCTGATGGTGGTGAGAGTAAAGCAGGACTGGCTCCATGGCGCAATTTGCTAGCGCGATCGGCTGTTAAGCGAAAGGTTGGAGGTTCGAGCCCTCCTGGGAGTGGTGTGTTGCTTTTTTCTTTGCGCTGATAACTTTAGAGACATGTTCTCACGGTGGTCAGATCTGAGCACGACTGTCTCCGTGGCGCAATTGGCCTGCACGTTCGGCTGTTAACCGAAAAATAGGAGGTTTGAGCCCTCCCGGGAGGGGTGTGTTGCTTTTTTCTTTGCACTGATAGCTTTGAAGATATGTTCTAATGGTGGTGAGAGTGGAGGACGACTGTCTCCGTGGCCCAATTGGCTAGCGCGATCCGCTGTTAACGTAAAGGTTGGAGGTTCGAGCCCACCAGGTGGTGGTGCGGCGCTTTTTTTTCTTTGGGCTGATAGCTCTGAAGAAATGTTCTGACGGTGGTGAGCGTGGAGCACGACTGTCTCCGTGGCGCCATTGACTAGCGCGATCTGCTGTTAACCGAAAGGTTGGAGGTTCGAGCCCACCCGGTGGTGGTGCGGCGCTTTTTTTTTCTTTGGGCTGATAGCTCCGAAGAAATGTTCTGATGGTGGTGAGAGTGGAGCACGACTGTCTCCGTGGCGCAATTGGCTAGCGCTATCGGCTGTTAACCGAATAGTTGGAGGTTCGAGCCCTCCCGGGAGTGGTGTGTTTTTTTTTCTTTGGGCTGATAGCTTTAAAGATATGTTCTGATGGTGGCTAGAGTCGAGCAGGACTGTCTCCGTGGCGCAATTGGCTAGCGCGTTCGGCCGTTAACCGAAAAGTTGGAGGTTCGAGCACACCCGGTGGTGGTGCGGGCTTTTTTCTATGGGCTGATAGCTTTGAAGATATGTTCTAATGGTGGTGAGAGTGAAGCAGGACTGTCTCCGTGGCGCAATTGGCTAGCGCGATCGACTGTTAACCGAAAGGTTGGAGGTTCGAGCCCACCCGGTGGTGGTGCGGCGCTTTTTTTCTTTGGGCTGATAGCTTTGAAGATATGTTCTGATGGTGGTGAGAGTGGAGCAGGACTGTCTCCGTGGCGCAATTGGCTAGCGCGATCGGCTGTTAACTGAAAGCTTGGAGTTTCGAGCCCACCCGGTAGTGGTGCGGCGCTTTTTTTTCTTTGAGCTGATAGCTTTGAAGATATGTTCTGATGGTGGTGAGAGTAGAGCACGACTGTCTCCGTGGCGCAGTTGGCTAGCGCGATTTGCAGTTAACCGAAAATTGGAGGTTCGAGCCCACCCGGTTTGGTGCGGCACTTTTTTTTTTGGGCTGATAGCTTTGAAGATATGTTCTGATGGTGGTGAGAGTAAAGCAGGACTGGCTCCATGGTGCAATTTGCTAGCGCGATCGGCTGTTAAGCGAAAGGTTGGAGGTTCGAGCCCTCCTGGGAGTGGTGTGTTGCTTTTTTCTTTGCGCTGATAACTTTAGAGACATGTTCTCACGGTGGTCAGATCTGAGCACGACTGTCTCCGTGGCGCAATTGGCCTGCACGTTCGGCTGTTAACCGAAAAATAGGAGGTTTGAGCCCTCCCAGGAGTGGTGTGTTGCTTTTTTCTTTGCACTGATAGCTTTGAAGATATGTTCTAATGGTGGTGAGAGTGGAGCACGACTGTCTCCGTGGCCCAATTGGCTAGCTCGATCCGCTGTTAACGTAAAGGTTGGAGGTTCAAGCCCACCAGGTGGTGGTGCGGCGCTTTTTTTTCTTTGGGCTGATAGCTCTGAAGAAATGTTCTGACGGTGGTGAGCGTGGAGCACGACTGTCTCCGTGGCGCCATTGGCTAGCGCGATCTGCTGTTAACCGAAAGGTTGGAGGTTCGAGCCCACCCGGTGGCGGTGCGGCGCTTTTTTTTTGGGCTGATAGCTCCGAAGAAATGTTCTGATGGTGGTGAGAGTGGAGCAAGACTGTCTCCGTGGCGCAATTGGCTAGCGCTATCGGCTGTTAACCGAAAGGTTGGAGGTTCGAGCCCTCCCGGGAGTGGTGTGTTGCTTTTTTTTTGGCTGATAGCTTTAAAGATATGTTCTGATGGTGGCTAGAGTCGAGCAGGACTGTCTCCGTGGCGCAATTGGCTAGCGCGTTCGGCCGTTAACCGAAAAGTTGGAGGTTCGAGCACACCCGGTGGTGGTGCGGGCTTTTTTCTATGGGCTGATAGCTTTGAAGATATGTTCTGATGGTGGTGAGAGTGAAGCAGGACTGTCTCCGTGGCGCAATTGGCTAGCGCGATCGACTGTTAACCGAATGGTTGGAGGTTCGAGCCCACCCGGTGGTGGTGCGGCGCTTTTTTTCTTTGGGCTGATAGCTTTGAAGATATGTTCTGATGGTGGTGAGAGTGGAGCAGGACTGTCTCCGTGGCGCAATTGGCTAGCGCGATCGGCTGTTAACTGAAAGCTTGGAGTTTCGAGCCCACCTGGTAGTGGTGCGGCGCTTTTTTTTCTTTGAGCTGATAGCTTTGAAGATATGTTCTGATGGTGGTGAGAGTAGAGCAGGAATGTCTCCGTGGCGCAAACGGCTAGCGCGATCGGCTGTTAACCGAAAATTTGGAGTTTCGAGCCCACCCGGGGACGGTGTGTCGCTTTTTTTTCTTTGCGCTGATTGCTTAGAAGATATGTTCTAATGGTGGTGAGAGTGGAGCACGCCTGTCTCCGTGACGCAATTGGCTTTCGCGATCGGCTGTTAGCCGAAAGGTTGGAGGTTCGAGCCCTCCTGGGAGTGGTGTGTTGCTTTTTTCTTTGCGCTGATAACTTTAGAGACATGTTCTCACAGTGGTCAGATCTGAGCACGAAAGCCTCCGTGGCGCAATTGGCCAGCATGTTCGGCTGTTAACCGAAAATTTGGAGGTTTGAGCCCTCCCGGGAGTGGTGTGTTGCTTTTTTTTGCGCTGATAGCTTTGAAGATATGTTCTAATGGTGGTGAGAGTGGAGCACGATTGTCTCCGTGGCCCAATTGGCTAGCGCGATCCACTGTTAACGTAAAGGTTGGAGGTTCGAGCCCACCAGGTGTTGGTGCGGCGCTTTTTTTTCTTTGGGCTGATAGCTCTGAAGAAATGTTCTGACGGTGGTGAGCGTGGAGCACGACTGTCTCCGTGGCGCCATTGGCTAGCGCGATCGGCTGTTAACCGAAAGGTTGGAGGTTCGAGCCCACCCGGTGGTGGTGCGGCGCTTTTTTTTCTTTGGGCTGATAGCTCCGAAGAAATGTTCTGATGGTGGTGAGAGTGGAGCACGACTGTCTCCATGGCGCAATTGGCTAGCGCTATCGGCTGTTAACCGAAAGGTTGGAGGTTCGAGCCCTCCCGGGAGTGGTGTGTTGCTTTTTTTTTCTTTGGGCTGATAGCTTTAAAGATATGTTCTGATGGTGGCTAGAGTGGAGCAGGACTGTCTCCGTGGCGCAATTGGCTAGCGCGTTCGGCCGTTAACCGAAAGGTTGGAGGTTCGAGCACACCCGGTGGTGGTGCGGTCTTTTTTCTATGGGCTGATAGCTTTGAAGATATGTTCTGATGGTGGTGAGAGTGAAGCAGGACTGTCTCCGTGGCGCAATTGGCTAGCGCGATCGACTGTTAACCGAAAGGTTGGAGTTTCGAGCCCACCCGGGGACGGTGTGTCGCTTTTTTTTTTCTTTGCGCTGATTGCTTTGAAGATATGTTCTAATGGTGGTGAGAGTGGAGCACGACTGTCTCCGTGACGCAATTGGCTAGCGCTATCGGCTGTTAACAGAAAGGATGGAGGTTCGAGCCCGGCCGGGGTTGGTGCGGCGCTTTTTTTTCTTTGGGCTGATAGCTTTGAAGATATGTTCTGATGTTGGTGAGAGTGGAGCACGACTGTCTCCATGGCGCAGTTGGCGAGCGCGATCGGCTGTTAACCGAAAGGTTGGAGGTTAGAGCCCACCCGGTGGTAGTGCGGCGCTTTTTTTTCTTTGGGCTGATAGCTTTGAAGATATGTTCTGATGGTGGTGAGAGTGGAGCATGACTGTCTCCGTGGCGCAATTGGCTAGAGCGATCGGCTGTTAGCCGAAAGGTTGGAGGCTGGAGCCCACCCGGGGGGGGGGGGGTGCGGCGCTTTTTTTCTTTGGGCTGATAGCTTTGAAGATATGTTCTGATGGTGATGAAAGTGGAGCACGACTGTCTCCGTGGCGCAAATGGCTAGCGCGATCGGCTGTTAGCCGAAAAGTTGGAGGTTCGAGCCCACCCGGGAGTGGTGCGGCGCTTTTTTTCTTTGGGCTGATAGCTTTGAAGTTATGTTCTGATGGTGGTGAGAGTGTAGCAGGACTGTCTCCGTGGCGCAATTGGCTTTCGCGATCGGCTGGTAACCGAGAGGTTGGAGGTTTGAGCCCACCCGGGGACGGTGTGTCGCGTTTTTTTTTCGCTGATAGCTTTGAAGATATGTTCTGATGGTGGTGAGAGTGGAGCACGACTGAATCCGTGGCGCAATTGGCTAGCGCGATCTGCTGTTGACCGAAAGGTTGGAGGTTCGAGCCCACCTGGTGGTGGTGTGGGCTTATTTTTCTATGGCCTGATAGCTTTGAAGATATGTTCTGTTGGTGGTGAGAGTGAAGCAGGACTGTCTTCGTGGCGCAATTGGCTAGCGCGATCGACTGTTAACCAAAAGGTTTGAGGTTCGAGCCCACCCGGTGGTGGTGCGGCGCTTTTTTACTTTGGGCTGATAGCTTTGAAGATATGTTCTGATGGTGGTGAGAGTAGAGCAGGACTGTCTCCGTGGCGCACTTGGCTAGCGCGATCGGCTGTTAACCGAAAGCTTGGAGTTTCGAGCCCACCCGGTAGTGGCGCGGCGCTTTTTTTTCTTTGAGCTGATAGCTTTGAAGTTATGTTCTGATGGTGGTGAGAGTGGAGCAGGACTATCTCCGTGGCGCAATTGGCTAGCGCGATCGGCTGTTAACCGAAAGGTTGGAGTTTCGAGCCCACCCGTGGACGGTGTGTCGCTTTTTTTTCTTTGCGCTGGTAGCATTGAAGATATGTTCTGATGGTTGTGAGAGTGGAGCACGACTGTCTACGTGGCGCAATTGGCTAGCGCGATCGGCTGTTAACAGAAAGGATGGAGGTTCGAGCCCACCCGGGGGTGGTGCGCCGCTTTTTTTTCTTTGGGCTGACAGCTTTGAAGATATGTTCTGATGTTAGTGAGAGTGGAGAATGACTGTCTCCATGGCGCAATTGGCTAGCGCGATCGGGTGTTAGACGAAAGGTTGGAGGTTCGAGCCCACCCGGAGTGGTGCGGCGCTCTTTTTCTTTGGACTGATAGCTTTGAAGATATGTTCTGATGGTGGTGAGAGTATAGGAGGACTGTCTCCGTGGCGCAATTGTCCAGCGCGATCGGCTGTTAGCCGAGAGGTTGGAGGTTTGAGCCCACCCGGCGACGGTGTGTCGCTTTTTTTTTTCTTTTCGCTGACAGCTTTGAAGATATGTTCTGATGGTGGTGAGAGTGGAGCACGACTGTCTCCGTGGCGCAATTGGCCTGCGCGATCTGCTGTTGACCGAAAGGTTGCAGGTTCGAGCCCACCCGGTGGTGGTGCGGCGCTTCTTTTTCTTTGGGTTGATAGCTTTGAAGATATGTTCTGATGTTAGTGAGAGTGGAGCACGACTGTCTCCATGGCGCAATTGGCGAGCGCGATCGGCTGTTAACCGAAAGGTTGGAGGTTCGAGCCCACCCGGAGTGGTGCGGCGCTTTTTTTCTTTGGACTGATAGCTTTGAAGATATGTTCTGATGGTGGTGAGAGTATAGCAGGACTGTCTCCGTGGCGCGATTGGCTAGCGCGATCGGCTGTTAACCGAGAGGTTGGAGGTTTGAGCCCACCCGGGGACGGTGTGTCGCTTTTTTTTTCTTTTCGCTGATAGCTTTGAAGATATGTTCTGATGGTGGTGAGAGTGGAGCACGACTGTCTCTGTGGAGCCATTGGCTAGCGCGATCGGCTGTTAACCGAAAGGTTGGAGGTTCGAGCCCACCTGGTGGTAGTGCGGCGCTTTTTTTTGGGCTGATAGCTCTGAAGAAATGTTCTGACGGTGGTGAAAGTGGAGCCTCACTGTCTCCGTGGCGCAATTGGCGAGCGCGATCAGCTGTTAACCGAAAGGTTGGAGGTTAGAGCCCACCCGGAGACAGTGTGTCGCTTTTTTTTCTTTGCGGTGATAGCTTTGAAGATATGTTCTGATGGTGGTGAAAGTGGAGCACGACTGTCTCCGTGGCGCAATCGGCTAGTGCGATCGGCTGTTAGCCGAAAGGTTGGAGGTTCTAGCCCACCCGCGGACGGTGTGTCGCTTTTTTTTCTTTTCGCTGATAGCTTTGAAGATATGTTCTGATGGTGGTGAGACTGGAGCACGACTGTCTCTGTGGCGCAAATGGCTAGCGCGATCTGCTGTTGACTGAAAGGTTGGAGATTCGAGCCCGCCTGGTGGTGGTGCGGCGCTTCTTTTTTTGGGCTGATAGCTCTGAAGAAATGTCCTGGCGGTGGTGAGAGTGGAGCACGACTGTCTCCGTGGCGCAGTTGGCTAGCGCGATTTGCAGTTAACCGAAAAGTTGGAGGTTCGAGCCCACCCGGTTTGGTGCGGCACTTTTTTTTCTTTGGGCTGATAGCTTTGAAGATATGTTCTGATGGTGGTGAGAGTAAAGCAGGACTGGCTCCATGGCGCAATTTGCTAGCGCAATCGGCTGTTAAGCGAAAGGTTGGAGGTTCGAGCCCTCCTGGGAGTGGTGTGTTGCTTTTTTCTTTGCGCTGATAACTTTAGAGACATGTTCTCACGGTGGTCAGATCTGAGCACGACTGTCTCCGTGGCGCAATTGGCCTGCACGTTCGGCTGTTAACCGAAAAATAGGAGGTTTGAGCCCTCCCGGGAGAGGTGTGTTGCTTTTTTCTTTGCACTGATAGCTTTGAAGATATGTTCTAATGGTGGTGAGAGTGGAGGACGACTGTCTCCGTGGCCCAATTGGCTAGCGCGATCCGCTGTTAACGTAAAGGTTGGAGGTTCGAGCCCACCAGGTGGTGGTGCGGCGCTTCTTTTTCTTTGGGCTGATAGCTCTGAAGAAATGTTCTGACGGTGGTGAGCGTGGAGCACGACTGTCTCCGTGGCGCCATTGGCTAGCGCGATCTGCTGTTAACCGAAAGGTTGGAGGTTCGAGCCCACCCGGTGGTGGTGCGGCGCTTTTTTTTTCTTTGGGCTGATAGCTCCGAAGAAATGTTCTGATGGTGGTGAGAGTGGAGCACGACTGTCTCCGTGGCGCAATTGGCTAGCGCTATCGGCTGTTAACCGAATAGTTGGAGGTTCGAGCCCTCCCGGGAGTGGTGTGTTTTTTTTTTCTTTGGGCTGATAGCTTTAAAGATATGTTCTGATGGTGGCTAGAGTCGAGCAGGACTGTCTCCGTGGCGCAATTGGCTAGCGCGTTCGGCCGTTAACCGAAAAGTTGGAGGTTCGAGCACACCCGGTGGTGGTGCGGGCTTTTTTCTATGGGCTGATAGCTTTGAAGATATGTTCTAATGGTGGTGAGAGTGAAGCAGGACTGTCTCCGTGGCGCAATTGGCTAGCGCGATCGACTGTTAACCGAAAGGTTGGAGGTTCGAGCCCACCCGGTGGTGGTGCGGCGCTTTTTTTCTTTGGGCTGATAGCTTTGAAGATATGTTCTGATGGTGGTGAGAGTGGAGCAGGACTGTCTCCGTGGCGCAATTGGCTAGCGCGATCGGCTGTTAACTGAAAGCTTGGAGTTTCGAGCCCATCCGGTAGTGGTGCGGCGCTTTTTTTTCTTTGAGCTGATAGCTTTGAAGATATGTTCTGATGGTGGTGAGAGTAGAGCACGACTGTCTCCGTGGCGCAGTTGGCTAGCGCGATTTGCAGTTAACCGAAAAGTTGGAGGTTCGAGCCCACCCGGTTTGGTGCGGCACTTTTTTTCTTTGGGCTGATAGCTTTGAAGATATGTTCTGATGGTGGTGAGAGTAAAGCAGGACTGGCTCCATGGTGCAATTTGCTAGCGCGATCGGCTGTTAAGCGAAAGGTTGGAGGTTCGAGCCCTCCTGGGAGTGGTGTGTTGCTTTTTTCTTTGCGCTGATAACTTTAGAGACATGTTCTCACGGTGGTCAGATCTGAGCACGACTGTCTCCGTGGCGCAATTGGCCTGCACGTTCGGCTGTTAACCGAAAAATAGGAGGTTTGAGCCCTCCCAGGAGTGGTGTGTTGCTTTTTTCTTTGCACTGATAGCTTTGAAGATATGTTCTAATGGTGGTGAGAGTGGAGCACGACTGTCTCCGTGGCCCAATTGGCTAGCGCGATCCGCTGTTAACGTAAAGGTTGGAGGTTCGAGCCCACCAGGTGGTGGTGCGGCGCTTTTTTTTCTTTGGGCTGATAGCTCTGAAGAAATGTTCTGACGGTGGTGAGCGTGGAGCACGACTGTCTCCGTGGCGCCATTGGCTAGCGCGATCTGCTGTTAACCGAAAGGTTGGAGGTTCGAGCCCACCCGGTGGCGGTGCGGCGCTTTTTTTTTCTTTGGGCTGATAGCTCCGAAGAAATGTTCTGATGGTGGTGAGAGTGGAGCACGACTGTCTCCGTGGCGCAATTGGCTAGCGCTATCGGCTGTTAACCGAAAGGTTGGAGGTTCGAGCCCTCCCGGGAGTGGTGTGTTGCTTTTTTTTTCTTTTGGCTGATAGCTTTAAAGATATGTTCTGATGGTGGCTAGAGTCGAGCAGGACTGTCTCCGTGGCGCAATTGGCTAGCGCGTTCGGCCGTTAACCGAAAAGTTGGAGGTTCGAGCACACCCGGTGGTGGTGCGGGCTTTTTTCTATGGGCTGATAGCTTTGAAGATATGTTCTGATGGTGGTGAGAGTGAAGCAGGACTGTCTCCGTGGCGCAATTGGCTAGCGCTATCGACTGTTAACCGAAAGGTTGGAGGTTCGAGCCCACCCGGTGGTGGTGCGGCGCTTTTTTTCTTTGGGCTGATAGCTTTGAAGATATGTTCTGATGGTGGTGAGAGTGGAGCAGGACTGTCTCCGTGGCGCAATTGGCTAGCGCGATCGGCTGTTAACTGAAAGCTTGGAGTTTCGAGCCCACCTGGTAGTGGTGCGGCGCTTTTTTTTCTTTGAGCTGATAGCTTTGAAGATATGTTCTGATGGTGGTGAGAGTAGAGCAGGACTGTCTCCGTGGCGCAATTGGCTAGCGCGATCGGCTGTTAACCGAAAATTTGGAGTTTCGAGCCCACCCGGGGACGGTGTGTCGCTTTTTTTTTCTTTGCGCTGATTGCTTAGAAGATATGTTCTAATGGTGGTGAGAGTGGAGCACGCCTGTCTCCGTGACGCAATTGGCTATCGCGATCGGCTGTTAGCCGAAAGGTTGGAGGTTCGAGCCCTCCTGGGAGTGGTGTGTTGCTTTTTTCTTTGCGCTGATAACTTTAGAGACATGTTCTCACAGTGGTCAGATCTGAGCACGACTGCCTCCGTGGCGCAATTGGCCAGCATGTTCGGCTGTTAACCGAAAATTTGGAGGTTTGAGCCCTCCCGGGAGTGGTGTGTTGCTTTTTTTTGCGCTGATAGCTTTGAAGATATGTTCTAATGGTGGTGAGAGTGGAGCACGATTGTCTCCGTGGCCCAATTGGCTAGCGCGATCCACTGTTAACGTAAAGGTTGGAGGTTCGAGCCCACCAGGTGTTGGTGCGGCGCTTTTTTTTCTTTGGGCTTATAGCTCTGAAGAAATGTTCTGACGGTGGTGAGCGTGGAGCACGACTGTCTCCGTGGCGCCATTGGCTAGCGCGATCGGCTGTTAACCGAAAGGTTGGAGGTTCGAGCCCACCCGGTGGTGGTGCGGCGCTTTTTTTTCTTTGGGCTGATAGCTCCGAAGAAATGTTCTGATGGTGGTGAGAGTGGAGCACGACTGTCTCCATGGCGCAATTGGCTAGCGCTATCGGCTGTTAACCGAAAGGTTGGAGGTTCGAGCCCTCCCGGGAGTGGTGTGTTGCTTTTTTTTTCTTTGGGCTGATAGCTTTAAAGATATGTTCTGATGGTGGCTAGAGTGGAGCAGGACTGTCTCCGTGGCGCAATTGGCTAGCGCGTTCGGCCGTTAACCGAAAGGTTGGAGGTTCGAGCACACCCGGTGGTGGTGCGGGCTTTTTTCTATGGGCTGATAGCTTTGAAGATATGTTCTGATGGTGGTGAGAGTGAAGCAGGACTGTCTCCGGGGCGCAATTGGCTAGCGCGATCGACTGTTAACCGAAAGGTTGGAGT
Source organism: Rhipicephalus microplus (assembly GCF_043290135.1). NCBI lineage: Eukaryota > Metazoa > Arthropoda > Arachnida > Ixodida > Ixodidae > Rhipicephalus > Rhipicephalus microplus. The sequence goes on along the minus strand of NW_027464599.1, from coordinate 8,175,484 downwards.
TTCGAGCCCACCCGGGGACGGTGTGTCGCTTTTTTTTCTTTGCGCTGATTGCTTTGAAGATATGTTCTAATGGTGGTGAGAGTGGAGCACGACTGTCTCCGTGACGCAATTGGCTAGCGCTATCGGCTGTTAACAAAAAGGATGGAGGTTCGAGCCCGGCCGGGGTTGGTGCGGCGCTTTTTTTTCTTTGGGCTGATAGCTTTGAAGATATGTTCTGATGTTGGTGAGAGTGGAGCACGACTGTCTCCATGGCGCAGTTGGCGAGCGCGATCGGCTGTTAACCGAAAGGTTGGAGGTTAGAGCCCACCCGGTGGTAGTGCGGCGCTTTTTTTTTTCTTTGGGCTGATAGCTTTGAAGATATGTTCTGATGGTGGTGAGAGTGGAGCGTGACTGTCTCCGTGGCGCAATTGGCTAGAGCGATCGGCTGTTAGCCGAAAGGTTGGAGGTTGGAGCCCACCCGGGGGGGGGGGGGGTGCGGCGCTTTTTTTCTTTGGGCTGATAGCTTTGAAGATATGTTCTGATGGTGATGAAAGTGGAGCACGACTGTCTCCGTGGCGCAAATGGCTAGCGCGATCGGCTGTTAGCCGAAAGGTTGGAGGTTCGAGCCCACCCGGGGGTGGTGCGGCGCTTTTTTTCTTTGGGCTGATAGCTTTGAAGTTATGTTCTGATGGTGGTGAGAGTGTAGCAGGACTGTCTCCGTGGCGCAATTGGCTTTCGCGATCGGCTGGTAACCGAGAGGTTGGAGGTTTGAGCCCACCCGGGGACGGTGTGTCGCGTTTTTTTTTCGCTGATAGCTTTGAAGATATGTTCTGATGGTGGTGAGAGTGGAGCACGACTGAATCCGTGGCGCAATTGGCTAGCGCGATCTGCTGTTGACCGAAAGGTTGGAGGTTCGAGCCCACCCGGTGGTGGTGTGGGCTTATTTTTCTATGGCCTGATAGCTTTGAAGATATGTTCTGTTGGTGGTGAGAGTGAAGCAGGACTGTCTCCGTGGCGCAATTGGCTAGCGCGATCGACTGTTAACCAAAAGGTTTGAGGTTCGAGCCCACCCGGTGGTGGTGCGGCGCTTTTTTTCTTTGGGTTGATAGCTTTCAAGATATGTTCTGATGGTGGTGAGAGTAGAGCAGGACTGTCTCCGTGGCGCAAATGGCTAGCGCGATCGGCTGTTAACCGAAAGCTTGGAGTTTCGAGCCCACCCGGTAGTGGCGCGGCGCTTTTTTTTCTTTGAGCTGATAGCTTTGAAGTTATGTTCTGATGGTGGTGAGAGTGGAGCAGGACTATCTCCGTGGCGCAATTGGCTAGCGCAATCGGCTGTTAACCGAAAGGTTGGAGTTTCGAGCCCACCCGTGGACGGTGTGTCGCTTTTTTTTCTTTGCGCTGGTAGCATTGAAGATATGTTCTGATGGTTGTGAGAGTGGAGCACGACTGTCTACGTGGCGCAATTGGCTAGCGCGATCGGCTGTTAACAGAAAGAATGGAGGTTCGAGCCCACCCGGGGGTGGTGCGCCGCTTTTTTTTCTTTGGGCTGACAGCTTTGAAGATATGTTCTGATGTTAGTGAGAGTGGAGAATGACTGTCTCCATGGCGCAATTGGCTAGCGCGATCGGGTGTTAGACGAAAGGTTGGAGGTTCGAGCCCACCCGGAGTGGTGCGGCGCTCTTTTTCTTTGGACTGATAGCTTTGAAGATATGTTCTGATGGTGGTGAGAGTATAGCAGGACTGTCTCCGTGGCGCAATTGTCCAGCGCGATCGGCTGTTAGCCGAGAGGTTGGAGGTTTGAGCCCACCCGGCGACGGTGTGTCGCTTTTTTTTTCTTTTCGCTGACAGCTTTGAAGATATGTTCTGATGGTGGTGAGAGTGGAGCACGACTGTCTCCGTGGCGCAATTGGCCTGCGCGATCTGCTGTTGACCGAAAGGTTGCAGGTTCGAGCCCACCCGGTGGTGGTGCGGCGCTTCTTTTTCTTTGGGCTGATAGCTTTGAAGATATGTTCTGATGTTAGTGAGAGTGGAGCACGACTGTCTCCATGGCGCAATTGGCGAGCGCGATCGGCTGTTAACCGAAAGGTTGGAGGTTCGAGCCCACCCGGTGGTAGTGCGGCGCTTTTTTTTCTTTGGGCTGATAGCTTTGAAGATATGTTCTGATGGTGGTGAGAGTGGAGCTGGACTGTCTCCGTTGCGCAATTGGCTAGCGTGATCGGCTGTTAACCGAAAGCTTGGAGTTTCGAGCCCACTGGGGACGGTGTGTCGCTTTTTTTCTTTGGACTGATAGCTTTGAAGATATGTTCTGATGGTGGTGAGAGTATAGCAGGACTGTCTCCGTGGCGCAATCGGCTAGCGCGATCGGCTGTTAACCGAGAGGTTGGAGGTTTGAGCCCACCCGGGGACGGTGTGTCGCTTTTTTTTCTTTTCGCTGATAGTTTTGAAGATATGTTCTGATGGTGGTGAGAGTGGAGCACGACTGACTCTGTGGCGCAATTGGCTTGCGCGATCTGCTGTTGACTGAAAGTTTGGAGGTTTGAGCCCACCCGGTGGTGGTGTGGCACTTTTTTTTCTTTGGGCTGATAGCTCTGAAGAAATGTTCTGATGGAGGTGAGAGTATAGCAGGACTGCCTCCGTGGCGCAATTTGCTAGCGCGATCAGCTGTTAAGCGAAAGGTTGGAGGTTCGAGCCCTCTTGGGAGTGGTGTGTTTCTTTTTTCATTGCGCTGATAGCTTTGAAGATATGTTCTAATGGTGGTGAGAGTGGAGCACGACTGTCTCCGTGGCCCAATTGGCCTGCGCGATCCGCTGTTAACGTAAAGGTTGGAGGTTCGAGCCCACCAGGTGGTGGTGCGGCGCTTTTTTTTCTTTGGGCTGATAGCTCTGAAGAAATGTTCTGACGGTGATGAGCGTGGAGCAGGACTGTCTCCGTGGCGCCATTGGCTAGCGCAATCGGCTGTTAACCGAAAGGTTGGAGGTTCAAGCCCTCCCGGGAGTGGTGTGTTGCTTTTTTTTCTTTGGGCTGATAGATTTAAAGATATGTTCTGATGATGGCTAGAGTGCAGCAGGACTGTCTCCGTGGCGCAATTGGCTAGCGCGTTCGGCCGTTAACCGAAAGGTTGAAGGTTCGAGCACACCCGGTGGTGGTGCTGGCTTTTTTCTATGGGCTGATAGCTTTGAAGATATGTTCTGATGGTGGTGAGAGTGAAGCAGGACTGTCTCCGTGGCGCAATTGGCTAGCGCGGTCGACTGTTAACCGAAAGGTTGGAGGTTCGAGCCCACCCGGTGGTGGTGCGGCGCTTTTTTTCTTTGGGCTGATAGCTTTGAAGATATGTTCTGATGGTGGTGAGAGTGGAGCAGAACTGTCTCCGTGGCGCAATTGGCTAGCGCGATCGGCTGTTAACTGAAAGCTTGGAGTTTCGAGCCCACCCGGTAGCGGCGCGGCGCTTTTTTTTCTTTGAGCTGATAGCTTTGAAGATATGTTCTGATGGGGGTGAGAGTGGAGCAGGACTGTCTCCGTGGCGCAATTGGCTAGCGCGATCGGCTGTTAACCGAAAGGTTGGAGTTTCGAGCCCACCCGGGGGTGGTGCGCCGCTTTTTTTCTTTGGGCTGATAGCTTTGAAGATATGTTCTGATGTTAGTGAGAGTGGAGCACGACTGTCTCCATGGCGCAATTGGCGAGCGCGATCGGCTGTTAACCGAAAGGTTGGAGGTTCGAGCCCACCCGGTGGTAGTGCGGCGCTTTTTTTTCTTTGGGCTGATAGCTTTGAAGATATGTTCTGGTGGTGGTGAGAGTGGAGCTGGACTGTCTCCGTTGCGCAATTGGCTAGCGTGATCGGCTGTTAACCGAAAGCTTGGAGTTTCGAGCCCACTGGAGACGGTGTGTCGCTTTTTTTCTTTGGACTGATAGCTTTGAAGATATGTCCTGATGGTGGTGAGAGTATAGCAGGACTGTCTCCGTGGCGCAATCGGCTAGCGTGATCGGCTGTTAACCGAGAGGTTGGAGGTTTGAGCCCACCCGGGGACGGTGTGTCGCTTTTTTTTCTTTTCGCTGATAGCTTTGAAGTTATGTTCTGATGGTGGTGAGAGTGGAGCACGACTGTCTCTGTGGCGCAATTGGCTAGCGCGATCTGCTGTTGACTGAATGTTTGGAGGTTTGAGCCCACCCGGTGGTGGTGCGGCACTTTTTTTTCTTTGGGCTGATAGCTCTGAAGAAATGTTCTGATGGGGGTGAGATTATAGCAGGACTGCCACCGTGGCGCAATTTGCTAGCGCGATCGGCTGTTAAGCGAAAGGTTGGAGGTTCGAGCCCTCCTGGGAGTGGTGTGTTTCTTTTTTCATTGCGCTGATAGCTTTGAAGATATGTTCTAATGGTGTTGAGAGCGGAGCACGACTGTCTCCGTGGCCCAATTGGCTAGCGCGATCCGCTGTTAACGTAAAGGTTGGAGGTTCGAGCCCACCAGGTGGTGGTGCGGCGCTTTTTTTTGGGCTGATAGCTCTGAAGAAATGTTCTGACGGTGATGAGCGTGGAGCAGGACTGTCTCCGTGGCGCCATTGGCTAGCGCGATCAGCTGTTAACCGAAAGGTTGGAGGTTCGAGCCCTACCGGGAGTGGTGTGTTGCTTTTTTTTCTTTGGGCTGATAGATTTAAAGATATGTTCTGATGGTGGTGAGAGTGAAGCAGGACTGTCTCCGTGGCGCAATTGGCTAGTGCGATCGGCTGTTAACAAAAATGTTTGAGGTTCGAGCCCACCCGGTGGTGGTGCGGCGCTTTTTTTCTTTGGGCTGATAGCTTTGAAGATATGTTCTGATGGTGGTGAGAGTAGAGCAGGACTGTCTCCGTGGCGCAATTGGCTAGCGCGATCGGCTGTTAACCGAAAGCTTGGAGTTTCGAGCCCACCCGGTAGCGGCGCGGCGCTTTTTTTCTTTGAGCTGATAGCTTTGAAGATATGTTCTGATGGAGGTGAGAGTGGAGCACGACTGTCTCCGTGGCGCAATTGGCTAGCGCGATCGGCTGTTAACAGAAAGGATGGAGGTTCGAGCCACCCGGGGGTGGTGCGCCGCTTTTTTTCTTTTGGCTGATAGCTTTGAAGATATGTTCTGATGTTAGTGAGAGTGGAGCACGACTGTCTCCATGGCGCAATTGGCGAGCGCGATCGGCTGTTAACCGAAAGGTTGGAGGTTCGAGCCCACCCGGTAGCGGCGCGGCGCTTTTTTTTCTTTGAGCTGATAGCTTTGAAGATATGTTCTGATGGTGGTGAGAGTGGAGCAGGACTGTCTCCGTGGCGCAATTGGCTAGCGCGATCAGCTGTTAACCGAAAGGTTGGAGTTTCGAGCCCACCCGGGGGTGGTGCGCCGCTTTTTTTCTTTGGGCTGATAGCTTTTAAGATATGTTCTGATGTTAGTGATAGTGGAGCACGACTGTCTCCATGGCGCAATTGGCGAGCGCGATCAGCTGTTAACCGAAAGGTTGGAGGTTCGAGCCCACCCGGTGGTAGTGCGGCGCTTTTTTTCTTTGGGCTGATAGCTTTGAAGATATGTTCTGATGGTGGTGAGAGTGGAGCTGGACTGTCTCCGTTGAGCAATTGGCTAGCGTGATCGGCTGTTAACCGAAAGCTTGGAGTTTCGAGCCCACTGGGGACGGTGTGTCGCTTTTTTTTGCGCTGACAGCTTTGAAGATATGTTCTGATGGTGGTGAAAGTGGAGCCTCAGTGTCTCCGTGGCGCAATTGGCTAGCGCCATCGGCTGTTAGACGAAAGGTTGGAGGTTCGAGCCCACCCAAAATGGTGCGGCGCTTTTTTTCTGTGGACTGATAGCTTTGAAGATATGTTCTGATGGTGGTGAGAGTATAACAGGACTGTCTCCGTGGCGCAATCGGCTAGCGCAATCGGCTGTTAACCGAGAGGTTGGAGGTTTGAGCCCACCCGGGGACGGTGTGTCGCTTTTTTTTCTTTTCGCTGATAGCTTTGAAGATATGTTCTGATGGTGGTGAGAGTGGAGCATGACTGTCTCCGTGGCGCAGTTGGCTAGCGCGATTTGCAGTTAACCGAAAAGTTGGAAGTTCGAGCCCACCCGGTGGTGGTGCGGCAGTTTTTTTTCTTTGGGCTGATAGCTTTGAAGATATGTTCTGATGGAGGTGAGAGTATAGCAGGACTGCCTCCGTGGCGCAATTTGCTAGCGCGATCGGCTGTTAAGCGAAAGGTTGGAGGTTCGAGCCCTCCTGGGAGTGGTGTGTTGCTTTTTTCTTTGCGCTGATAACTTTAGAGACATGTTCTCATGGTGGTGAGATCTGAGCAAGACTGTCTCCGTGGCGCAATTGGCCAGCACGTTCGGCTGTTAACCGAAAAATTGGAGGTTTGAGCCCTCCCGGGAGTGGTGTGTTGCTTTTTTCTTTGCGCTGATAGCTTTGAAGATATGTTCTAATGGTGTTGAGAGTGGAGCACGACTGTCTCCGTGGCCCAATTGGGTAGCGCGATCCGCTGTTAACGTAAAGGTTGGAGGTTCGAGCCCACCAGGTGGTGGTGCGGCGCTTTTTTTTGAGCTGGTAGCTCTGAAGAAATGTTCTGACGGTGGTGAGAGTGGAGCAGGGCTGTCTCCGTGGCGCCATTGGCTAGCGCGATCAGCTGTTAACCGAAAGGTTGGAGGTTCGAGCCCTACCGGGAGTGGTGTGTTGCTTTTTTTTCTTTGGGCTGATAGATTTAAAGATATGTTCTGATGGTGGTGAGAGTGAAGCAGGACTGTCTCCGTGGCGCAATTGGATAGTGCGATCGGCTGTTAACAAAAATGTTTGAGGTTCGAGCCCACCCGGTGGTGGTGCGGCGCTTTTTTTCTTTGGGCTGATAGCTTTGAAGATATGTTCTGATGGTGGTGAGAGTAGAGCAGGACTGTCTCCGTGGCGCAATTGGCTAGCGCGATCGGCTGTTAACCGAAAGCTTGGAGTTTCGAGCCCACCCGGTAGCGGCGCGGCGCTTTTTTTCTTTGAGCTGATAGCTTTGAAGATATGTTCTGATGGAGGTGAGAGTGGAGCACGACTGTCTCCGTGGCGCAATTGGCTAGCGCGATCGGCTGTTAACAGAAAGGATGGAGGTTCGAGCCCACCCGGGGATGGTGCGCCGCTTTTTTTCTTTTGGCTGATAGCTTTGAAGATATGTTCTGATGTTAGTGAGAGTGGAGCACGACTGTCTCCATGGCGCAATTGGCGAGCGCGATCGGCTGTTAACCGAAAGGTTGGAGGTTCGAGCCCACCCGGTAGCGGCGCGGCGCTTTTTTTCTTTGAGCTGATAGCTTTGAAGATATGTTCTGATGGTGGTGAGAGTGGAGCAGGACTGTCTCCGTGGCGCAATTGGCTAGCGCGATCCGCTGTTAACGTAAAGGTTGGAGGTTCTAGCCCACCAGGTGGTGGTGCGGCGCTTTTTTTTTGAGCTGGTAGCTCTGAAGAAATGTTCTGACGGTGGTGAGCGTGGAGCACGACTGTCTCCGTGGCGCCATTGGCTAGCGCGATCGGCTGTTAACCGAAAGCTTGGAGTTTCGAGCCCACCCGGTAGCGGCGCGGCGCTTTTTTTCTTTGAGCTGATAGCTTTGAAGATATGTTCTGATGGTGGTGAGAGTGGAGCACGACTGTCTCCGTGGCGCAATTGGCTAGCGCGATCGGCTGTTAACCGAAAGGTTGGAGTTTCGAGCCCACTCGGGGACGGTGTGTCGCTTTTTTTTTCTTTGCGCTGATAGCTTTGAAGATATGTTCTGATGGTGGTGAGAGTGGAGCACGACTGTCTCCATGGCGCAATTGGCGAGCGCGATCGGCTGTTAACCGAAAGGTTGGAGGTTCGAGCCCACCCGGTAGCGGCGCGGCGCTTTTTTTCTCTGAGCTGATAGCTTTGAAGCTATGTTCTGATGGTGGTGAGAGTGGAGCAGGACTGTCTCCGTGGCGCAATTGGCTAGCGCGATCGGCTGTTAACCGAAAGGTTGGAGTTTCGAGCCCACTCGGGGACGGTGTGTCGCTTTTTTTTTCTTTGCGCTGATAGCTTTGAAGATATGTTCTGATGGTGGTGAGAGTGGAGCACGACTGTCTCCGTGGCGCAATTGGCTAGCGCGATCGGCTGTTAACAGAAAGGATGGAGGTTCGAGAACACCCGGGGGTGGTGCGCCGCTTTTTTTCTTTGGGCTGATAGCTTTTAAGATATGTTCTGAGTTTAGTGAGAGTGGAGCACGACTGTCTCCATGGCGCAATTGCCGAGCGCGATCAGCTGTTAACCGAAAGGTTGGAGGTTCGAGCCCACCCGGTGGTAGTGCGGCGCTTTTTTTTTGCGCTGATAGCTTTGAAGATATGTTCTGATGGTGGTGAAAGTGGAGCCTCAGTGTCTCCGTGGCGCAATCGGCTAGCGCCATCGGCTGTTAGACGAAAGGTTGGAGGTTCGAGCCCACCCAAAGTGGTGCGGCGCTTTTTTTCTGTGGACTGATAGCTTTGAAGATATGTTCTGATGGTGGTGAGAGTATAGCAGGACTGTCTCCGTGGCGCAATCGGCTAGCGCGATCGGCTGTTAACCGAGAGGTTGGAGGTTTGAGCCCACCCGGGGACGGTGTGTCGCTTTTTTTTCTTTTCGCTGATAGCTTTGAAGATATGTTCTGATGGTGGTGAGAGTGGAGCACGACTGTCTCCGTGGCGCAGTTGGGTAGCGCGATCCGCTGTTAACGTAAAGGTTGGAGGTTCTAGCCCACCAGGTGGTGGTGCGGCGCTTTTTTTTGAGCTGGTAGCTCTGAAGAAATGTTGTGACGGTGGTGAGAGTGGAGCACGACTGTCTCCGTGGCGCCATTGGCTAGCGCTATCGGCTGTTAGACGAAAGGTTCGATGTTCGAGCCAACCCGGAGTGGTGCGGCGCTTTTTTTCTTTGGACTGATAGCTTTGAAGATATGTTCTGATGGTGGTGAGAGTATAGCAGGACTGTCTCCGTGGCGCGATTGGCTAGCGCGATCGGCTGTTAACCGAGAGGTTGGAGGTTTGAGCCCACCCGGCGACGGTGTGTCGTTTTTTTTTCTTTTCGCTGATAGCTTTGAAGATATGTTCTCATGGTGGTGAGAGTGAAGCAGGACTGTCTCCGTAGCGCAATTGGCTAGCGCGGTCGACTGTTAACCGAAAGGTTGGAGGTTCGAGCCCACCCGGTAGTGGTGCGGCGCTTTTTTTTCTTTGAGCTGATAGCTTTGAAGATATGTTCTGATGGTGGTGAGAGTAGAGCAGGACTGTCTCCGTGGCGCAATTGGCTAGCGCGATCGGCTGTTAACAAAAATGTTTGAGGTTCGAGCCCACCCGGTGGTGGTGCGGCGCTTTTTTTCTTTGGGCTGATAGCTTTGAAGATATGTTCTGATGGTGGTGAGAGTAGAGCAGGACTGTCTCCGTGGCGCAATTGGCTAGCGCGATCGGCTGTTAACCGAAAGCTTGGAGTTTCGAGCCCACCCGGTAGCGGCGCGGCGCTTTTTTTTCTTTGAGCTGATAGCTTTGAAGATATGTTCTGATGGTGGTGAGAGTGGAGCACGACTGTCTCCGTGGCGCAATTGGCTAGCGCGATCGGCTGTTAACAGAAAGGATGGAGGTTCGAGCCCACCCGGGGGTGGTGCGCCGCTTTTTTTCTTTGGGCTGATAGCTTTGAAGATATGTTCTGATGTTAGTGAGAGTGGAGCACGACTGTCTCCATGGCGCAATTGGCGAGCGCGATCGGCTGTTAACCGAAAGGTTGGAGGTTCGAGCCCACCCTGTAGCGGCGCGCCGCTTTTTTTCTTTGAGCTGATAGCTTTGAAGATATGTTCTGATGGTGGTGAGAGTGGAGCAAGACTGTCTCCGTGGCGCAATTGGCTAGCGCGATCGGCTGTTAACCGAAAGGTTGGAGTTTCGAGCCCACTCGGGGATGGTGTGTCGCTTTTTTTTTGCGCTGATAGCTTTGAAGATATGTTCTGATGGTGGTGAGAGTAGAGCAGGACTGTCTCCGTGGCGCAATTGGCTAGCGCGATCGGCTGTTAACCGAAAGCTTGGAGTTTCGAGCCCACCCGGTAGCGGCGCGGCGCTTTTTTTCTTTGAGCTGATAGCTTTGAAGATATGTTCTGATGGAGGTGAGAGTGGAGCACGACTGTCTCCGTGGCGCAATTGGCTAGCGCGATCGGCTGTTAACAGAAAGGATGGAGGTTCGAGCCCACCCGGGGGTGGTGCGCCGCTTTTTTTCATTTGGCTGATAGCTTTGAAGATATGTTCTGATGTTAGTGAGAGTGGAGCACGACTGTCTCCATGGCGCAATTGGCGAGCGCGATCGGCTGTTAACCGAAAGGTTGGAGGTTCGAGCCCACCCGGTAGCGGCGCGGCGCTTTTTTTCTTTGAGCTGATAGCTTTGAAGATATGTTCTGATGGTGGTGAGAGTGGAGCAGGACTGTCTCCGTGGCGCAATTGGCTAGCGCGATCCGCTGTTAATGTAAAGGTTGGAGGTTCTAGCCCACCAGGTGGTGGTGCGGCGCTTTTTTTTTGAGCTGGTAGCTCTGAAGAAATGTTCTGACGGTGGTGAGCGTGGAGCACGACTGTCTCCGTGGCGCCATTGGCTAGCGCGATCGGCTGTTAACCGAAAGCTTGGAGTTTCGAGCCCACCCGGTAGCGGCGCGGCGCTTTTTTTTCTTTGAGCTGATAGCTTTGAAGATATGTTCTGATGGTGGTGAGAGTGGAGCACGACTGTCTCCGTGGCGCAATTGGCTAGCGCGATCGGCTGTTAACCGAAAGGTTGGAGTTTCGAGCCCACTCGGGGACGGTGTGTCGCTTTTTTTTTCTTTGCGCTGATAGCTTTGAAGATATGTTCTGATGGTGGTGAGAGTGGAGCACGACTGTCTCCATGGCGCAATTGGCGAGCGCGATCGGCTGTTAACCGAAAGGTTGGAGGTTCGAGCCCACCCGGTAGCGGCGCGGCGCTTTTTTTCTCTGAGCTGATAGCTTTGAAGCTATGTTCTGATGGTGGTGAGAGTGGAGCAGGACTGTCTCCGTGGCGCAATTGGCTAGCGCGATCGGCTGTTAACCGAAAGGTTGGAGTTTCGAGCCCACTCGGGGACGGTGTGTCGCTTTTTTTTTCTTTGCGCTGATAGCTTTGAAGATATGTTCTGATGGTGGTGAGAGTGGAGCACGACTGTCTCCGTGGCGCAATTGGCTAGCGCGATCGGCTGTTAACAGAAAGGATGGAGGTTCGAGAACACCCGGGGGTGGTGCGCCGCTTTTTTTCTTTGGGCTGATAGCTTTTAAGATATGTTCTGAGTTTAGTGAGAGTGGAGCACGACTGTCTCCATGGCGCAATTGCCGAGCGCGATCAGCTGTTAACCGAAAGGTTGGAGGTTCGAGCCCACCCGGTGGTAGTGCGGCGCTTTTTTTTTGCGCTGATAGCTTTGAAGATATGTTCTGATGGTGGTGAAAGTGGAGCCTCAGTGTCTCCGTGGCGCAATCGGCTAGCGCCATCGGCTGTTAGACGAAAGGTTGGAGGTTCGAGCCCACCCAAAGTGGTGCGGCGCTTTTTTTCTGTGGACTGATAGCTTTGAAGATATGTTCTGATGGTGGTGAGAGTATAGCAGGACTGTCTCCGTGGCGCAATCGGCTAGCGCGATCGGCTGTTAACCGAGAGGTTGGAGGTTTGAGCCCACCCGGGGACGGTGTGTCGCTTTTTTTTCTTTTCGCTGATAGCTTTGAAGATATGTTCTGATGGTGGTGAGAGTGGAGCACGACTGTCTCCGTGGCGCAGTTGGGTAGCGCGATCCGCTGTTAACGTAAAGGTTGGAGGTTCTAGCCCACCAGGTGGTGGTGCGGCGCTTTTTTTTGAGCTGGTAGCTCTGAAGAAATGTTGTGACGGTGGTGAGAGTGGAGCACGACTGTCTCCGTGGCGCCATTGGCTAGCGCTATCGGCTGTTAGACGAAAGGTTCGATGTTCGAGCCAACCCGGAGTGGTGCGGCGCTTTTTTTCTTTGGACTGATAGCTTTGAAGATATGTTCTGATGGTGGTGAGAGTATAGCAGGACTGTCTCCGTGGCGCGATTGGCTAGCGCGATCGGCTGTTAACCGAGAGGTTGGAGGTTTGAGCCCACCCGGCGACGGTGTGTCGTTTTTTTTTCTTTTCGCTGATAGCTTTGAAGATATGTTCTCATGGTGGTGAGAGTGAAGCAGGACTGTCTCCGTGGCGCAATTGGCTAGCGCGGTCGACTGTTAACCGAAAGGTTGGAGGTTCGAGCCCACCCGGTAGTGGTGCGGCGCTTTTTTTTCTTTGAGCTGATAGCTTTGAAGATATGTTCTGATGGTGGTGAGAGTAGAGCAGGACTGTCTCCGTGGCGCAATTGGCTAGCGCGATCGGCTGTTAACAAAAATGTTTGAGGTTCGAGCCCACCCGGTGGTGGTGCGGCGCTTTTTTTCTTTGGGCTGATAGCTTTGAAGATATGTTCTGATGGTGGTGAGAGTAGAGCAGGACTGTCTCCGTGGCGCAATTGGCTAAGCGATCGGCTGTAACCGAAAGCTTGGAGTTTCGAGCCCACCCGGTAGCGGCGCGGCGCTTTTTTTTCTTTGAGCTGATAGCTTTGAAGATATGTTCTGATGGTGGTGAGAGTGGAGCACGACTGTCTCCGTGGCGCAATTGGCTAGCGCGATCGGCTGTTAACAGAAAGGATGGAGGTTCGAGCCCACCCGGGGGTGGTGCGCCGCTTTTTTTCTTTGGGCTGATAGCTTTGAAGATATGTTCTGATGTTAGTGAGAGTGGAGCACGACTGTCTCCATGGCGCAATTGGCGAGCGCGATCGGCTGTTAACCGAAAGGTTGGAGGTTCGAGCCCACCCTGTAGCGGCGCGCCGCTTTTTTTCTTTGAGCTGATAGCTTTGAAGATATGTTCTGATGGTGGTGAGAGTGGAGCAAGACTGTCTCCGTGGCGCAATTGGCTAGCGCGATCGGCTGTTAACCGAAAGGTTGGAGTTTCGAGCCCACTCGGGGATGGTGTGTCGCTTTTTTTTTGCGCTGATAGCTTTGAAGATATGTTCTGATGGTGGTGAGAGTGGAGCACGACTGTCTCCGTGGCGCAATTGGCTAGCGCGATCGGCTGTTAACAGAAAGGATGGAGGTTCGAGCCAACCCGGGGGTGGTGCGCCGCTTTTTTTCTTTGGGCTGATAGCTTTTAAGATATGTTCTGAGTTTAGTGAGAGTGGAGCACGACTGTCTCCATGGCGCAATTGCCGAGCGCGATCAGCTGTTAACCGAAAGGTTGGAGGTTCGAGCCCACCCGGTGGTAGTGCGGCGGTTTTTTTCTTTGGGCTGATAGCCTTGAAGATATGTTCTGATGGTGGTGAGATTGGAGCTGGACTGTCTCCGTTGCGCAATTGGCTAGCGTGATCGGCTGTTAACCGAAAGCTTGGAGTTTCGAGCCCACTGGGGACGGTGTGTCGCTTTTTTTTGCGCTGATAGCTTTGAAGATATGTTCTGATGGTGGTGAAAGTGGAGCCTCAGTGTCTCCGTGGCGCAATTGGCTAGCGCCATCGGCTGTTAGACGAAAGGTTGGAGGTTCGAGCCCACCCAAAGTGGTGCGGCGCTTTTTTTCTGTGGACTGATAGCTTTGAAGATATGTTCTGATGGTGGTGAGAGTATAGCAGGACTGTCTCCGTGGCGCAATCGGCTAGCGCGATCGGCTGTTAACCGAGAGGTTGGAGGTTTGAGCCCACCCGGGGACGGTGTGTCGCTTTTTTTTCTTTTCGCTGATAGCTTTGAAGATATGTTCTGATGGTGGTGAGAGTGGAGCACGCCTGTCTCCGTGACGCAATTGGCTATCGCGATCGGCTGTTAGCCGAAAGGTTGGAGGTTCGAGCCCTCCTGGGAGTGGTGTGTTGCTTTTTTCTTTGCGCTGATAACTTTAGAGACATGTTCTCACAGTGGTCAGATCTGAGCACGACTGCCTCCGTGGCGCAATTGGCCAGCATGTTCGGCTGTTAACCGAAAATTTGGAGGTTTGAGCCCTCCCGGGAGTGGTGTGTTGCTTTTTTTTGCGCTGATAGCTTTGAAGATATGTTCTAATGGTGGTGAGAGTGGAGCACGATTGTCTCCGTGGCCCAATTGGCTAGCGCGATCCACTGTTAACGTAAAGGTTGGAGGTTCGAGCCCACCAGGTGTTGGTGCGGCGCTTTTTTTTCTTTGGGCTGATAGCTCTGAAGAAATGTTCTGACGGTGGTGAGCGTGGAGCACGACTGTCTCCGTGGCGCCATTGGCTAGCGCGATCGGCTGTTAACCGAAAGGTTGGAGGTTCGAGCCCTCCCGGGAGTGGTGTGTTGCTTTTTTTTTCTTTGGGCTGATAGCTTTAAAGATATGTTCTGATGGTGGCTAGAGTGGAGCAGGACTGTCTCCGTGGCGCACTTGGCTAGCGCGTTCGGCCGTTAACCGAAAGGTTGGAGGTTCGAGCACACCCGGTGGTGGTGCGGGCTTTTTTCTATGGGCTGATAGCTTTGAAGATATGTTCTGATGGTGGTGAGAGTGAAGCAGGACTGTCTCCGTGGCGCAATTGGCTAGCGCGATCGACTGTTAACCGAAAGGTTGGAGTTTCGAGCCCACCCGGGGACGGTGTGTCGCTTTTTTTTTCTTTGCGCTGATTGCTTTGAAGATATGTTCTAATGGTGGTGAGAGTGGAGCACGACTGTCTCCGTGACGCAATTGGCTAGCGCTATCGGCTGTTAACAGAAAGGATGGAGGTTCGAGCCCGGCCGGGGTTGGTGCGGCGCTTTTTTTTCTTTGGACTGATAGCTTTGAAGATATGTTCTGATATTGGTGAGAGTGGAGCACGACTGTCTCCATGGCGCAGTTGGCGAGCGCGATCGGCTGTTAACCGAAAGGTTGGAGGTTAGAGCCCACCCGGTGGTAGTGCGGCGCTTTTTTTTTCTTTGGGCTGATAGCTTTGAAGATATGTTCTGATGGTGGTGAGAGTGGAGCATGACTGTCTCCGTGGCGCAATTGGCTAGAGCGATCGGCTGTTAGCCGAAAGGTTGGAGGTTGGAGCCCACCCGGGGGGGGGGTGCGGCGCTTTTTTTCTTTGGGCTGATAGCTTTGAAGATATGTTCTGATGGTGATGAAAGTGGAGCACGACTGTCTCCGTGGCGCAAATGGCTAGCGCGATCGGCTGTTAGCCGAAAGGTTGGAGGTTCGAGCCCACCCGGGGGTGGTGCGGCGCTTTTTTTCTTTGGGCTGATAGCTTTGAAGTTATGTTCTGATGGTGGTGAGAGTGTAGCAGGACTGTCTCCGTGGCGCAATTGGCTTTCGCGATCGGCTGGTAACCGAGAGGTTGGAGGTTTGAGCTCACCCGGGGACGGTGTGTCGCGTTTTTTTTTCGCTGATAGCTTTGAAGATATGTTCTGATGGTGGTGAGAGTGGAGCACGACTGAATCCGTGGCGCAATTGGCTAGCGCGATCTGCTGTTGACCGAAAGGTTGGAGGTTCGAGCCCACCCGGTGGTGGTGTGGGCTTATTTTTCTATGGCCTGATAGCTTTGAAGATATGTTCTGTTGGTGGTGAGAGTGAAGCAGGACTGTCTCCGTGGCGCAATTGGCTAGCGCGATCGACTATTAACCAAAAGGTTTGAGGTTCGAGCCCACCCGGTGGTGGTGCGGTGCTTTTTTTTTTTTTGGGCTGATAGCTTTGAAGATATGTTCTGATGGTGGTGAGAGTAGAGCAGGACTGTATCCGTGGCGCAATTGGCTAGCGCGATCGGCTGTTAACCGAAAGCTTGGAGTTTCGAGCCCACCAGGTAGTGGCGCGGCGCTTTTTTTTCTTTGAGCTGATAGCTTTGAAGTTATGTTCTGATGGTGGTGAGAGTGGAGCAGGACTATCTCCGTGGCGCAATTGGCTAGCGCAATCGGCTGTTAACCGAAAGGTTGGAGTTTCGAGCCCACCCGTGGACGGTGTGTCGCTTTTTATCTTTGCGCTGGTAGCATTGAAGATATGTTCTGATGGTTGTGAGAGTGGAGCACGACTGTCTACGTGGCGCAATTGGCTAGCGCGATCGGCTGTTAACAGAAAGGATGGAGGTTCGAGCCCACCCGGGGGTGGTGCGCCGCTTTTTTTTCTTTGGGCTGACAGCTTTGAAGATATGTTCTGATGTTAGTGAGAGTGGAGAATGACTGTCTCCATGGCGCAATTGGCTAGCGCGATCGGGTGTTAGACGAAAGGTTGGAGGTTCGAGCCCACCCGGAGTGGTGCGGCGCTCTTTTTCTTTGGACTGATAGCTTTGAAGATATGTTCTGATGGTGGTGAGAGTATAGCAGGACTGTCTCCGTGGCGCAATTGTCCAGCGCGATCGGCTGTTAGCCGAGAGGTTGGAGGTTTGAGCCCACCCGGCGACGGTGTGTCGCTTTTTTTTTCTTTTCGCTGACAGCTTTGAAGATATGTTCTGATGGTGGTGAGAGTGGAGCACGACTGTCTCCGTGGCGCAATTGGCCTGCGCGATCTGCTGTTGACCGAAAGGTTGCAGGTTCGAGCCCACCCGGTGGTGGTGCGGCGCTTCTTTTTCTTTGGGCTGATAGCTTTGAAGATATGTTCTGATGTTAGTGAGAGTGGAGCACGACTGTCTCCATGGCGCAATTGGCGAGCGCGATCGGCTGTTAACCGAAAGGTTGGAGGTTCGAGCCCACCCGGTGGTAGTGCGGCGCTTTTTTTTCTTTGGGCTGATAGCTTTGAAGATATGTTCTGATGGTGGTGAGAGTGGAGCTGGACTGTCTCCGTTGCGCAATCGGCTAGCGTGATCGGCTGTTAACCGAAAGCTTGGAGTTTCGAGCCCACTGGGGACGGTGTGTCGCTTTTTTTCTTTGGACTGATAGCTTTGAAGATATGTTCTGATGGTGGTGAGAGTATAGCAGGACTGTCTCCGTGGCGCAATCGGCTAGCGCGATCGGCTGTTAACCGAGAGGTTGGAGGTTTGAGCCCACCCGGGGACGGTGTGTCGCTTTTTTTTCTTTTCGCTGATAGCTTTGAAGATATGTTCTGATGGTGGTGAGAGTGGAGCACGACTGACTCTGTGGCGCAATTGGCTTGCGCGATCTGCTGTTGACTGAAAGTTTGGAGGTTTGAGCCCACCCGGTGGTGGTGTGGCACTTTTTTTTCTTTGGGCTGATAGCTCTGAAGAAATGTTCTGATGGGGGTGAGAGTATAGCAGGACTGCCTCCGTGGCGCAATTTGCTAGCGCGATCAGCTGTTAAGCGAAAGGTTGGAGGTTCGAGCCCTCTTGGGAGTGGTGTGTTTCTTTTTTCATTGCGCTGATAGCTTTGAAGATATGTTCTAATGGTGGTGAGAGTGGAGCACGACTGTCTCCGTGGCCCAATTGGCTAGCGCGATCCGCTGTTAACGTAAAGGTTGGAGGTTCGAGCCCACCAGGTGGTGGTGCGGCGCTTTTTTTTCTTTGGGCTGATAGCTCTGAAGAAATGTTCTGACGGTGATGAGCGTGGAGCAGGACTGTCTCCGTGGCGCCATTGGCTAGCGCAATCGGCTGTTAACCGAAAGGTTGGAGGTTCGAGCCCTCCCGGGAGTGGTGTGTTGCTTTTTTTTCTTTGGGCTGATAGATTTAAAGATATGTTCTGATGATGGCTAGAGTGCAGCAGGACTGTCTCCGTGGCGCAATTGGCTAGCGCGTTCGGCCGTTAACCGAAAGGTTGAAGGTTGGAGCACACCCGGTGGTGGTGCTGGCTTTTTTCTATGGGCTGATAGCTTTGAAGATATGTTCTGATGGTGGTGAGAGTGAAGCAGGACTGTCTCCGTGGCGCAATTGGCTAGCGCGGTCGACTGTTAACCGAAAGGTTGGAGGTTCGAGCCCACCCGGTGGTGGTGCGGCGCTTTTTTTCTTTGGGCTGATAGCTTTGAAGATATGTTCTGATGGTGGTGAGAGTGGAGCAGAACTGTCTCCGTGGCGCAATTGGCTAGCGCGATCGGCTGTTAACTGAAAGCTTGGAGTTTCGAGCCCACCCGGTAGCGGCGCGGCGCTTTTTTTTCTTTGAGCTGATAGCTTTGAAGATATGTTCTGATGGGGGTGAGAG
This sequence comes from Rhipicephalus microplus, assembly GCF_043290135.1. Classification (NCBI taxonomy): domain Eukaryota; kingdom Metazoa; phylum Arthropoda; class Arachnida; order Ixodida; family Ixodidae; genus Rhipicephalus; species Rhipicephalus microplus. The sequence continues at coordinate 8,157,462 of NW_027464599.1, read as the reverse complement.
TGGAGCAGGACTGTCTCCGTGGCGCAATTGGCTAGCGCGATCGGCTGTTAACCGAAAGGTTGGAGTTTCGAGCCCACCCGGGGGTGGTGCGCCGCTTTTTTTCTTTGGGCTGATAGCTTTGAAGATATGTTCTGATGTTAGTGAGAGTGGAGCACGACTGTCTCCATGGCGCAATTGGCGAGCGCGATCGGCTGTTAACCGAAAGGTTGGAGGTTCGAGCCCACCCGGTGGTAGTGCGGCGCTTTTTTTTCTTTGGGCTGATAGCTTTGAAGATATGTTCTGGTGGTGGTGAGAGTGGAGCTGGACTGTCTCCGTTGCGCAATTGGCTAGCGTGATCGGCTGTTAACCGAAAGCTTGGAGTTTCGAGCCCACTGGGGACGGTGTGTCGCTTTTTTTCTTTGGACTGATAGCTTTGAAGATATGTCCTGATGGTGGTGAGAGTATAGCAGGACTGTCTCCGTGGCGCAATCGGCTAGTGTGATCAACTGTTAACCGAGAGGTTGGAGGTTTGAGCCCACCCGGGGACGGTGTGTCGCTTTTTTTTCTTTTCGCTGATAGCTTTGAAGATATGTTCTGATGGTGGTGAGAGTGGAGCACGACTGTCTCTGTGGCGCAATTGGCTAGCGCGATCTGCTGTTGACTGAATGTTTGGAGGTTTGAGCCCACCCGGTGGTGGTGCGGCACTTTTTTTTCTTTGGGCTGATAGCTCTGAAGAAATGTTCTGATGGGGGTGAGATTATAGCAGGACTGCCTCCGTGGCGCAATTTGCTAGCGCGATCGGCTGTTAAGCGAAAGGTTGGAGGTTCGAGCCCTCCTGGGAGTGGTGTGTTTCTTTTTTCATTGCGCTGATAGCTTTGAAGATATGTTCTAATGGTGGTGAGAGCGGAGCACGACTGTCTCCGTGGCCCAATTGGCTAGCGCGATCCGCTGTTAACGTAAAGGTTGGAGGTTCGAGCCCACCAGGTGGTGGTGCGGCGCTTTTTTTTCTTTGGGCTGATAGCTCTGAAGAAATGTTCTGACGGTGATGAGCGTGGAGCAGGACTGTCTCCGTGGCGCCATTGGCTAGCGCGATCAGCTGTTAACCGAAAGGTTGGAGGTTCGAGCCCTACCGGGAGTGGTGTGTTGCTTTTTTTTCTTTGGGCTGATAGATTTAAAGATATGTTCTGATGGTGGTGAGAGTGAAGCAGGACTGTCTCCGTGGCGCAATTGGCTAGTGCGATCGGCTGTTAACAAAAATGTTTGAGGTTCGAGCCCACCCGGTGGTGGTGCGGCGCTTTTTTTCTTTGGGCTGATAGCTTTGAAGATATGTTCTGATGGTGGTGAGAGTAGAGCAGGACTGTCTCCGTGGCGCAATTGGCTAGCGCGATCGGCTGTTAACCGAAAGCTTGGAGTTTCGAGCCCACCCGGTAGCGGCGCGGCGCTTTTTTTCTTTGAGCTGATAGCTTTGAAGATATGTTCTGATGGAGGTGAGAGTGGAGCACGACTGTCTCCGTGGCGCAATTGGCTAGCGCGATCGGCTGTTAACAGAAAGGATGGAGGTTCGAGCCCACCCGGGGGTGGTGCGCCGCTTTTTTTCTTTTGGCTGATAGCTTTGAAGATATGTTCTGATGTTAGTGAGAGTGGAGCACGACTGTCTCCATGGCACAATTGGCGAGCGCGATCGGCTGTTAACCGAAAGGTTGGAGGTTCGAGCCCACCCGGTAGCGGCGCGGCGCATTTTTTTCTTTGAGCTGATAGCTTTGAAGATATGTTCTGATGGTGGTGAGAGTGGAGCAGGACTGTCTCCGTGGCGCAATTGGCTAGCGCGATCAGCTGTTAACCGAAAGGTTGGAGTTTCGAGCCCACCCGGGGGTGGTGCGCCGCTTTTTTTCTTTGGGCTGATAGCTTTTAAGATATGTTCTGATGTTAGTGATAGTGGAGCACGACTGTCTCCATGGCGCAATTGGCGAGCGCGATCAGCTGTTAACCGAAAGGTTGGAGGTTCGAGCCCACCCGGTGGTAGTGCGGCGCTTTTTTTCTTTGGGCTGATAGCTTTGAAGATATGTTCTGATGGTGGTGAGAGTGGAGCTGGACTGTCTCCGTTGCGCAATTGGCTAGCGTGATCGGCTGTTAACCGAAAGCTTGGAGTTTCGAGCCCACTGGGGACGGTGTGTCGCTTTTTTTTGCGCTGACAGCTTTGAAGATATGTTCTGATGGTGGTGAAAGTGGAGCCTCAGTGTCTCCGTGGCGCAATTGGCTAGCGCCATCGGCTGTTAGACGAAAGGTTGGAGGTTCGAGCCCACCCAAAATGGTGCGGCGCTTTTTTTCTGTGGACTGATAGCTTTGAAGATATGTTCTGATGGTGGTGAGAGTATAACAGGACTGTCTCCGTGGCGCAATCGGCTAGCGCAATCGGCTGTTAACCGAGAGGTTGGAGGTTTGAGCCCACCCGGTGGTGGTGTGGCACTTTTTTTTCTTTGGGCTGATAGCTCTGAAGAAATGTTCTGATGGGGGTGAGAGTATAGCAGGACTGCCTCCGTGGCGCAATTTGCTAGCGCGATCAGCTGTTAAGCGAAAGGTTGGAGGTTCGAGCCCTCTTGGGAGTGGTGTGTTTCTTTTTTCATTGCGCTGATAGCTTTGAAGATATGTTCTAATGGTGGTGAGAGTGGAGCACGACTGTCTCCGTGGCCCAATTGGCTAGCGCGATCCGCTGTTAACGTAAAGGTTGGAGGTTCGAGCCCACCAGGTGGTGGTGCGGCGCTTTTTTTTCTTTGAGCTGATAGCTCTGAAGAAATGTTCTGACGGTGATGAGCGTGGAGCAGGACTGTCTCCGTGGCGCCATTGGCTAGCGCAATCGGCTGTTAACCGAAAGGTTGGAGGTTCGAGCCCTCCCGGGAGTGGTGTGTTGCTTTTTTTTCTTTGGGCTGATAGATTTAAAGATATGTTCTGATGATGGCTAGAGTGCAGCAGGACTGTCTCCGTGGCGCAATTGGCTAGCGCGTTCGGCCGTTAACCGAAAGGTTGAAGGTTGGAGCACACCTGGTGGTGGTGCTGGCTTTTTTCTATGGGCTGATAGCTTTGAAGATATGTTCTGATGGTGGTGAGAGTGAAGCAGGACTGTCTCCGTGGCGCAATTGGCTAGCGCGGTCGACTGTTAACCGAAAGGTTGGAGGTTCGAGCCCACCCGGTGGTGGTGCGGCGCTTTTTTTCTTTGGGCTGATAGCTTTGAAGATATGTTCTGATGGTGGTGAGAGTGGAGCAGAACTGTCTCCGTGGCGCAATTGGCTAGCGCGATCGGCTGTTAACTGAAAGCTTGGAGTTTCGAGCCCACCCGGTAGCGGCGCGGCGCTTTTTTTTCTTTGAGCTGATAGCTTTGAAGATATGTTCTGATGTTAGTGAGAGTGGAGCACGACTGTCTCCATGGCGCAATTGGCGAGCGCGATCGGCTGTTAACCGAAAGGTTGGAGGTTCGAGCCCACCCGGTGGTAGTGCGGCGCTTTTTTTTCTTTGGGCTGATAGCTTTGAAGATATGTTCTGGTGGTGGTGAGAGTGGAGCTGGACTGTCTCCGTTGCGCAATTGGCTAGCGTGATCGGCTGTTAACCGAAAGCTTCGAGTTTCGAGCCCACTGGGGACGGTGTGTCGCTTTTTTTCTTTGGACTGATAGCTTTGAAGATATGTCCTGATGGTGGTGAGAGTATAGCAGGACTGTCTCCGTGGCGCAATCGGCTAGCGTGATCGGCTGTTAACCGAGAGGTTGGAGGTTTGAGCCCACCCGGGGACGGTGTGTCGCTTTTTTTTCTTTTCGCTGATAGCTTTGAAGATATGTTCTGATGGTGGTGAGAGTGGAGCACGACTGTCTCTGTGGCGCAATTGGCTAGCGCGATCTGCTGTTGACTGAATGTTTGGAGGTTTGAGCCCACCCGGTGGTGGTGCGGCACTTTTTTTTCTTTGGGCTGATAGCTCTAAAGAAATGTTCTAATGGGGGTGAGATTATAGCAGGACTGCCTCCGTGGCGCAATTTGCTAGCGCGATCGGCTGTTAAGCGAAAGGTTGGAGGTTCGAGCCCTCCTGGGAGTGGTGTGTTTCTTTTTTCATTGCGCTGATAGCTATGAAGATATGTTCTAATGGTGGTGAGAGCGGAGCACGACTGTCTCCGTGGCCCAATTGGCTAGCGCGATCCGCTGTTAACGTAAAGGTTGGAGGTTCGAGCCCACCAGGTGGTGGTGCGGCGCTTTTTTTTCTTTGGGCTGATAGCTCTGAAGAAATGTTCTGACGGTGATGAGCGTGGAGCAGGACTGTCTCCGTGGCGCCATTGGCTAGCGCGATCAGCTGTTAACCGAAAGGTTGGAGGTTCGAGCCCTACCGGGAGTGGTGTGTTGCTTTTTTTTCTTTGGGCTGATAGATTTAAAGATATGTTCTGATGGTGGTGAGAGTGAAGCAGGACTGTCTCCGTGGCGCAATTGGCTAGTGTGATCGGCTGTTAACAAAAATGTTTGAGGTTCGAGCCCACCCGGTGGTGGTGCGGCGCTTTTTTTCTTTGGGCTGATAGCTTTGAAGATATGTTCTGATGGTGGTGAGAGTAGAGCAGGACTGTCTCCGTGGCGCAATTGGCTAGCGCGATCGGCTGTTAACCGAAAGCTTGGAGTTTCGAGCCCACCCGGTAGCGGCGCGGCGCTTTTTTTCTTTGAGCTGATAGCTTTGAAGATATGTTCTGATGGAGGTGAGAGTGGAGCACGACTGTCTCCGTGGCGCAATTGGCTAGCGCGATCGGCTGTTAACAGAAAGGATGGAGGTTCGAGCCCACCCGGGGGTGGTGCGCCGCTTTTTTTCTTTTGGCTGATAGCTTTGAAGATATGTTCTGATGTTAGTGAGAGTGGAGCACGACTGTCTCCATGGCGCAATTGGCGAGCGCGATCGGCTGTTAACCGAAATGTTGGAGGTTCGAGCCCACCCGGTAGCGGCGCGGCGCTTTTTTTTCTTTGAGCTGATAGCTTTGAAGATATGTTCTGATGGTGGTGAGAGTGGAGCAGGACTGTCTCCGTGGCGCAATTGGCTAGCGCGATCAGCTGTTAACCGAAAGGTTGGAGTTTCGAGCCCACCCGGGGGTGGTGCGCCGCTTTTTTTCTTTGGGCTGATAGCTTTTAAGATATGTTCTGATGTTAGTGATAGTGGAGCACGACTGTCTCCATGGCGCAATTGGCGAGCGCGATCAGCTGTTAACCGAAAGGTTGGAGGTTCGAGCCCACCCGGTGGTAGTGCGGCGCTTTTTTTCTTTGGGCTGATAGCTTTGAAGATATGTTCTGATGGTGGTGAGAGTGGAGCTGGACTGTCTCCGTTGCGCAATTGGCTAGCGTGATCGGCTGTTAACCGAAAGCTTGGAGTTTCGAGCCCACTGGGGACGGTGTGTCGCTTTTTTTTGCGCTGACAGCTTTGAAGATATGTTCTGATGGTGGTGAAAGTGGAGCCTCAGTGTCTCCGTGGCGCAATTGGCTAGCGCCATCGGCTGTTAGACGAAAGGTTGGAGGTTCGAGCCCACCCAAAATGGTGCGGCGCTTTTTTTCTGTGGACTGATAGCTTTGAAGATATGTTCTGATGGTGGTGAGAGTATAACAGGACTGTCTCCGTGGCGCAATCGGCTAGCGCAATCGGCTGTTAACCGAGAGGTTGGAGGTTTGAGCCCACCCGGGGACGGTGTGTCGCTTTTTTTTCTTTTCGCTGATAGCTTTGAAGATATGTTCTGATGGTGGTGAGAGTGGAGCACGACTGTCTCCGTGGCGCAGTTGGCTAGCGCGATTTGCAGTTAACCGAAAAGTTGGAAGTTCGAGCCCACCCGGTGGTGGTGCGGCAGTTTTTTTCTTTGGGCTGATAGCTTTGAAGATATGTTCTGATGGTGGTGAGAGTATAGCAGGACTGCCTCCGTGGCGCAATTTGCTAGCGCGATCGGCTGTTAAGCGAAAGGTTGGAGGTTCGAGCCCTCCTGGGAGTGGTGTGTTGCTTTTTTCTTTGCGCTGATAACTTTAGAGACATGTTCTCATGGTGGTGAGATCTGAGCAAGACTGTCTCCGTGGCGCAATTGGCCAGCACGTTCGGCTGTTAACCGAAAAATTGGAGGTTTGAGCCCTCCCGGGAGTGGTGTGTTGCTTTTTTCTTTGCGCTGATAGCTTTGAAGATATGTTCTAATGGTGTTGAGAGTGGAGCACGACTGTCTCCGTGGCCCAATTGGGTAGCGCGATCTGCTGTTAACGTAAAGGTTGGAGGTTCGAGCCCACCAGGTGGTGGTGCGGCGCTTTTTTTTTGAGCTGGTAGCTCTGAAGAAATGTTCTGACGGTGGTGAGCGTGGAGCAGGACTGTCTCCGTGGCGCCATTGGCTAGCGCGATCAGCTGTTAACCGAAAGGTTGGAGGTTCGAGCCCTACCGGGAGTGGTGTGTTGCTTTTTTTTCTTTGGGCTGATAGATTTAAAGATATGTTCTGATGGTGGTGAGAGTGAAGCAGGACTGTCTCCGTGGCGCAATTGGCTAGTGCGATCGGCTGTTAACAAAAATGTTTGAGGTTCGAGCCCACCCGGTGGTGGTGCGGCGCTTTTTTTCTTTGGGCTGATAGCTTTGAAGATATGTTCTGATGGTGGTGAGAGTAGAGCAGGACTGTCTCCGTGGCGCAATTGGCTAGCGCGTACGGCTGTTAACCGAAAGCTTGGAGTTTCGAGCCCACCCGGTAGCGGCGCGGCGCTTTTTTTCTTTGAGCTGATAGCTTTGAAGATATGTTCTGATGGAGGTGAGAGTGGAGCACGACTGTCTCCGTGGCGCGATTGGCTAGCGCGATCGGCTGTTAACAGAAAGGATGGAGGTTCGAGCCCACCCGGGGGTGGTGCGCCGCTTTTTTTCTTTGGCTGATAGCTTTGAAGATATGTTCTGATGTTAGTGAGAGTGGAGCACGACTGTCTCCATGGCGCAATTGGCGAGCGCGTACGGCTGTTAACCGAAAGGTTGGAGGTTCGAGCCCACCTGGTAGCGGCGCGGCGCTTTTTTTTCTTTGAGCTGATAGCTTTGAAGATATGTTCTGATGGTGGTGAGAGTGGAGCAGGACTGTCTCCGTGGCGCAATTGGCTAGCGCGATCCGCTGTTAACGTAAAGGTTGGAGGTTCTAGCCCACCAGGTGGTGGTGCGGCGCTTTTTTTTTGAGCTGGTAGCTCTGAAGAAATGTTCTGACGGAGGTGAGCGTGGAGCACGACTGTCTCCGTGGCGCCATTGGCTAGCGCGATCGGCTGTTAACCGAAAGCTTGGAGTTTCGAGCCCACCCGGTAGCGGCGCGGCGCTTTTTTTTCTTTGAGCTGATAGCTTTGAAGATATGTTCTGATGGTGGTGAGAGTGGAGCACGACTGTCTCCGTGGCGCAATTGGCTAGCGCGATCGGCTGTTAACAGAAAGGATGGAGGTTCGAGCCCACCCGGGGGTGGTGCGCCGCTTTTTTTCTTTGGGCTTATAGCTTTGAAGATATGTTCTGATGTTAGTGAGAGTGGAGCACGACTGTCTCCATGGCGCAATTGGCGAGCGCGATCGGCTGTTAACCGAAAGGTTGGAGGTTCGAGCCCACCCGGTAGCGGCGCGGCGCTTTTTTTCTCTGAGCTGATAGCTTTGAAGATATGTTCTGATGGTGGTGAGAGTGGAGCAGGACTGTCTCCGTGGCGCAATTGGCTAGCGCGATCGGCTGTTAACCGAAAGGTTGGAGTTTCGAGCCCACTCGGGGACGGTGTGTCGCTTTTTTTTTTCTTTGCGCTGATAGCTTTGAAGATATGTTCTGATGGTGGTGAGAGTGGAGCACGACTGTCTCCGTGGCGCAATTGGCTAGCGCGATCGGCTGTTAACAGAAAGGATGGAGGTTCGAGAACACCCGGGGGTGGTGCGCCGCTTTTTTTCTTTGGGCTGATAGCTTTTAAGATATGTTCTGAGTTTAGTGAGAGTGGAGCACGACTGTCTCCATGGCGCAATTGCCGAGCGCGATCAGCTGTTAACCGAAAGGTTGGAGGTTCGAGCCCACCCGGTGGTAGTGCGGCGCTTTTTTTCTTTGGGCTGATAGCCTTGAAGATATGTTCTGATGGTGGTGAGAGTGGAGCTGGACTGTCTCCGTTGCGCAATTGGCTAGCGTGATCGGCTGTTAACCGAAAGCTTGGAGTTTCGAGCCCACTGGGGACGGTGTGTCGCTTTTTTTTTGCGCTGATAGCTTTGAAGATATGTTCTGATGGTGGTGAAAGTGGAGCCTCAGTGTCTCCGTGGCGCAATTGGCTAGCGCCATCGGCTGTTAGACAAAAGGTTGGAGGTTCGAGCCCACCCAAAGTGGTGCGGCGCTTTTTTTCTGTGGACTGATAGCTTTGAAGATATGTTCTGATGGTGGTGAGAGTATAGCAGGACTGTCTCCGTGGCGCAATCGGCTAGCGCGATCGGCTGTTAACCGAGAGGTTGGAGGTTTGAGCCCACCCGGGGACGGTGTGTCGCTTTTTTTTCTTTTCGCTGATAGCTTTGAAGATATGTTCTGATGGTGGTGAGAGTGGAGCACGACTGTCTCCGTGGCGCAGTTGGGTAGCGCGATCCGCTGTTAACGTAAAGGTTGGAGGTTCTAGCCCACCAGGTGGTGGTGCGGCGCTTTTTTTTGAGCTGGTAGCTCTGAAGAAATGTTGTGACGGTGGTGAGAGTGGAGCACGACTGTCTGCGTGGCGCCATTGGCTAGCGCTATCGGCTGTTAGACGAAAGGTTCGATGTTCGAGCCAACCCGGAGTGGTGCGGCGCTTTTTTTCTTTGGACTGATAGCTTTGAAGATATGTTCTGATGGCGGTGAGAGTATAGCAGGACTGTCTCCGTGGCGCGATTGGCTAGCGCGATCGGCTGTTAACCGAGAGGTTGGAGGTTTGAGCCCACCCGGCGACGGTGTGTCGTTTTTTTTTCTTTTCGCTGATAGCTTTGAAGATATGTTCTCATGGTGGTGAGAGTGGAGCACGACTGTCTCTGTGGCGCCATTGGCTAGCGCGATCGGCTGTTAACCGAAAGGTTGGAGGTTCGAGCACACCCGGTGGTGGTGCTGGCTTTTTTCTATGGGCTGATAGCTTTGAAGATATGTTCTGATGGTGGTGAGAGTGAAGCAGGACTGTCTCCGTGGCGCAATTGGCTAGCGCGGTCGACTGTTAACCGAAAGGTTGGAGGTTCGAGCCCACCCGGTAGTGGTGCGGCGCTTTTTTTTCTTTGAGCTGATAGCTTTGAAGATATGTTCTGATGGTGGTGAGTGTAGAGCAGGACTGTCTCCGTGGCGCAATTGACTAGCGCGATCGGCTCTTAACAAAAATGTTTGAGGTTCGAGCCCACCCGGTGGTGGTGCGGCGCTTTTTTTCTTTGGGCTGATAGCTTTGAAGATATGTTCTGATGGTGGTGAGAGTAGAGCAGGACTGTCTCCGTGGCGCAATTGGCTAGCGCGATCGGCTGTTAACCGAAAGCTTGGAGTTTCGAGCCCACCCGGTAGCGGCGCGGCGCTTTTTTTTCTTTGAGCTGATAGCTTTGAAGATATGTTCTGATGGTGGTGAGAGTGGAGCACGACTGTCTCCGTGGCGCAATTGGCTAGCGCGATCGGCTGTTAACAGAAAGGATGGAGGTTCGAGCCCACTCGGGGGTGGTGCGCCGCTTTTTTTCTTTGGGCTGATAGCTTTGAAGATATGTTCTGATGTTAGTGAGAGTGGAGCACGACTGTCTCCATGGCGCAATTGGCGAGCGCGATCGGCTGTTAACCGAAAGGTTGGAGGTTCGAGCCCACCCGGTAGCGGCGCGCCGCTTTTTTTCTTTGAGCTGATAGCTTTGAAGATATGTTCTGATGGTGGTGAGAGTGGAGCAGGACTGTCTCCGTGGCGCAATTGGCTAGCGCGATCGGCTGTTAACCGAAAGGTTGGAGTTTCGAGCCCACTCGGGGATGGTGTGTCGCTTTTTTTTTCTTTGCGCTGATAGCTTTGAAGATATGTTCTGATGGTGGTGAGAGTGGAGCACGACTGTCTCCGTGGCGCAATTGGCTAGCGCGATCGGCTGTTAACAGAAAGGATGGAGGTTCGAGCCCACCCGGGGGTGGTGCGCCGCTTTTTTTCTTTGGGCTGATAGCTTTTAAGATATGTTCTGAGTTTAGTGAGAGTGGAGCACGACTGTCTCCATGGCGCAATTGCCGAGCGCGATCAGCTGTTAACCGAAAGGTTGGAGGTTCGAGCCCACCCGGTGGTAGTGCGGCGCTTTTTTTCTTTGGGCTGATAGCCTTGAAGATATGTTCTGATGGTGGTGAGATTGTAGCTGGACTGTCTCCGTTGCGCAATTGGCTAGCGTGATCGGCTGTTAACCGAAAGCTTGGAGTTTCGAGCCCACTGGGGACGGTGTGTCGCTTTTTTTTTGCGCTGATAGCTTTGAAGATATGTTCTGATGGTGGTGAAAGTGGAGCCTCAGTGTCTCCGTGGCGCAATTGGCTAGCGCCATCGGCTGTTCGACGAAAGGTTGGAGGTTCGAGCCCACCCAAAGTGGTGCGGCGCTTTTTTTCTGTGGACTGATAGCTTTGAAGATATGTTCTGATGGTGGTGAGAGTATAGCAGGACTGTCTCCGTGGCGCAATCGGCTAGCGCGATCGGCTGTTAACCGAGAGGTTGGAGGTTTGAGCCCACCCGGGGACGGTGTGTCGCTTTTTTTTTCTTTTCGCTGATAGCTTTGAAGATATGTTCTGATGGTGGTGAGAGTGGAGCACGACTGTCTCCGTGGCGCAGTTGGCTAGCGCGATTTGCATTTAACCGAAAAGGTAGAAGTTCGAGCCCACCCGGTGGTGGTGCGGCAGTTTTTTTTCTTTGGGCTGATAGCTTTGAAGATATGTTCTGATGGTGGTGAGATTATAGCAGGACTGCCTCCGTGGCGCAATTTGCTAGCGCGATCGGCTGTTAAGCGAAAGGTTGGAGGTTCGAGCCCTCCTGGGAGTGGTGTGTTGCTTTTTTCTTTGCGCTGATAACTTTAGAGACATGTTCTCATGGTGGTGAGATCTGAGCAAGACTGTCTCCGTGGCGCAATTGGCCAGCACGTTCGGCTGTTAACCGAAAAATTGGAGGTTTGAGCCCTCCCGGGAGTGGTGTGTTGCTTTTTTCTTTGCGCTGATAGCTTTGAAGATATGTTCTAATGGTGTTGAGAGTGGAGCACGACTGTCTCCGTGGCCCAATTGGGTAGCGCGATCCGCTGTTAACGTAAAGGTTGGAGGTTCTAGCCCACCAGGTGGTGGTGCGGCGCTTTTTTTTTTGAGCTGGTAGCTCTGAAGAAATGTTCTGACGGTGGTGAGCGTGGAGCACGACTGTCTCCGTGGCGCCATTGGCTAGCGCGATCGGCTGTTAACCGAAAGGTTGGAGGTTCGAGCACACCCGGTGGTGGTGCGGCGCTTTTTTTTCTTTGGGCTGATAGCTCCGAAGAAATGTTGTGACGGTGGTGAGAGTGGAGCACGACTGTCTCCGTGGCGCCATTGGCTAGCGCTATCGGCTGTTAGACGAAAGGTTCGATGTTCGAGCCCACCCGGAGTGGTGCGGCGCTTTTTTTCTTTGGACTGATAGCTTTGAAGATATGTTCTGATGGTGGTGAGAGTATAGCAGGACTGTCTCCGTGGCGCGATTGGCTAGCGCGATCGGCTGTTAACCGAGAGGTTGGAGGTTTGAGCCCACCCGGCGACGGTGTGTCGCTTTTTTTTTCTTTTCGCTGATAGCTTTGAAGATATGTTCTCATGGTGGTGAGAGTGGAGCACGACTGTCTCTGTGGCGCCATTGGCTAGCGCGATCGGCTGTTAACCGAAAGGTTGGAGGTTCGAGCCCACCCGGTAGTTTTGCGGCGCTTTTTTTTCTTTGAGCTGATAGCTTTTAAGATATGTTCTGATGGTGGTGAGAGTAGAGCAGGACTGTCTCCGTGGCGCAATTGGCTAGTGCGATCGGCTGTTAACAAAAATGTTTGAGGTTCGAGCCCACCCGGTGGTGGTGCGGCGCTTTTTTTCTTTGGGCTGATAGCTTTGAAGATATGTTCTGATGGTGGTGAGAGTAGAGCAGGACTGTCTCCGTGGCGCAATTGGCTAGCGCGATCGGCTGTTAACCGAAAGCTTGGAGTTTCGAGCCCACCCGGTAGCGGCGCGGCGCTTTTTTTTCTTTGAGCTGATAGCTTTGAAGATATAACTTTGAGCTGATAGCTTTTCAGAGGGCACGGCACTTGGCTGGCGAACAAGATGTCTAAAACACCGTTGCTGCTATTGCAGATGCTGCCATGGTTTATCGTCGGAATGCCTGTGGACGACGACGGAGGCTGCTTTTTCTTCGTCGATGCGCAGCGTTGCGAAAATGGAAGCTTGGAGTGCGCACTTTCTGGACTTGCTGCCACGGGTGTGACGTCACCAGCGACCAGTCTTAAAAAGGGACAACGCGAGAACATCGGCTTCAGAGGGCACGGCACTTGGCTGGCGAACAAGATGTCTAAAACACCGTTGCTGCTATTGCAGATGCTGCCATGGTTTATCGTCGGAATGCCTGTGGACGACGACGGAGGCTGCTTTTTCTTCGTCGATGCGCAGCGTTGCGAAAATGGAAGCTTGGAGTGCGCACTTTCTGGACTTGCTGCCACGGGTGTGACGTCACCAGCGACCAGTCTTAAAAAGGGACAACGCGAGAACATCGGCTTCAGAGGGCACGGCACTTGGCTGGCGAACAAGATGTCTAAAACACCGTTGCTGCTATTGCAGATGCTGCCATGGTTTATCGTCGGAATGCCTGTGGACGACGACGGAGGCTGCTTTTTCTTCGTCGATGCGCAGCGTTGCGAAAATGGAAGCTTGGAGTGCGCACTTTCTGGACTTGCTGCCACGGGTGTGACGTCACCAGCGACCTGTCTTAAAAAGGGACAACGCGAGAACATCGGCTTCAGAGGGCACGGCACTTGGCTGGCGAACAAGATGTCTAAAACACCGTTGCTGCTATTGCAGGTTAGTTACAGCTCTACGTATCGCAGTGATAATAGATACTTGTTAGTGCTGCCGTGCCCTCGTAGATGTTGTGCTATTTTGAACGATTGCTGGTCAGTACTGTTACTGCTGATGGCTGGTGATGTTGAGGAAAATCCAGGCCCAAAGACTGCTGACATTTTGCAGGAAATTCTCGAAAAACAAAATGCTTTGGAATGCAAGGTAGACGACATCAGGAAAGAAATTGCAGAAGTGAATGCTAAAACAGATAAGATACAGGGTGTAATATCCATGTTTGATGAAATGAAAGATAGAATGGATAAACTGGAGGCCATCGTTCGGGAGCAAAATGACAAGTTAATTGATTACGAAAATAGAAGCAGACGAAATAATCTCTTGGTGTTTGGCCTTCCTGAGAGCGCGAACGAGTCTGCGCAAGTGTTAAAAAGACGCATTGTGAATGACATTTTTTCTAAAGTTCTTCGCATAGAAGTTACTACAGTGGAAAGAATTCACCGGATCGGAAAAGTAAATCGTGATAGACCAAGGCCCGTGATCCTGAAATTTTACGACAGCAAGGAAAAGGATACTATCTTTAAAAGCTGCGCAAAACTAAAGGGAACTTCGATCAGAATAAGCAACGACTATGCGAAGGAAACAGTGCAGATACGAAAGAAGTTATGGCAAAGCGCTGCCTTGGATAGGGAGGCGGGTGCGAAAGTAGTTCTCGTACACGATAAACTCAGGATAAACGATGACATATACGCATGGGATGACGTCAGAGGCGAGCGCTATTTGCACTCGGGCAAACGTGGTACTGTTACAACGAAGCGAAGTGAGCGCGTCGTATTAACTGAGGCAAACGGATCTGATAGCCCAGGCAGCTCATTTGAGGCACCAAAAAAATAGCTAAGATTGCTCTCGTTCAATGCTCGCAGTATAGTGAACAAGACTACGCACCTTGAGTACTTATTGCTTTCCCACGATCCTCACATAACCACGATAACAGAAACGTGGTTGCATGAAAATATACCGAATGATTGTGTTGTACCTCCCAGTTACAGCATATTTAGAAAAGACAGAGACTCACGTGGAGGTGGGGTGTGTATAATCATTAAAGGTTCTCTTAATGCTTCGTTGATTGATTGCGAAGTACCAGGAACTCTCTGGTGTAGAATAACATGTGAAAGCACCGTTTTCCTTATTGGAGTTGTATATCGGCCACCCTCAAGCTCCCCTGAGTTTCTGAAATCCTTGAACAAGTTTTTATGTGCCCATGTAAATGAGAACACTAGGTTGATATTGACTGGGGATTTTAATATTCCACATATAAACTGGAAGAATTTTTCGTACAGTGGTGGGGAGCCAGTAAACGCAGAAAAAATGCTAGAAATTATGTTTACCTACAATTTGAAACAAATAGTGCTTGAAGATACCAGAATTACGCCGACGTCAAGGTCGATACTAGACTTGGTGTTCCTATCAAATAAATTAAATGATTACAAGGTGATGGTGCAAGATGGTATATCGGATCACAGGATGATCTGTCTTGATCTGCCTGTTCGAGCATTGAGACATGTGAAGAGCTATGTGCCAGTAAAAGTTAAAGACTATGCTAGGGCTGACGATACATCGATTCTTGACTATTTGGAGATCCAATTGGATAATTTCGAGAGCATCTCGGGTTTAAAATCAGTAGAAGAGCTATGGCAAGAATTCAAATGTATTATATGTTACTGCATAGCCAAATATGTTCCATCACGCGTTAAAAAAACGAAACAGAGAAGTCCTTGGATCACCCGAGATATAATTCATATGAAGAGGAAACTTAAGAGGCTGCGTAAGGGGAGCACGTCGCCAGTGGTTCTGAGAAATTTAAAAACTGAACTCAGGCGTACCTTGGCCACATCTAAACAAACATTTTTTGAAAAAAACCTCAGTGAGTTCCTCAGGTCTTCACCTCAGAAATTTTGGCGGTATTTTAGCGACAGGAAAGAAACAGCTGATGAAATTCATGTTGGTAGTAACATTATAAGAAAAAAAGATGAGATAGCAAACCATTTCAACAACTTTTTTCAGTCTGTATTTAACCCACTGGAAACTACAGCGAGTACGGAAGAAGCCTTAAGAATTCTTCCCACTGTTCCAATGGAAACACTCGAAATAGCTAGGGAAGGCGTATTTCAACAATTACTCAAATTGGACACGAAAAAATCGAGCGGTCCCGACGGTATACCAACTGTATTCCTCAAACGATATGCAGAATGGATGTCACATTATCTGACTATCATCTTTCAAAAAACATATACAATGCACTCACTGCCACAAGATTGGCGCACCGCATTCGTCATTCCTGTATTTAAAGGAGGCAACCGAAAACAGGCTACAAATTACCGTCCAGTGTCACTTACTTCAGTTACCTGCAAACTGTTCGAACATATAATAGCAAAACATATACTCAGGTTCCTAGATCAGAACACTTTGCTGTATCCTTATCAACATGGCTTCAGGACCGGGTTATCAGCCGTGACACAGTTAATAGAAACAATCCATGATTTTGCGGCTGCTGTAGATATAAGACAACAGGTTGATGTGGTTTGCGTGGATTTTGCGAAGGCGTTCGATAAAGTACCCCATGTCCAATTAATCTTCAAATTACGTAATGCAGGAATAAATGAGCTCGTAATAAAATGGATTGAAGCATATTTAACAAACCGTACGCAGGTAGTAAAACTGGATGGTTATGTATCAGATCCTTTAGCTGTACTTTCAGGGGTGCCCCAAGGCTCAGTATTGGGACCACTATTGTTTCTCCTCTATATCAATGACATCAGTAGTGTGGCGGCAGAAGAGGGTGTCCAAGTTAAACTTTTTGCAGACGACTGCCTAATCTACGCCACAATTACCAAGTTAGATGACCAATTGAAAGTTCAGAATTGTTTGAAAAAGTTAGATAATTGGTGTAGGAAATGGAAAATGTCAATAAATTATTCTAAATCTACATATACACACATCAGTAAAAGGAAAACTATCCATTCCTTTCCGTACAGCATTGGTGGACACTTGTTGGTGCATGCGCAACAGTTCAAGTATCTCGGGGTAACAATTACGCGAAAAGTGTCATGGACTGAACATATAGATAACGTTTGCACGATAGCCTATCAAAAGTTGTACATATTGAGGAAAAAACTGGAACATGCATCGCGTGACGTAAAACATATTGCATACACCACCTTCATTAGAACGATACTAGAATACTCAGCCGTTGTTTGGAGTCCCCATCAAGCGACCCTTAAGAAGAAGCTGGAAAGAATACAAAGACTGGCGGCGCGTTTTATTTGTTCAACATACCGAAGAAAGGAATCGGTCACGCTGATGTTACAGAGATGCAACTTAGATACTCTTGAACTGCGGAGAAAAAAATATAGGCTGAAGGTATTCTTCCAAATAATTCACGAGCAACTTAAGATTGATAAGTTCAAATATTTACACCCCCCAGGCAAAATAAATCCCCGAACTAACCACGATTGCGTCATAAAACCATATCAAACAAATACTGACATGTTTCGATATTCTTTCTTCCCGGATGTCGTAGAAATGTGGAACAAACTACCAAACGCAATTGTTGTTTTAAACAATGTCACCGACTTCGAAAATGCTGTAGAGGCACACTTACGAGATTGTTGAGTTTGATGTAAGCGACCTCATGTCCATTATTTTGGAATATGTCAGTGAATTTTGAATTGTTATTTTGTATTCTGAATTGTATTAATGAAATACCTGTTTTCATTGTGAAGTGCCGAGTGTTACGCAACTTTATGTACCTTGTACATTTTTTATGTATGTAATTGTATTGTCCTCTCTGTTATGACCCTCTTGGAGGGTTGACAGTATTATTAAATAAATAATAATATGTTCTGATGGTGGTGAGAGTGGAGCACGACTGTCTCCGTGGCGCAATTGGCTAGCGCGATCGGCTGTTAACAGAAAGGATGGAGGTTCGAGCCCACCCGGGGGTGGTTGCCGCTTTTTTTCTTTGGGCTGATAGCTTTGAAGATATGTTCTGATGTTAGTGAGAGTGGAGCACGACTGTCTCCATGGCGCAATTGGCGAGCGCGATCGGCTGTTAACCGAAAGGTTGGAGGTTCGAACCCACCCGGTAGCGGCGCGGCGCTTTTTTTCTTTGAGCTGATAGCTTTGAAGATATGTTCTGATGGTGGTGAGAGTGGAGCAGGACTGTCTCCGTGGCGCAATTGGCTAGCGCGATCGGCTGTTAACCGAAAGGTTGGAGTTTCGAGCCCACTCGGGGACGGTGTGTCGCTTTTTTTTTCTTTGCGCTGATAGCTTTGAAGATATGTTCTGATGGTGGTGAGAGTGGAGCACGACTGTCTCCGTGGCGCAATTGGCTAGCGCGATCGGCTGTTAACAGAAAGGATGGAGGTTCGAGCCCACCCGGAGGTGGTGCGCCGCTTTTTTTCTTTGGGCTGATAGCTTTTAAGATATGTTCTGAGTTTAGTGAGAGTGGAGCACGACTGTCTCCATGGCGCAATTGTCGAGCGCGATCAGCTGTTAACCTAAAGGTTGGAGGTTCGAGCCCACCCGGTGGTAGTGCGGCGCTTTTTTTCTTTGGGCTGATAGCCTTGAAGATATGTTCTGATGGTGGTGAGAGTGGAGCTGGACTGTCTCCGTTGCGCAATTGGCTAGCGTGATCGGCTGTTAACCGAAAGCTTGGAGTTTCGAGCCCACTGGGGACGGTGTGTCGCTTTTTTTTTGCGCTGATAGCTTTGAAGATATGTTCTGATGGTGGTGAAAGTGGAGCCTCAGTGTCTCCGTGGCGCAATTGGCTAGCGCCATCGGCTGTTAGACGAAAGGTTGGAGGTTCGAGCCCACCCAAAGTGGTGCGGCGCTTTTTTTCTGTGGACTGATAGCTTTGAAGATATGTTCTGATGGTGGTGAGAGTATAGCAGGACTGTCTCCGTGGCGCAATCGGCTAGCGCGATCGGCTGTTAACCGAGAGGTTGGAGGTTTGAGCCCACCCGGGGACGGTGTGTCGCTTTTTTTTCTTTTCGCTGATAGCTTTGAAGATATGTTCTGATGGTGGTGAGAGTGGAGCACGACTGTCTCCGTGGCGCAGTTGGGTAGCGCGATCCGCTGTTAACGTAAAGGTTGGAGGTTCTAGCCCACCAGGTGGTGGTGCGGCGCTTTTTTTTTTGAGCTGGTAGCTCTGAAGAAATGTTGTGACGGTGGCGAGAGTGGAGCACGACTGTCTCCGTGGCGCCATCGGCTAGCGCTATCGGCTGTTAGACGAAAGGTTCGATGTTCGAGCCAACCCGGAGTGGTGCGGCGCTTTTTTTCTTTGGACTGATAGCTTTGAAGATATGTTCTGATGGTGGTGAGAGTATAGCAGGACTGTCTCCGTGGCGCGATTGGCTAGCGCGATCGGCTGTTAACCGAGAGGTTGGAGGTTTGAGCCCACCCGGCGACGGTGTGTCGCTTTTTTTTTCTTTTCGCTGATAGCTTTGAAGATATGTTCTCATGGTGGTGAGAGTGGAGCACGACTGTCTCTGTGGCGCCATTGGCTAGCGCGATCGGCTGTTAACCGAAAGGTTGGAGGTTCGAGCACACCCGGTGGTGGTGCTGGCTTTTTTCTATGGGCTGATAGCTTTGAAGATATGTTCTGATGGTGGTGAGAGTGAAGCAGGACTGTCTCCGTGGCGCAATTGGCTAGTGCGGTCGACTGTTAACCGAAAGGTTGGAGGTTCGAGCCCACCCGGTAGTGGTGCGGCGCTTTTTTTTCTTTGAGCTGATAGCTTTGAAGATATGTTCTGATGGTGGTGAGAGTAGAGCAGGACTGTCTCCGTGGCGCAATTGGCTAGCGCGATCGGCTGTTAACCGAAAGCTTGGAGTTTCGAGCCCACCCGGTAGCGGCGCGGCGCTTTTTTTTCTTTGAGCTGATAGCTTTGAAGATATGTTCTGATGGTGGTGAGAGTGGAGCACGACTGTCTCCGTGGCGCAATTGGCTAGCGCGATCGGCTGTTAACAGAAAGGATGGAGGTTCGAGCCCACCCGGGGGTGGTGCGCCGCTTTTTTTCTTTGGGCTGATAGCTTTGAAGATATGTTCTGATGTTAGTGAGAGTGGAGCACGACTGTCTCCATGGCGCAATTGGCGAGCGCGATCGGCTGTTAACCGAAAGGTTGGAGGTTCGAGCCCACCCGGTAGCGGCGCGGCGCTTTTTTTCTTTGAGCTGATAGCTTTGAAGATATGTTCTGATGGTGGTGAGAGTGGAGCAGGACTGTCTCCGTGGCGCAATTGGCTAGCGCGATCGGCTGTTAATCAAAAGGTTGGAGTTTCGAGCCCACTCGGGGATGGTGTGTCGCTTTTTTTTTTCTTTGCGCTGATAGCTTTGAAGATATGTTCTGATGGTGGTGAGAGTGGAGCACGACTGTCTCCGTGGCGCAATTGGCTAGCGCGATCGGCTGTTAACAGAAAGGATGGAGGTTCGAGCTCACCCGGGGGTGGTGCGCCGCTTTTTTTCTTTGGGCTGATAGCTTTTAAGATATGTTCTGAGTTTAGTGAGAGTGGAGCACGACTGTCTCCATGGCGCAATTGCCGAGCGCGATCAGCTGTTAACCGAAAGGTTGGAGGTTCGAGCCCACCCGGTGGTAGTGCGGCGCTTTTTTTCTTTGGGCTGATAGCCTTGAAGATATGTTCTGATGGTGGTGAGATTGGAGCTGGACTGTCTCCGTTGCGCAATTGGCTAGCGTGATCGGCTGTTAACCGAAAGCTTGGAGTTTCGAGCCCACTGGGGACGGTGTGTCGCTTTTTTTGCGCTGATAGCTTTGAAGATATGTTCTGATGGTGGTGAAAGTGGAGCCTCAGTGTCTCCGTGGCGCAATTGGCTAGCGCCATCGGCTGTTAGACGAAAGGTTGGAGGTTCGAGCCCACCCAAAGTGGTGCGGCGCTTTTTTTCTGTGGACTGATAGCTTTGAAGATATGTTCTGATGGTGGTGAGAGTATAGCAGGACTGTCTCCGTGGCGCAATCGGCTAGCGCGATCGGCTGTTAACCGAGAGGTTGGAGGTTTGAGCCCACCCGGGGACGGTGTGTCGCTTTTTTTTCTTTTCGCTGATAGCTTTGAAGATATGTTCTGATGGTGGTGAGAGTGGAGCACGACTGTCTCCGTGGCGCAGTTGGGTAGCGCGATTTGCATTTAACCGAAAAGTTAGAAGTTCGAGCCCACCCGGTGGTGGTGCGGCAGTTTTTTTTCTTTGGGCTGATAGCTTTGAAGATATGTTCTGATGGTGGTGAGATTATAGCAGGCCTGCCTCCGTGGCGCAATTTGCTAGCGCGATCGGCTGTTAAGCGAAAGGTTGGAGGTTCGAGCCCTCCTGGGAGTGGTGTGTTGCTTTTTTTTTTGCGCTGATAACTTTAGAGACATGTTCTCATGGTGGTGAGATCTGAGCAAGACTGTCTCCGTGGCGCAATTGGCCAGCACGTTCGGCTGTTAACCGAAAAATTGGAGGTTTGAGCCCTCCCGGGAGTGGTGTGTTGCTTTTTTCTTTGCGCTGATAGCTTTGAAGATATGTTCTAATGGTGTTGAGAGTGGAGCACGACTGTCTCCGTGGCCCATTTGGGTAGCGCGATCCGCTGTTAACGTAAAGGTTGGAGGTTCTAGCCCACCAGGTGGTGGTGCGGCGCTTTTTTTTGAGCTGGTAGCTCTGAAGAAATGTTCTGACGGTGGTGAGCGTGGAGCACGACTGTCTCCGTGGCGCCATTGGCTAGCGGAGATCGGCTGTTAACTGAAAGGTTGGAGGTTCGAGCACACCCGGTGGTGGTGCGGCGCTTTTTTTTCTTTGGGCTGATAGCTCCGAAGAAATGTTGTGACGGTGGTGAGAGTGGAGCACGACTGTCTCCGTGGCGCCATTGGCTAGCGCTATCGGCTGTTAGACGAAAGGTTCGATGTTCGAGCCCACCCGGAGTGGTGCGGCGCTTTTTTTCTTTGGACTGATAGCTTTGAAGATATGTTCTGATGGTGGTGAGAGTATAGCAGGACTGTCTCCGTGGCGCGATTGGCTAGCGCGATCGGCTGTTAACCGAGAGGTTGGAGGTTTGAGCCCACCCGGCGACGGTGTGTCGCTTTTTTTTTCTTTTCGCTGATAGCTTTGAAGATATGTTCTCATGGTGGTGAGAGTGGAGCACGACTGTCTCTGTGGCGCCATTGGCTAGCGCGATCGGCTGTTAACCGAAAGGTTGGAGGTTCGAGCACACCCGGTGGTGGTGCTGGCTTTTTTCTATGGGCTGATAGCTTTGAAGATATGTTCTGATGGTGGTGAGAGTGAAGCAGGACTGTCTCCGTGGCGCAATTGGCTAGCGCGGTCGACTGTTAACCGAAAGGTTGGAGGTTCGAGCCCACCCGGTAGTGGTGCGGCGCTTTTTTTTCTTTGAGCTGATAGCTTTGAAGATATGTTCTGATGGTGGTGAGAGTAGAGCAGGACTGTCTCCGTGGCGCAATTGGCTAGCGCGATCGGCTGTTAACAAAAATGTTTGAGGTTCGAGCCCACCCGGTGGTGGTGCGGCGCTTTTTTTTCTTTGAGCTGATAGCTTTGAAGATATGTTCTGATGGTGGTGAGAGTAGAGCAGGACTGTCTCCGTGGCGCAATTGGCTAGCGCGATCGGCTGTTAACAAAAATGTTTGAGGTTCGAGCCCACCCGGTGGTGGTGCGGCGCTTTTTTTCTTTGGGCTGATAGCTTTGAAGATATGTTCTGATGGTGGTGAGATTATAGCAGGACTGCCTCCGTGGCGCAATTTGCTAGCGCGATCGGCTGTTAAGCGAAAGGTTGGAGGTTCGAGCCCTCCTGGGAGTGGTGTGTTGCTTTTTTCTTTGCGCTGATAACTTTAGAGACATGTTCTCATGGTGGTGAGATCTGAGCAAGACTGTCTCCGTGGCGCAATTGGCCAGCACGTTCGGCTGTTAACCAAAAAATTGGAGGTTTGAGCCCTCCCGGGAGTGGTGTGTAGCTTTTTTCTTTGCGCTGATAGCTTTGAAGATATGTTCTAATGGTGTTGAGAGTGGAGCACGACTGTCTCCGTGGCCCAATTGGGTAGCGCGATCCGCTGTTAACGTAAAGGTTGGAGGTTCTAGCCCACCAGGTGGTGGTGCGGCGCTTTTTTTTTTTGAGCTGGTAGCTCTGAAGAAATGTTCTGACGGTGGTGAGCGTGGAGCACGACTGTCTCCGTGGCGCCATTGGCTAGCGCGATCGGCTGTTAACCGAAATGTTGGAGGTTCGAGCCCACCCGGTGGTGGTGCGGCGCTTTTTTTTCTTTGGGCTGATAGCTCCGAAGAAATGTTGTGACGGTGGTGAGAGTGTAGCACGACTGTCTCCGTGGCGCCATTGGCTAGCGCTATCGGCTGTTAGACGAAAGGTTGGAGGTTCGAGCCCACCCAGAGTGGTGCGGCGCTTTTTTTCTTTTCGCTGATAGCTTTGAAGATATGTTCTCATGGTGGTGAGAGTGGAGCACGACTGTCTCCGTGGCGCAATTGGCTAGCGCTATCGGCTGTTAACCGAAAGGTTGGAGGTTCGAGCCCTCCCGGGAGTGGTGTGTTGCTTTTTTTCTTTGGGCTGATAGCT
Source organism: Rhipicephalus microplus (assembly GCF_043290135.1). Taxonomy (NCBI): domain Eukaryota; kingdom Metazoa; phylum Arthropoda; class Arachnida; order Ixodida; family Ixodidae; genus Rhipicephalus; species Rhipicephalus microplus. Next base: position 8,134,874 of record NW_027464599.1, on the reverse strand, counting down.
CTGAAGAAATGTTCTGACGGTGGTGAAAGTGTAGCCTCACTGTCTTCGTGGCGCAATTGGCTAGCGCGATCGGCTGTTAGACGAAAGGTTGGAGGTTCGAGCCCACCTGGAGTGGTGCGGCGTTTTTTTCTTTGGACTGATAGCTTTGAAGATATGTTCTGATGGTGGTGAGAGTATAGGAGGACTGTCTCCCTGGCGCAATTGGCTAGCGCGATCGGCTGTTAACCGAAAGCTTGGAGTTTCGAGCCCACCCGGTAGTGGCGCGGCGCTTTTTTTTCTTTGAGCTGATTGTTTGAAGATATGTTCTGATGGTGGTGAGAGTGGAGCAGGACTGTCTCCGTGGCGCAATTGGCTAGCTCGATTGGCTGTTAACCGAAAGGTTGGAGTTTCGAGCCCACCCGGGGACGGTGTGTCGCTTTTTTTTTCTTTTCGCTGATAGCTTTGAAGATATGTTCTGATGGTGGTGAGAGTGGAGCACGACTGTCTCTGTGGCGCAGTTGGCTAGCGCGATTTGCAGTTAACCGAAAAGTTGGAGGTTCGAGCCCACACGGTGGTGGTGAGGCACTTTTTTTTCTTTGGGCTGATAGCTTTGAAGATATGTTCTGATGGTGGTGAGAGTGGAGCTGGACTGTCTCCGTTGCGCAATTGGCTAGCGTGATCGGCTGTTAACCGAAAGCTTGGAGTTTCGAGCCCACTGGGGACGGTGTGTCGCTTTTTTTTCTTTTCGCTGATAGCTTTGAAGATATGTTCTCATGGTGGTGAGAGTGGAGCTCGACTGTCTCCGTGGCGCAATTGGCTAGCGCTATCGGCTCTTAACCGAAAGGTTGGAGGTTCGAGCCCTCCCGGGAGTGGTGTGTTGCTTTTTTTTCTTTGGGCTGATAGCTCTGAAGAAATGTTCTGACGGTGGTGAAAGTGGAGCCTCACTGTCTCCGTGGCGCAATTGGCTAGCGCGATCGGCTGTTAACAGAAAGGATGGAGGTTCGAGCCCACCCGGGGGTGGTGCGCCGCTTTTTTTCTTTGGGCTGATAGCTTTTAAGATATGTTCTGATGTTAGTGAGAGTGGAGCACGACTGTCTCCATGGCGCAATTGGCGAGCGCGATCAGCTGTTAACCGAAAGGTTGGAGGTTCGAGCCCACCCGGTGGTAGTGCGGCGCTTTTTTTCTTTGGGCTGATAGCTTTGAAGATATGTTCTGATGGTGGTGAGAGTGGAGCTGGACTGTCTCCGTTGCGCAATTGGCTAGCGTGATCAGCTGTTAACCGAAAGCTTGGAGTTTCGAGCCCACTGGGGACGGTGTGTCGCTTTTTTTGCGCTGATAGCTTTGAAGATATGTTCTGATGGTGGTGAAAGTGGAGCCTCAGTGTCCCCGTGGCGCAATTGGCTAGCGCCATCGGCCGTTAGACGAAAGGTTGGAGGTTCGAGCCAACCCGGAGTGGTGCGGCGCTTTTTTTCTGTGGACTGATAGCTTTGAAGATATGTTCTGATGGTGGTGAGAGTATGGCAGGACTGTCTCCGTGGCGCAATCGGCTAGCGCGATCGGCTGTTAACCGAGAGGTTGGAGGTTTGAGCCCACCCGGGGACGGTGTGTCGCTTTTTTTTCTTTTCGCTGATAGCTTTGAAGATATGTTCTAATGGTGTTGAGAGTGGAGCACGACTGTCTCCGTGGCCCAATTGGGTAGCGCGATCCGCTGTTAACGTAAAGGTTGGAGGTTCTAGCCCACCAGGTGGTGGTGCGGCGCTTTTGTTTTTGAGCTGGTAGCTCTGAAGAAATGTTCTGACGGTGGTGAGCGTGGAGCACGACTGTCTCCGTGGCGCCATAGGCTAGCGCGATCGGCTGTTAACCGAAAGGTTGGAGGTTCGAGCCCACCCGGTGGTGGTGCGGCGCTTTTTTTTCTTTGGGCTGATAGCTCCGAAGAAATGTTGTGACGGTGGTGAGAGTGGAGCACGACTGTCTCCGTGGCGCCATTGGCTAGCGCTATCGGCTGTTAGACGAAAGTTTGGAGGTTCGAGCCCACCCGGAGTGGTGCGGCGCTTTTTTTCTTTGGACTGATAGCTTTGAAGATATGTTCTGATGGTGGTGAGAGTATAGCAGGACTGTCTCCGTGGCGCGATTGGCTAGCGCGATCGGCTGTTAACCGAGAGGTTGGAGGTTTGAGCCCACCCGGGGACGGTGTGTCGCTTTTTTTTCTTTTCGCTGATAGCTTTGAAGATATGTTCTCATGGTGGTGAGAGTGGAGCACGACTGTCTCTGTGGCGCCATTGGCTAGCGCGATCGGCTGTTGACCGAAAGGTTGGAGGTTCGAGCCCACCCGGTGGCGGTGCGGCGCTTTTTTTTCTTTGGGCTGATAGCTCCGAAAAAAGGTTCTGACGGTGGTGAGAGTGGAGCAGGACTGTCTCCGTGGCGCAATTGGCTAGCTCGATCGGCTGTTAACCGAAAGGTTGGAGTTGCGAGCCCACCCGGGGACGGTGTGTCGCTTTTTTTTTCTTTTTGCTGATAGATTTGAAGATATGTTCTGATGGTTGTGAGTGTGGAGCACGACTGTCTCTGTGGCGCAGTTGGCTAGCGCGATTTGCAGTTAACCGAAAAGTTGGAGGTTCGAGCCCACCCGGTGGTGGTGCGGCACTTTTTTTTCTTTGGGCTGATAGCTTTGAAGATATGTTCCGATGGTGGTGAGAGTATAGCAGGACTGCCTCCGTGGCGCAATTTGCTAGCGCGATCGGCTGTTAAGCGAAAGGTTGGAGGTTCGAGCCCTCCTGGGAGTGGTGTGTTGCTTTTTTCTTTGCGCTGATAACTTTAGAGACATGTTCTCACGGTGGTGAGATCTGAGCAAGACTGTCTCCGTGGCGCAATTGGCCAGCACGTTCGGCTGTTAACCGAAAAATTGGAGGTTTGAGCCCTCCCGGGAGTGGTGTTTTGCTTTTTTCTTTGCGCTGATAGCTTTGAAAATATGTTCTAATGGTGTTGAGAGTGGAGCACGACTGCCTCCGTGGCCGAATTGGGTAGCGCGATCCGCTGTTAACGTAAAGGTTGGAGGTTCGAGCCCACCAGGTGGTGGTGCGGCGCTTTTTTTTCTTTGGGCTGGTAGCTCTGAAGAAATGTTCTGACGGTGGTGAGCGTGGAGCACGACTGTCTCCGTGGCGCCATTGGCTAGCGCGATCGGCTGTTAACCGAAAGGTTGGAGGTTCGAGCCCACCCAGTGGTGGTGCGGCGCTTTTTTTTCTTTGGGCTGATAGCTCCGAAGAAATGTTCAAGTGGTGGTGAGAGTGAAGCAGGACTGTCTCCGTGGCGCAATTGGCTAGCGCGATCGACTGTTAACCGAAAGGTTGGAGGTTCGAGCCCACCCGATGGTGGTGCGGCGCTGTTTTTCTTTGGGCTGATAGCTTTGAAGATATGTTCTGATGGTGGTGAGAGCGGAGCAGGACTGTCTCCGTGGCGCAATTGGCTAGCGCGATCGCCTGTTAACTGAAAGCTTGGAGTTTCGAGCCCACCCGGTAGTGGTGCGGCGCTTTTTTATCTTTGAGCTGATAGCTTTGAAGGTATGTTCAGATGGTGGTGAGAGTAGAGCACGACTGTCTCCGTGACGCAATTGGCTATCGCGATCGGCTGTTAACAGAAAGGATGGAGGTTCGAGCCCGGCCGGGAGTGGTGCGGCGCTTTTTTTTTCTTTGGGCTGATAGCTTTGAAGATATGTTCTGATGTTGGTGAGAGTGGAGCACGACTGTCTCCGTGGCGCAATTGGCGAGCGCGATCAGCTGTTAACCGAAAGGTTGGAGGTCAGAGCCCACCCGGTGGTGGTGCGGCGCTTTTTTTCTTTGGGCTGATAGCTTTGAAGATATGTTCTGATGGTGGTGAGAGTGGAGCAGGACTGTCTCCGTGGCGCAATTGTCTAGCGCGATCGGCTGTTAACCGAAAAGTTGGAGTTTCGAGCCCACCCAGGGACGGTGTGTCGCTTTTTTTTCTTTGCGCTGATTGCTTAGAAGATATGTTCTAATGGTGGTGAGAGTGGAGCACGACTGTCTGCGTGACGCAATTGGCTATCGCGATCGGCTGTTAGCCGAAAGGTTGGAGGTTCGAGCCCTCCTGGGAGTGGTGTGTTGCTTTTTTCTTTGCGCTGATAACTTTAGAGACATGTTCTCACAGTGGTCAAATCTGAGCACGACTGCCTCCGTGGCGCAATTGGCCAGCATGTTCGGCTGTTAACCGAAAATTTGGAGGTTTGAGCCCTCCCGGGAGTGGTGTGTTGCTTTTTTTTGCGCTGATAGCTTTGAAGATATGTTCTAATGGTGGTGAGAGTGGAGCACGACTGGCTCCGTGGCCCAATTAGCCAGCGCGATCCACTGTTAACGTAAAGGTTGGAGGTTCGAGCCCACCAGGTGTTGGTGCGGCGCTTTTTTTTCTTTGGGCTGATAGCTCTGAAGAAATGTTCTGACGGTGGTGAGCGTGGAGCACGACTGTCTCCGTGGCGCCATTGGCTAGCGCGATCGGCTGTTAACCGAAAGGTTGGAGGTTCGAGCCCACCCGGTGGTGGTGCGGCGCTTTTTTTTCTTTGGGCTGATAGCTCCGAAGAAATGTTCTGATGGTGGTGAGAGTGGAGCACGACTGTCTCCGTGGCGCAATTGGCTAGCGCTATCGGCTGTTAACCGAAAGGTTGGAGGTTCGAGCCCTCCCGGGAGTGGTGTGTTGCTTTTTTTTTCTTTGGGCTGATAGCTTTAAAGATATGTTCTGATGGTGGCTAGAGTGGAGCAGGACTGTCTCCTTTGCGCAATTGGCTAGCGCGTTCGGCCGTTAACCGAAAGGTTGGAGGTTCGAGCACACCCGGTGGTGGTGCGGGCTTTTTTCTATGGGCTGATAGCTTTGAAGATATGTTCTGATGGTGGTGAGAGTGAAGCAGGACTGTCTCCGTGGCGCAATTGGCTAGCGCGATCGACTGTTAACTGAAAGGTTGGAGGTTCGAGCCCACCCGGTGGTGGTGCGGCGCTTATTTTTCTTTGGGCGGATAGCTCCGAAGAAATGTTCTGATGGTGGTGAGAGTGGAGCACGACTGTCTCCGTGGCGCAATTGGCTGGCGCGATCGGCTGTTAACTGAAAGCTTGGAGTTTCGAGCCCACCCGGTAGTGGTGCGGCGCTTCTTTTTTGGGCTGATAGCTCTGAAGAAATGTCCTGGCGGTGGTGAGAGTGGAGCACGACTGTCTCCGTGGCACAGTTGGCTAGCGCGATTTGCAGTTAACCGAAAAGTTGGAGGTTCAAACCCACCCGGTTGTGGTGCGGCACTTTTTTTTTGGGCTGATAGCTTTGAAGATATGTTCTGATGGTGGTGAGAGTAAAGCAGGACTGGCTCCGTGGCGCAATTTGCTAGCGCGATCGGCTGTTAGGCGAAAGGTTGGAGGTTCGAGCCCTCCTGGGAGTGGTGTGTTGCTTTTTTCTTTGTGCTGATAACTTTAGAGACATGTTCTCACGGTGGTCAGATCTGAGCACGACTGTCTCCGTGGCGCAATTGGCCTGCACGTTCGGCTGTTAACCGAAAAATTGGAGGTTTGAGTCCTCCCGGGAGTGGTGTGTTGCTTTTTTCTTTGCGCTGATAGCTTTGAAGATATGTTCTAATGGTGGTGAGAGTGGAGCACGACTGTCTCCGTGGCCCAATTGGCTAGCGCGATCCGCTGTTAACGTAAAGGTTGGAGGTTCGAGCCCACCAGGTGGTGGTGCGGCGCTTTTTTTTCTTTGGGCTGATAGCTCTGAAGAAATGTTCTGACGGTGGTGAGCGTGGAGCACGACTGTCTCCGTGGCGCCATTGGCTAGCGCGATCGGCTGTTAACCGAAAGGTTGGAGGTTCGAGCCCACCCGGTGGCGGTGCGGCGCTTTTTTTTCTTTGGGCTGATAGCTCCGAATAAATGTTCTGATGGTGGTGAGAGTGGAGCACGACTGTCTTCGTGGCGCAATTGGCTAGCGCTATCGGCTGTTAACCGAAAGGTTGGAGGTTCGAGCCCGGCCGGGGGGGGGGGTGCGGCGCTTTTTTTTCTTTGGGCTGATAGCTTTGAAGTTATGTTCTGATGTTGGTGAGAGTGGAGCACGACTGTCTCCATGGCGCAATTGGCGAGCGCGATCGGCTGTTACCCGAAAGGTTGGAGGTTGGAGCCCACCCGGGGGTGGTGCGGCGCTTTTTTTCTTTGGGCTGATAGCTTTGAAGTTATGTTCTGATGTTGGTGAGAGTGGAGCACGACTGTCTCCATGGCGCAATTGGCGAGCGCGATCGGCTGTTAACCGAAAGGTTGGAGGTTACAGCCCACCCGGTGATAGTGCGGCGCTTTTTTTTTCTTTGGGCTGATAGCTTTGAAGATATGTTCTGATGGTGGTGAGAGTGGAGCATGACTGTCTCCGTGGCGCAATTAGCTAGAGCGATCGGCTGTTACCCGAAAGGTTGGAGGTTGGAGCCCACCCGGGGGTGGTGCGGCGCTTTTTTTCTTTGGGCTGATAGCTTTGAAGATATGTTCTGATGGTGGTGAAAGTGGAGCACGACTGTCTCCGTGGCGCAAATGGCTAGCGCGATCGGCTGTAAGCCGAAAGGTTGGAAGTTCGAGCCCACCCGGGGGTGGTGCGGCGCTTTTTTTCTTTGGGCTGATAGCTTTGAAGATATGTTCTGATGGTGGTGAGAGTGTAGCAGGACTGTCTCCGTGGCGCAATTGGCTTTCGCGATCGGCTGGTAACCGAGAGGTTGGAGGTTTGAGCCCACCCGGGGACGGTGTGTCGCTTTTTTTTTCGCTGATAGCTTTGAAGATATGTTCTGATGGTGGTGAGATTGGAGCACGACTGTGTCCGTGGCGCAATTGGCTAGCGCGATCTGCTGTTGACCGAAAGGTTGGAGGTTCGAGCCCACCCGGTGGTGGTGTGGGCTTATTTTTCTAGGGGCTGATAGCTTTGAAGATATGTTCTGATGGTGGTGAGAGTGAAGCAGGACTGTCTCCGTGGCGCAATTGGCTAGCGCGATCGACTGTTAACCAAAAGGTTTGAGGTTCGAGCCCACCCGGTGGTGGTGCGGCGCTTTTTTTCTTTGGGCTGATAGCTTTGAAGATATGTTCTGATGGTGGTGAGAGTAGAGCAGGACTGTCTCCGTGGCGCAATTGGCTAGCGCGATCGGCTGTTAACCGAAAGCTTGGAGTTTCGAGCCCACCCGGTAGTGGCGCGGCGCTTTTTTTTCTTTGAGCTGATAGCTTTGAAGATATGTTCTGATGGGGGTGAGAGTGGAGCAGGACTATCTCCGTGGCGCAATTGGCTAGCGCGATCGGCTGTTAACCGAAAGGTTGGAGTTTCGAGCCCACCCGTGGACGGTGTGTCGCTTTTTTTTCTTTGCGCTGGTAGCTTTGAAGATATGTTCTGATGGTTGTGAGAGTGGAGCAAGACTGTCTACGTGGCGCAATTGGCTAGCGCGATCGGCTGTTAACCGAAAAGTTGGAGTTTTGAGCCCACCCGGGGACGGTGTGTCGCTTCTTTTTTCTTTGCGCTGATTGCTTTGAAGATATGTTCTAATGGTGGTGAGAGTGGAGCACGACTGTCTCCGTGACGCAATTGGCTATCGCGATCGGCTGTTAACAGAAAGGATGGAGGTTCGAGCCCGGCCGGGGGTGGTGCGGCGCTTTTTTTTCTTTGGGCTGATAGTTTGAAGTTATGTTCTGATGTTGGTGAGAGTGGAGCACGACTGTCTCCATGGCGCAATTGGCGAGCGCGATCGGCTGTTAACCGAAAGGTTGGAGGTTACAGCCCACCCGGTGGTAGTGCGGCGCTTTTTTTTTCTTTGGGCTGATAGCTTTGAAGATATGTTCTGATGGTGGAGAGAGTGGAGCATGACTGTCTCCGTGGCGCAATTGGCTAGAGCGATCGGCTGTTACCCGAAAGGTTGGAGGTTGGAGCCCACCCGGGGGTGGTGCGGCGCTTTTTTTCTTTGGGCTGATAGCTTTGAAGATATGTTCTGATGGTGGTGAAAGTGGAGCACGACTGTCTCCGTGGCGCAAATGGCTAGCGCGATCGGCTGTTAGCCGAAAGGTTGGAAGTTCGAGCCCACCCGGGGGTGGTGCGGCGCTTTTTTTCTTTGGGCTGAAACCTTTGAAGATATGTTCTGATGGTGGTGAGAGTGTAGCAGGACTGTCTCCGTGGCGCAATTGGCTAGCGCGATCGACTGTTAACCGAAAGGTTTGAGGTTCGAGCCCACCCGGTGGTGGTGCGGCGCTTATTTTTCTTTGGGCTGATAGCTTCGAAGAAATGTTCTGATGGTGGTGAGAGTGGAGCACGACTGTCTCCGTGGCGCAATTGGCTAGCGCTATCGGCTGTTAACCGAAAGGTTGGAGGTTCGAGCCCTCCCGGGAGTGGTGTGTTGCTTTTTTTTCTTTGGGCTGATAGCTTTAAAGATATGTTCTGATGGTGGCTAGAGTGGAGCAGGACTAACTCCGTGGCGCAATTGGCTAGCGCGATCGGCTGTTAACTGAAAGCTTGGAGTTTCGAGCCCACCCGGTAGTGGTGCGGCGCTTTTTTTTCTTTGAGCTGATAGCTTTGAAGATATGTTCTGATGGTGGTGAGAGTAGAGCAGGACTGTCTCCGTGGCGCAATTGGCTAGCGCGATCGGCTGTTAACCGAAAAGTTGGAGTTTCGAGCCCACCCGGGGACAGTGTGTCGCTTCTTTTTTCTTTGCGCTGATTGCTTTGAAGATATGTTCTAATGGTGGTGAGAGTGGAGCACGACTGTCTCCGTGACGCAATTGGCTATCGCGATCGGCTGTTAACAGAAAGGATGGAGGTTCGAGCCCGGCCGGGGGTGGTGTGGCGCTTTTTTTTCTTTGGGCTGATAGCTTTGAAGTTATGTTCTGATGTTGGTGAGAGTGGAGCACGACTGTCTCCATGGCGCAATTGGCGAGCGCGATCGGCTGTTAACCGAAAGGTTGGAGGTTACAGCCCACCCGGTGTTAGTGCGGCGCTTTTTTTTTCTTTGGGCTGATAGCTTTGAAGATATGTTCTGATGGTGGTGAGAGTGGAGCATGACTGTCTCCGTGGCGCAATTAGCTAGAGCGATCGGCTGTTACCCGAAAGGTTGGAGGTTGGAGCCCACCGGGGGGTGGTGCGGCGCTTTTTTTCTTTGGGCTGATAGCTTTGAAGATATGTTCTGATGGTGGTGAAAGTGGAGCACGACTGTCTCCGTGGCGCAAATGGCTAGCGCGATCGGCTGTTAGCCGAAAGGTTGGAAGTTCGAGCCCACCTGGGGGTGGTGCGGCGCTTTTTTTCTTTGGGCTGATAGCTTTGAAGATATGTTCTGATGGTGGTGAGAGTGTAGCAGGACTGTCTCCGTGGCGCAATTGGCTTTCGCGATCGGCTGGTAACCGAGAGGTTGGAGGTTTGAGCCCACCCGGGGACGGTGTGTCGCTTGTTTTTTCGCTGATAGCTTTGAAGATATGTTCTGATGGTGGTGAGAGTGGAGCACGACTGTGTCCGTGGCGCAATTGGCTAGCGCGATTTGCTGTTGACCGAAAGGTTGGAGGCTCGAGCCCACCCGGTGGTGGTGTGGGCTTATTTTTCTATGGGCTGATAGCTTTGAAGATATGTTCTGATGGTGGTGAGAGTGAAGCAGGACTGTCTCCGTGCGCAATTGGCTTGCGCGATCGACTGTTAACCAAAAGGTTTGAGGTTCGAGCCCACCCGGTGGTGGTGCGGCGCTTTTTTTCTTTGGGCTGATAGCTTTGAAGATATGTTCTGATGGTGGTGAGAGTAGAGCAGGACTGTCTCCGTGGCGCAATTGGCTAGCGCGATCGGCTGTTAGCCGAGAGGTTGGAGGTATGAGCCCACCCGGTGACGGTGTGTCGCCTTTTTTTTCTTTTCGCTGACAGCTTTGAAGATATGTTCTGATGGTGGTGAGAGTGGAGCACGACTGTCTCCGTGGCGCAATTGGCCAGCGCGATCTGCTGTTGACCGAAAGGTTGCAGGTTCGAGCCCACCCGGTGGTGGTGCGGCACTTTTTTTGGGGGGCTGATAGCTTTGAAGATATGTTCTGATGGTATTGAGAGTATAGCAGGACTGTCTCCGTGGCGCAATTTGCTAGCGCGATCGGCTGTTAAGCGAAAGGTTGGAGGTTCGAGCCCTGCCGGGAGTGGTGTGTTGCTTTTTTTTGCGCTGATAACTTTGGAGACATGTTCTCACGGTGGTGAGATCTGAGCACGACTGTCTCCGTGGCGCAATTGGCTAGCCCGTTCGGCTGTTAACCGAAGAATTGGAGGTTTGAGCCCTCCCGGGAGTGGTGTGTTGCTTTTTTCTTTGCGCTGATAGCTTTGAAAATATGTTCGAATGGTGGTGAGAGTGGAGCACGACTCTCTCCGTGGCGCAATTGGCTAGCGCGATCGGCTGTTAACCAAAAGGTTGGAAGTTCGAGCCCACCCGGTGGTGCTGTGGGCTTATTTTTCTATGGGCTGATAGCTTTGAAGATATGTTCTGATGGTGGTGAGAGTGAAGCAGGACTGTCTCCGTGGCGCAATTGGCTAGCGCGATCGACTGTTAACAAAAATGTTTGAGGTTCGAGCCCACCCGGTGGTGGTGCGGCGCTTTTTTTCTTTGGGCTGATAGCTTTGAAGATATGTTCTGATGGTGGTGAGAGTAGAGCAGGACTGTCTCCGTGGCGCAATTGGCTAGCGCGATCGGCTGTTAACCGAAAGCTTGGAGTTTCGAGCCCACCCGGTAGCGGCGCGGCGCTTTTTTTTCTTTGAGCTGATAGCTTTGAAGATATGTTCTGATGGGGGTGAGAGTTGAGCAGGACTGTCTCCGTGGCGCAATTGGCTAGCGCGATCGGCTGTTAACCGAAAGGTTGGAGTTTCGAGCCCACCCGGGGACGGTGTGTCGCTTTTTTTTCTTTGCGCTGATAGCTTTGAAGATATGTTCTGATGGTGGTGAAAGTGGAGCACGACTGTGTCCGTGGCGAGATTGGCTAGCGCGATCGGCTGTTAACAGAAAGGATGGAGGTTCGAGCCCAACCGGGGGTGGTGCGCCGCTTTTTTTCTTTGGGCTGATAGCTTTGAAGATATGTTCTGATGTTAGTGAGAGTGGAGCACGACTGTCTCCATGGCGCAATTGGCGAGCGCGATCGGCTGTTAACCGAAAGGTTGGAGGTTCGAGCCCACCCGGTGGTAGTGCGGCGCTTTTTTTCTTTGGGCTGATAGCTTTGAAGATATGTTCTGATGGTGGTGAGAGTGGAGCTGGACTGTCTCTGTTGCGCAATTGGCTAGCGTGATCGGCTGTTAACCGAAAGCTTGGAGTTTCGAGCCCACTGGGGACGGTGTGTCGCTTTTTTTTGCGCTGATTGCTTTGAAGATATGTTCTGATGGTGGTGAAAGTGGAGCCTCACTGTCTCTGTGGCGCAATTGGCTAGCGCGATCGGCTGTTAGACGAAAGGTTGGAGGTTCGAGCCCACCCGGAGTGGTGCGGCGCTTTTTTTCTTTGGACTGATAGCTTTGAAGATATGTTCTGATGGTGGTGAGAGTATACCAGGACTGTCTCCGTGGCGCAATCGGCTAGCGCGATCGGCTGTTAACCGAGAGGTTGGAGGTTTGAGCCCAACCGGGGACGGTGTGTCGCTTTTTTTTCTTTTCGCTGATAGCTTTGAAGATATGTTCTGATGGTGGTGAGAGTGGAGCACGACTGTCTCTGTGGCGCAATTGGCTAGCGCGATCTGCTGTTGACTGAAAGGTTGGAGGTTTGAGCCCACCTGGTGGTGGTGCGGCGCTTCTTTTTCTTTGGGCTGATAGCTCTGAAGAAATGTCCTGGCGGTGGTGAGAGTGGAGCACGACTGTCTCTGTGGCGCAGTTGGCTAGCGCGATTTGCAGTTAACCGAAAAGTTGGAGGTTCGAGCCCACCCGGTGGTGGTGCGGCACTTTTTTTTCTTTGTGCTGATAGCTTTGAAGATATGTTCTGATGGGGGTGAGAGTATAGCAGGACTGCCTCCGTGGCGCAATTTGCTAGCGCGATCGGCTGTTAAGCGAAAGGTTGGAGGTTCGAGCCCTCCTGGGAGTGGTGTGTTTCTTTTTTCATTGCGCTGATAGCTTTGAAGTTATGTTCTAATGGTGGTGAGAGTGAAGCAGGACTGTCTCCGTGGCGCAATTGGCTAGCGCGGTCGACTGTTAACCGAAAGGTTGGAGGTTCGAGCCCACCCGGTGGTGGTGCGGCGCATTTTTTCTTTGGGCTGATAGCTTTGAAGATATGTTCTGATGGTGGTGAGAGTGGAGCAGAACTGTCTCCGTGGCGCATTTGGCTAGCGCGATCGGCTGTTAACTGAAAGCTTGGAGTTTCGAGCCCACCCGGTAGTGGTGCGGCGCTTTTTTTTCTTTGAGCTGATAGCTTTGAAGATATGTTCTGATGGTGGTGAGAGTAGAGCAGGACTGTCTGCGTGGCGCAATTGGCTAGCGCGATCGGCTGTTAATAAAAATGTTTGAGGTTCGAGCCCACCCGGTGGTGGTGCGGCGCTTTTTTTCTTTGGGCTGATAGCTTTGAAGATATGTTCCGATGGTGGTGAGAGTAGAGCAGGACTGTCTCCGTGGCGCAATTGGCTAGCGCGATCGGCTGTTAACCGAAAGCTTGGAGTTTCGAGCCCACCCGGTAGTGGCGCGGCGCTTTTTTTTCTTTGAGCTGATAGCTTTGGAGATATGTTCTGATGGTGGTGAGAGTGGAGCACGACTGTCTCCGTGGCGCAATTGGCTAGCGCGATCGGCTGTTAACAGAAAGGATGGAGGTTCGAGCGCACCCGGGCGTGGTGCGCCGCTTTTTTTCTTTGGGCTGATAGCTTTGAAGATATGTTCTGATAGTGAGAGTGGAGCACGACTGTCTCCATGGCGCAATTGGCGAGCGTGATCGGGTGTTAACCGAAAGGTTGGAGGTTCGAGCCCACCCGGTAGCGGCGCGGCGCTTTTTTTTTCTTCGAGCTGATAGCTTTGAAGATATGTTCTGATGGTGGTGAGAGTGGAGCAGGACTGTCTCCGTGGCGCAATTGGCTAGCGCGATCGGCTGTTAACCGAAAGGTTGGAGTTTCGAGCCCACTCGGGGACGGTGTGTCGGTTTTTTTTTCTTTGCGCTGATAGCTTTGAAGATATGTTCAGATGGTGGTGAGAGTGGAGCACGACTGTCTCCGTGGCGCAATTGGCTAGCGCGATCGGCTGTTAACAGTAAGGGTGGAGGTTCGAGCCCACCCGGGGATGGTGCGCCGCTTTTTTTCTTTGGGCTGATAGCTTTTAAGATATGTTCTGATGTTAGTGAGAGTGGAGCACGACTGTCTTCGTGGCGCAATTGGCTTGCGCGATCGGCTGTTAACCGAAAGGTTGGAGTTTCGAGCCCACCCGGGGACGGTGTGTCGCTTTTTTTTCTTTGAGCTGATAGCTTTGAAGATATGTTCTGATGGTGGTGACAGTAGAGCAGGACTGCCTCCGTGGCGCAATTGGCTAGCGCGATCGGCTGTTAATCGAAATGTTGGAGTTTCGAGCCCACCCGGGGACGGTGTGTCGCTTTTTTTTCTTTGGGCTGATAGCTTTGAAGATATGTTCTGATGGTGGTGAGAGTATAGCAGGACTGCCTCTGTGGCGCAATTTGCTAGCGCGATCGGCTGTTAAGCGAAAGGTTGGAGGTTCGATCCCTCCTGGGAGTGGTGTGCTGCTTTTTTCTTTGCGCTGATAGCTTTGAAGATATGTTCTAATGGTGGTGAGAATGGAGCACGACTGTCTCCGTGGCCCAATTGGCTAGCGCGATCCGCTGTTAACGTACAGCTTGGAGGTTCGAGCCCACCAGGTGGTGGTGCGGCGCTTTTTTTTCTTTGGGCTGATAGCTCTGAAGAAAGGTTCTGACGGTGATGAGCGTGGAGCACGACTGTCTCCGTGGCGCCATTGGCTAGAGCGATCGGCTATTAACCGAAAGGTTGGAGGTTCGAGCCCACCCGGTGGTGGTGCGGCGCTTTTTTTTCTTTGGGCTGATAGCTCCGAAGAAATGTTCTGACGGTGGTGAGAGTGGAGCACGACTGTCTCCGTGACGCAATTGGCTATCGCGATCGGCTGTTAACAGAAAGGATAAAGGTTCGAGCCCGGCCGGGGTGGTGCGGCGCTTTTTTTTCTTTGGGCTGATAGCTTGAAGATATGTTCTGATGTTGGTGAGAGTGAAGCACGACTGTCTCCATGGCGCAATTGGCGAGCGCGATCGGCTGTTAACCGAAAGGTTGGTGGTTAGAGCCCACCCGGTGGTAGTGCTGCGCTTTTTTTTCTTTTGGCTGATAGCTTTGAAGATATGTTCTGATGGTGGTGAGAGTGGAGCATGACTGTCTCCGTGGCGCAATTGGCTAGAATGATCGGCTGTTAACCGAAAGCTTGGAGTTTCGAGCCCACCCGGGGACGGTGTGTCGCTTTTTTTTCTTTGCGGTGATAGCTTTGAAGATATGTTCTGATGGTGGTGAAAGTGGAGCACGGCTGTCTCCGTGGCGCAATTGGCTAGCGCGATCGGCTGTTAGCCGAAAGGTTGGAGGTTCGAGCCCACCCTGGGGTGGTGCGGCGCTTTTTTTCTTTGGGCTGATAGCTCTGAAGAAATGTTCTGACGGTGGTGAGCGTGGAGCACGACTATCTACGTGGCGCCATTGGCTAGCGCGATCAGCTGTTAACCGAGAGGTTTTAGGTTCGAGCCCACCCGGTGGTGGTGCGGCGCTTTTTTTTCTTTGGGCTGATAGCTCCGAAGAAATGTTCTGACGGTGGTGAGAGTGGAGCACGACTGTCTCCGTGGCGCAATTGGCTAGCGCTATCGGCTGTTAACCGAAAGGTTGGAGGTTCGAGCCCTCCCGGGAGTGGTATGTTGCTTTTTTTTCTTTGGGCTGATAGCTTTAAAGATATGTTCTGATGGTGGTGAGAGTGGAGCAGGACTGTCTCCGTGGCGCAATTGGCTAGCGCGATCGGCTGTTAACTGAAAGCTTGGAGTTTCGAGCCCACCCGGTAGTGGTGCGGCGCTTTTTTTTCTTTGAGCTGATAGCTTTGAAGATATGTTCTGATGGTGGTGACAGTAGAGCAGGACTGTCTCCGTGGCGCGATTGGCTAGCGCGATCGGCTGTTAATCGAAATGTTGGAGTTTCGAGCCCACCCGGGGACGGTGTGTCGCTTTTTTTTCTTTGGGCTGATAGCTTTGAAGATAAGTTCTGATGGTGGTGAGAGTATAGCAGGACTGCCTCCGTGGCGCAATTTGCTAGCGCGATCGGCTGTTAAGCGAAAGGTTGGAGGTTCGATCCCTCCTGGGAGTGGTGTGCTGCTTTTTTCTTTGCGCTGATAGCTTTGAAGATATGTCTTATGGTGGTGAGAGTGGAGCACGACTGTCTCCGTGGCCCAATTGGCTAGCGCGATCCGCTGTTAACGTACAGGTTGGAGGTTCGAGCCCACCAGGTGGTGGTGCGGCGCTTTTTTTTTCTTTGGGCTGATAGCTCTGAAGAAATGTTCTGACGGTGATGAGCGTGGAGCACGACTGTCTCCGTGGCGCCATTGGCTAGAACGATCGGCTGTTAACCGAAAGGTTGGAGGTTCGAGCCCACCCGGTGGTGGTGCGGCGCTTTTTTTTCTTTGGGCTGATAGCTCCGAAGAAATGTTCTGACGGTGGTGAGAGTGGAGCACGACTGTCTCCGTGACGCAATTGGCTATCGCGATCGGCTGTTAACAGAAAGGATAAAGGTTCGAGCCCGGCCGGGGGTGGTGCGGCGCTTTTTTTCTTTGGGCTGATAGCTTGAAGATATGTACTGATGTTGGTGAGAGTGGAGCACGACTGTCTCCATGGTGCAATTGGCGAGCGCGATCGGCTGTTCACCGAAAGGTTGGAGGTTAGAGCCCACCCGGTGGTAGTGCTGCGCTTTTTTTTCTTTGGGCTGATAGCTTTGAAGATATGTTCTGATGGTGGTGAGAGTGGAGCATGACTGTCTCCGTGGCGCAATTGGCTAGAGTGATCGGCTGTTAACCGAAAGCTTGGAGTTTCGAGCCCACCCGGGGACGGTGTGTCGCTTTTTTTTCTTTGCGGTGATAGCTCTGAAGAAATGTTCTGACGGTGGTGAGCGTGGAGCACGACTATCTACGTGGCGCCATTGGCTAGCGCGATCAGCTGTTAACCGAAAGGTTTTAGGTTCGAGCCCATCCGGTGGTGGTGCGGCGCTTTTTTTTCTTTGGGCTGATAGCTCCGAAGAAATGTTCTGACGGTGGTGAGAGTGGAGCACGACTGTCTCCGTGGCCCAATTGGCTAGCGCGATCCGCTGTTAACGTAAAGGTTGGAGGTTCGAGCCCACCAGGTGGTGGTGCGGCGCTTTTTTTTCTTTGGGCTGATAGCTCTGAAGAAATGTTCTGACGGTGGTGAGCGTGGAGCTCGACTATCTACGTGGCGCCATTGGCTAGCGCGATCAGCTGTTAACCGAAAGGTTTTAGGTTCGAGCCCACCCGGTGGTGGTGCGGCGCTTTTTTTTCTTTGGGCTGATAGCTCCGAAGAAATGTTCTGAGGGTGGTGAGAGTATACCAGGACTGTCTCCGTGGCGCAATCGGCTAGCGCGATCGGCTGTTAACCGAGAGGTTGGAGGTTTGAGCCCAACCGGGGACGGTGTGTCGCTTTTTTTTCTTTTCGCTGATAGCTTTGAAGATATGTTCTGATGGTGGTGAGAGTGGAGCACGACTGTCTCTGTGGCGCAATTG
The DNA here is from genome assembly GCF_043290135.1 of Rhipicephalus microplus. Taxonomy (NCBI): domain Eukaryota; kingdom Metazoa; phylum Arthropoda; class Arachnida; order Ixodida; family Ixodidae; genus Rhipicephalus; species Rhipicephalus microplus. The sequence continues at coordinate 8,118,178 of NW_027464599.1, read as the reverse complement.
GCTAGCGCGATCTGCTGTTGACTGAAAGGTTGGAGGTTTGAGCCCACCTGGTGGTGGTGCGGCGCTTCTTTTTCTTTGGGCTGATAGCTCTGAAGAAATGTCCTGGCGGTGGTGAGAGTGGAGCACGACTGTCTCTGTGGCGCAGTTGGCTAGCGCGATTTGCAGTTAACCGAAAAGTTGGAGGTTCGAGCCCACCCGGTGGTGGTGCGGCACTTTTTTTTCTTTGTGCTGATAGCTTTGAAGATATGTTCTGATGGGGGTGAGAGTATAGCAGGACTGCCTCCGTGGCGCAATTTGCTAGCGCGATCGGCTGTTAAGCGAAAGGTTGGAGGTTCGAGCCCTCCTGGGAGTGGTGTGTTTCTTTTTTCATTGCGCTGATAGCTTTGAAGTTATGTTCTAATGGTGGTGAGAGTGAAGCAGGACTGTCTCCGTGGCGCAATTGGCTAGCGCGGTCGACTGTTAACCGAAAGGTTGGAGGTTCGAGCCCACCCGGTGGTGGTGCGGCGCATTTTTTCTTTGGGCTGATAGCTTTGAAGATATGTTCTGATGGTGGTGAGAGTGGAGCAGAACTGTCTCCGTGGCGCATTTGGCTAGCGCGATCGGCTGTTAACTGAAAGCTTGGAGTTTCGAGCCCACCCGGTAGTGGTGCGGCGCTTTTTTTTCTTTGAGCTGATAGCTTTGAAGATATGTTCTGATGGTGGTGAGAGTAGAGCAGGACTGTCTGCGTGGCGCAATTGGCTAGCGCGATCGGCTGTTAATAAAAATGTTTGAGGTTCGAGCCCACCCGGTGGTGGTGCGGCGCTTTTTTTCTTTGGGCTGACAGCTTTGAAGATATGTTCCGATGGTGGTGAGAGTAGAGCAGGACTGTCTCCGTGGCGCAATTGGCTAGCGCGATCGGCTGTTAACCGAAAGCTTGGAGTTTCGAGCCCACCCGGTAGTGGCGCGGCGCTTTTTTTTCTTTGAGCTGATAGCTTTGGAGATATGTTCTGATGGTGGTGAGAGTGGAGCACGACTGTCTCCGTGGCGCAATTGGCTAGCGCGATCGGCTGTTAACAGAAAGGATGGAGGTTCGAGCGCACCCGGGCGTGGGGCGCCGCTTTTTTTCTTTGGGCTGATAGCTTTGAAGATATGTTCTGATAGTGAGAGTGGAGCACGACTGTCTCCATGGCGCAATTGGCGAGCGTGATCGGGTGTTAACCGAAAGGTTGGAGGTTCGAGCCCACCCGGTAGCGGCGCGGCGCTTTTTTTTTCTTCGAGCTGATAGCTTTGAAGATATGTTCTGATGGTAGTGAGAGTGGAGCAGGACTGTCTCCGTGGCGCAATTGGCTAGCGCGATCGGCTGTTAACCGAAAGGTTGGAGTTTCGAGCCCACTCGGGGACGGTGTGTCGGTTTTTTTTTCTTTGCGCTGATAGCTTTGAAGATATGTTCAGATGGTGGTGAGAGTGGAGCACGACTGTCTCCGTGGCGCAATTGGCTAGCGCGATCGGCTGTTAACAGTAAGGGTGGAGGTTCGAGCCCACCCGGGGGTGGTGCGCCGCTTTTTTTCTTTGGGCTGATAGCTTTTAAGATATGTTCTGATGTTAGTGAGAGTGGAGCACGACTGTCTTCGTGGCGCAATTGGCTTGCGCGATCGGCTGTTAACCGAAAGGTTGGAGTTTCGAGCCCACCCGGGGACGGTGTGTCGCTTTTTTTTCTTTGAGCTGATAGCTTTGAAGATATGTTCTGATGGTGGTGACAGTAGAGCAGGACTGCCTCCGTGGCGCAATTGGCTAGCGCGATCGGCTGTTAATCGAAATGTTGGAGTTTCGAGCCCACCCGGGGACGGTGTGTCGCTTTTTTTTCTTTGGGCTGATAGCTTTGAAGATATGTTCTGATGGTGGTGAGAGTATAGCAGGACTGCCTCTGTGGCGCAATTTGCTAGCGCGATCGGCTGTTAAGCGAAAGGTTGGAGGTTCGATCCCTCCTGGGAGTGGTGTGCTGCTTTTTTCTTTGCGCTGATAGCTTTGAAGATATGTTCTAATGGTGGTGAGAATGGAGCACGACTGTCTCCGTGGCCCAATTGGCTAGCGCGATCCGCTGTTAACGTACAGCTTGGAGGTTCGAGCCCACCAGGTGGTGGTGCGGCGCTTTTTTTTTCTTTGGGCTGATAGCTCTGAAGAAAGGTTCTGACGGTGATGAGCGTGGAGCACGACTGTCTCCGTGGCGCCATTGGCTAGAGCGATCGGCTGTTAACCGAAAGGTTGGAGGTTCGAGCCCACCCGGTGGTGGTGCGGCGCTTTTTTTTCTTTGGGCTGATAGCTCCGAAGAAATGTTCTGACGGTGGTGAGAGTGGAGCACGACTGTCTCCGTGACGCAATTGGCTATCGCGATCGGCTGTTAACAGAAAGGATAAAGGTTCGAGCCCGGCCGGGGTGGTGCGGCGCTTTTTTTTCTTTGGGCTGATAGCTTGAAGATATGTTCTGATGTTGGTGAGAGTGAAGCACGACTGTCTCCATGGCACAATTGGCGAGCGCGATCGGCTGTTAACCGAAAGGTTGGAGGTTAGAGCCCACCCGGTGGTAGTGCTGCGCTTTTTTTTCTTTTGGCTGATAGCTTTGAAGATATGTTCTGATGGTGGTGAGAGTGGAGCATGACTGTCTCCGTGGCGCAATTGGCTAGAGTGATCGGCTGTTAACCGAAAGCTTGGAGTTTCGAGCCCACCCGGGGACGGTGTGTCGCTTTTTTTTCTTTGCGGTGATAGCTTTGAAGATATGTTCTGATGGTGGTGATAGTGGAGCACGGCTGTCTCCGTGGCGCAATTGGCTAGCGCGATCGGCTGTTAGCCGAAAGGTTGGAGGTTCGAGCCCACCCTGGGGTGGTGCGGCGCTTTTTTTCTTTGGGCTGATAGCTTTGAAGATATGTTTTGATGGTGGTGAGAGTATAGCAGGACTGTCTCAGTGACGCAATTGGCTAGCGCGATCGGCTGTTAACCGAGAGGTATGAGGTTTTAGCCCACTCGGGGACGGTGTGTCGCTTTTTTTTTCTTTTCGCTGACAGCTTTGAAAATATGTTCTGATGGTGGTGAGAGTGGAGCACGACTGTCTCCGTGGCGCAATTGGCTAGCGCGATCTGCTGTTGACCGAAAGGTTGCAGGTTCAAGCCCACCCGGTTGTGGTGGGGCGCTTCTTTTTCTTTGGGCTGATAGCTGTGAAGAAACGTTCGGACGGTGGTGAGAGTGGAGCACGACTGTCTTCGTGGCGCAGTTGGCTAGCGCGATTTGCAGTTAACCAAAAAGTTGGAGGTTCGAGCCCACCCGGTGGTGGTGCGGCACTTTTTTTTCTTTGGGCTGATAGCTTTGAAGATATTTTCTGATGGTATTGAGAGTATAGCAGGACTGTCTCCGTGGCGCAATTTGCTAGCGCGATCGGCTGTTAAGCGAAAGGTTGGAGGTTCGAGCCCTCCCAGGAGTGGTGTGTTGCTTTTTTTGCACTGATAACTTTGGAGACATGTTCTCACGGTGGTGAGATCTGAACACGGCTGTCTCCGTGGCGCAATTGGCTAGCCCGTTCGGCTGTTAACCGAAGAATTGGAGGTTTGAGCCCTCCCAGGAGTGGTGTGTTGCTTTTTTCTTTGCGCTGATAGCTTTGAAAATATGTTCGAATGGTGGTGAGAGTGGAGCACGACTCTCTCCGTGGCGTAATTGGCTAGCGCGATCCGCTGTTAACCAAAAGGTTGGAGGTTCGAGCCCACCCGGTGGTGGTGTGGGCTTATTTTTCTATGGGCTGATAGCTTTGAAGATATGTTCTGATGGTGGTGAGAGTGAAGCAGGACTGTCTCTGTGGCGCAATTGGCTAGCGCGATCGACTGTTAACCAAAAGGTTTGAGGTTCGAGCCCACCCGGTGGTGGTGCGGCGCTTTTTTTCTTTGGGCTGATAGCTATGAAGAAATGTCCTGGCGGTGGTGAGAGTGGAGCACGACTGTCTCCGTGGCGCAGTTGGCTAGCGCGATTTGCAGTTAACCGAAAAGCTGGAGGTTCGAGCCCACCCGGTGGTGGTGCGGCACTTTTTTTTCTTTGGGCTGATAGCTTTGAAGATATGTTCTGATGGTGGTGAGAGTATAGCAGGACTGCCTCCGTGGCGCAAATTGCTAGCGCAATCGGCTGTTAAGCGAAAGGTTGGAGGTTCGATCCCTCCTGGGAGTGGTGTGCTGCTTTTTTCTTTGCGCTGATAGCTTTGAAGATATGTTCTAATGGTGGTGAGTGGAGCACGACTGTCTCCGTGGCCCAATTGGCTAGCGCGATCCGCTGTTAACGTAAAGGTTGGAGGTTCGAGCCCACCAGGTGGTGGTGCGGCGCTTTTTTTTCTTTGGGCTGATAGCTCTGAAGAAATGTTCTGACGGTGGTGAGCGTGGAGCACGACTATCTACGTGGTGCCATTGGCTAGCGCGATCAGCTGTTAACCGAAAGGTTTTAGGTTCGAGCCCACCCAGTGGTGGTGCGGCGCTTTTTTTTCTTTGGGCTGATAGCTCCGAAGAAATGTTCTGACGGTGGTGAGAGTGGAGCGCGACTGTCTCCGTGGCGCAATTGGCTAGCGCTATCGGCTGTTAACCGAAAGGTTGGAGGTTCGAGCCCTCCCGGGAGTGGTATGTTGCTTTTTTTTCTTTGGGCTAATAGCTTTAAGATATGTTCTGATGGTGGTGAGAGTGGAGCAGGACTGTCTCCGTGGCGCAATTGGCTAGCGCGATCGGCTGTTAACTGAAAGCTTGGAGTTTCGAGCCCACCCGGGGACGGTGTGTCGCTTTTTTTTCTTTGGGCTGATAGCTTTGAAGATATGTTCTGATGGTGGTGAGAGTAGAGCACGACTCTGTTCGTGGCGCAATTGGCTGGCGCGATCGGCTGTTAAGCGAAAGGCTGGAGGTTCGATCCCTCCTGGGAGTGGTGTGCTGCTTTTTTCTTTGCGCTGATAGCTTTGAAGATATGTTCTAATGGTGGTGAGAGTGGAGCACGACTGTCTCCGTGGCCCAATTGGCTAGCGCGATCCGCTGTTAACGTAAAGGTTGGAGGTTCAAGCCCACCAGGTGGTGGTGCGGCGCTTTTTTTTCTTTGGGCTGATAGCTCTGAAGAAATGTTCTGACGGTGGTGAGCGTGGAGCACGACTATCTACGTGGCGCCATTGGCTAGCGCGATCAGCTGTTAACCGAAAGGTTTTAGGTTCGAGCCCACCCGGTGGTGGTGCGGCGCTTTTTTTTCTTTGGGCTGATAGCTCCGAAGAAATGTTCTGACGGTGGTGAGAGTGGAGCACGACTGTCTCCGTGGCGCAATTGGCTAGCGCTATCGGCTGTTAACCGAAAGGTTGGAGGTTCGAGCCCTCCCGGGAGTGGTATGTTGCTTTTTTTTCTTTGGGCTGATAGCTTTAAAGATATGTTCTGATGGTGGTGAGAGTGGAGCAGGACTGTCTCCGTGGCGCAATTGGCTAGCGCGATCGGCTGTTAACTGAAAGCTTGGAGTTTCGAGCCCACCCGGTAGTGGTGCGGCGCTTTTTTTTCTTTGAGCTGATAGCTTTGAAGATATGTTCTGATGGTGGTGACAGTAGAGCAGGACTGTCTCCGTGGCGCGATTGGCTAGCGCGATCGGCTGTTAATCGAAATGTTGGAGTTTCGAGCCCACCCGGGGACGGTGTGTCGCTTTTTTTTCTTTGGGCTGATAGCTTTGAAGATAAGTTCTGATGGTGGTGAGAGTATAGCAGGACTGCCTCCGTGGCGCAATTTGCTAGCGCGATCGGCTGTTAAGCGAAAGGTTGGAGGTTCGATCCCTCCTGGGAGTGGTGTGCTGCTTTTTTCTTTGCGCTGATAGCTTTGAAGATATGTCTTATGGTGGTGAGAGTGGAGCACGACTGTCTCCGTGGCCCAATTGGCTAGCGCGATCCGCTGTTAACGTACAGGTTGGAGGTTCGAGCCCACCAGGTGGTGGTGCGGCGCTTTTTTTTTCTTTGGGCTGATAGCTCTGAAGAAATGTTCTGACGGTGATGAGCGTGGAGCACGACTGTCTCCGTGGCGCCATTGGCTAGAACGATCGGCTGTTAACCGAAAGGTTGGAGGTTCGAGCCCACCCGGTGGTGGTGCGGCGCTTTTTTTTCTTTGGGCTGATAGCTCCGAAGAAATGTTCTGACGGTGGTGAGAGTGGAGCACGACTGTCTCCGTGACGCAATTGGCTATCGCGATCGGCTGTTAACAGAAAGGATAAAGGTTCGAGCCCGGCCGGGGGTGGTGCGGCGCTTTTTTTCTTTGGGCTGATAGCTTGAAGATATGTACTGATGTTGGTGAGAGTGGAGCACGACTGTCTCCATGGTGCAATTGGCGAGCGCGATCGGCTGTTCACCGAAAGGTTGGAGGTTAGAGCCCACCCGGTGGTAGTGCTGCGCTTTTTTTTCTTTGGGCTGATAGCTTTGAAGATATGTTCTGATGGTGGTGAGAGTGGAGCATGACTGTCTCCGTGGCGCAATTGGCTAGAGTGATCGGCTGTTAACCGAAAGCTTGGAGTTTCGAGCCCACCCGGGGACGGTGTGTCGCTTTTTTTTCTTTGCGGTGATAGCTCTGAAGAAATGTTCTGACGGTGGTGAGCGTGGAGCACGACAATCTACGTGGCGCCATTGGCTAGCGCGATCAGCTGTTAACCGAAAGGTTTTAGGTTCGAGCCCATCCGGTGGTGGTGCGGCGCTTTTTTTTCTTTGGGCTGATAGCTCCGAAGAAATGTTCTGACGGTGGTGAGAGTGGAGCACGACTGTCTCCGTGGCCCAATTGGCTAGCGCGATCCGCTGTTAACGTAAAGGTTGGAGGTTCGAGCCCACCAGGTGGTGGTGCGGCGCTTTTTTTTCTTTGGGCTGATAGCTCTGAAGAAATGTTCTGACGGTGGTGAGCGTGGAGCTCGACTATCTACGTGGCGCCATTGGCTAGCGCGATCAGCTGTTAACCGAAAGGTTTTAGGTTCGAGCCCACCCGGTGGTTGTGCGGCGCTTTTTTTTCTTTGGGCTGATAGCTCCGAAGAAATGTTCTGAGGGTGGTGAGAGTGGAGCAGGACTGTCTCCGTGGCGCAATTGGCTAGCGCAATGGGCTGTTAACTGAAAGCTTGGAGTTTCGAGCCCACCCGGTAGTGGTGCAGCGCTTTTTTTTTCTTTGAGCTGATAGCTTTGAAGATATGTTTTGATGGTGGTGAGAGTAGAGCAGGACTGTCTCCGTGGCGCAATTGGCTAGCGCGATCGGCTGTTAATCGAAATGTTGGAGTTTCGAGCCCACCCGGGGACGGTGTGTCGCTTTTTTTTCTTTGCGCTGCTTGCTTTGAAGATTTGTTCTAATGTTGGTGAGAGTGGAGCACGACTGTCTCCGTGACGCAATTGGCTATCGCGATCGGCTGTTAACAGAAAGGATGGAGGTTCGAGCCGGGCCGGGGGTGGTGCGGCGCTTTTTTTTCTTTGGGCTGATAGCTTGAAGATATGTTCTGATGTTGGTGAAAGTGAAGCATGACTGTCTCCGTGGCGCAATTGGCTAGCGTGATCGGCTGTTAACCGAAAGCTTGGAGTTTCGAGCCCACCCGGGGACGGTGTGTCGCTTTTTTTTCTTTGCGGTGATAGCTTTGAAGATATGTCCTGATGGTGGTGAGAGTGGAGCACGACTGTCTCCGTGGCGCAATTGGCTAGCGCGATCTGCTGTTGACCGAAAGGTTGCAGGTTCGAGCCCACCCGGTGGTGGTGGGGCGCTTCTTTTTCTTTGGGCTGATAGCTTTGAAGATATGTTCTTATGGTATTGAGAGTATAGCAGGACTGTCTCCGTGGCGCAATTTGCTAGCGCGATCAGCTGTTAAGCGAAAGGTTGGAGGTTCGAGCCCTCCCGGGAGTGGTGTGTTGCTTTTTTTTGCGCTGATAACTTTGGAGACATGTTCTCACGGTGGTGAGATCTGAGCACGACTGTCTCCGTGGCGCAATCGGCTAGCCCGTTCGGCTGTTAACCGAAGAATTGGAGGTTTGAGCCCTCCCGGGAGTGGTGTGTTGCTTTTTTCTTTGCGCTGATAGCTTTGAAAATATGTTCGAATGGTGGTGAGATCTGAGCACGACTGTCTCCGTGGCGCAATCGGCTAGCCCGCTCGGCTGTTAACCGAAAGGTTGGAGGTTCGAGCCCACCCGGTGGTGGTGAGGGCTTATTTTTCTATGGGCTGATAGCTTTGAAGATATGTTCTGATGGTGGTGAGAGTGAAGCAGGACTGTCTCCGTGGCGCAATTGGCTAGCGCGATCGACTGTTAACGAAAAGGTTTGAGGTTCGAGCCCGCCCGGTGGTGAGGCGGCGCTTTTTTTCTTTGGGCTGATAGCTTTGAAGATATGTTCTGATGGTTGCTAGAGTGGAGCAGGACTGTCTCCGTGGCGCAATTGGCTAGCGCGTTCGGCCGTTAACCGAAAGGTTGGAGGTTCGAGCACACCCGGTGGTGGTGCTGGCTTTTTTCTATGGGCTGATAGCTTTGAAGATATATTCTGATGGTGGTGAGAGTGAAGCAGGACTGTCTCCGTGGCGCAATTGGCTAGCGCGATCGACTGTTAACCAAAAGGTTGGCGGTGCGATCCCACCAGGTGGTGGTGCGGTGCTTTTTTTGGGGGCTGATAGCTTTGAAGATATTTTCTGATGGTGGTGAGAGTGGAGCAGGACTGTCTCCGTGGCGCAATTGGCTAGCGCGATCGGCTGTTAACTGAAAGCTTGGAGTTTCGAGCCCACCCGGTAGTGGTGCGGCGCTTTTTTTTTCTTTGAGCTGATAGCTTTGAAGATATGTTCTGATAGTGGTGAGAGTAGAGCTGGACTGTCTCCGTTGCGCAATTGGCTAGCGCGATCGGCTGTTAACCAAAAAGTTGGAGTTTCGAGCCCACCCGGGGACGGTGTGTCGCTTTTTTTTCTTTGCGCTGATTGCTTTGAAGATATGTTCTAATGGTGGTGAGAGTGGAGCACGACTGTCTCCGTGACGCAATTGGCTATCGCGATCGGCTGTTAACAGAAAGGATAAAGGTTCGAGCCCGGCCGGGGGTGGTGCGGCGCTTTTTTTTTCTTTGGGCTGATAGCTTGAAGATATGTTCTGATGTTGGTGAGAGTGGAGCACGACTGTCTCCATGGCGCAATTGGCGACCGCGATCGGCTGTTAACCGAAAAGTTGGAGGTTAGAGCCCACCCGGTGGTAGTGCGGCGCTTTTTTTTCTTTGGGCTGATAGCTTTGAAGATATGTTCTTATGGTGGTGAGAGTGGAGCATGACTGTCTCCGTGGCGCAATTGGCTAGAGTGATCGGCTGTTATCCTTTTACTTGCCAATGTTCCAAAATTGGAACATACGAAACCTAATTTTTTGTTTCCTCTCCAATATATCGCATATTAAAATTTTATGTTTACGCATACTCATTGATGCTTGTGAAGAACGTAGCAGTTTTAATTTCTATTATGAACCTGCGGAGAATCAATAGATAAATTTTTTAAAATAGGCATATTTTGCGCTCCTTGACCACCAGATGTTTGTTGCACTATTCCGCAGGAAAAAGTAATGTTGCAGTGAGCAAAGCAGAACTAAAATATCGGCAAATAGTTCGGGATTACGTGGCAATACAATAAAAAAATAACAAAGACAATCTAGTTTTCAGCTTGAGAGCTTTGTGCGGATGTTCCTTTTTTGGAACATTGCCGTTTCACAGTGTCAAACGCAGCGTAGACGAGCGCGAGCGTTTCGCCTTGTTCTTTTTCTTTTTTTGCCTTGTCGATGGCGCCCGCTGGGCGGCGCTTGGCAGAAACTTGAACATTAGCTTTCCTGGGCGTCATTTTGAGTTTTTCAGACACGTGGAAAGAGCAGCATTGAACTACAGTGCCTAGCTGCATCAATCCCTGTGAATGTGAGTAGAAAACTACCTTGCGGCTGGTTTTATTTTTGCAGTACTGTGCTTTACACCGCAATAACTTTCGTGGTAGGTCATGGAACAACGCTTCCTGACTTTGGAGGCAGCAATTGACCTTTTGTTCAGCCTTCCCGATGACGAACGCCAAGGTGCGTCTGTATGCCAATTGCCGCCTGTTGGAGATGGCAATATTACTGACGAGGAGCACGTGATCGAAAACGACTTTTCTGAAGTTGTCCCTGATGATGTTTGTGGGCACGTTGAAGTTATGCAGTGCAGGGATGAAGACGTTGATTCGCCTTCTGCATGTTCGAGTCCTGAGCCACGACAAAAGAAACCAGCGGGGCGGCAATTCACTGCTGGAAAAGGACGGAAAGCTTCAACGAACGCTCGGAAAACAAATACTACAAAGCACTCCCATACACCAGTATGGGGTGACCATGCCACGTTTGACAAAACACTTCCCAGCGAGAGTCCTCCATTATTGCTAGAGGCATTTCCTGATCCTGCAAAACATGAGCCCATTTATGCTGTCAGCAAATTTATTTCTCCGGAGTATCTTGGTTCACTGGCTGAACTAACTGCAAGATACGCACTCCAAAAGAGGGAGGAGGTAGACGTCACAGGAGCGGACATAGGTCAGTTTTTCGGCATCTTACTTTTCAGCTCGTACCACTCTGTTCCGTCTGAGCACTCGTATTGAAGCACTGCAGAAGATCTTTGTGTGTCTAAAGTCGCGACAGTGATGGCCCGCAAAAAGGTTCCGGCAGTTGAAGAGGTTCTTTCATGTTGTTGACAACACTCAGTTGAAAGCAGGGGAAAAATGGGCACACATCAGCCGTTTTACGACGAAATCTCCAAATGTTTCCGCCAGTTTGGAGTGTTCAAAGAAAGGCTCAGCATCGACAAGTCAATGGTGCCCTATTATGGCCACCACTCGTGCAAAATGTTCATTCGCGGTAAACCATTTCGATTCGGGTACAAAATATGGATGATGTGCTCTTCGAAGGGGTACCCCTATGCGATGGAAATATATTGTGAGAAGAAGGAGAAGGACGACAAGACACCTCTCGGGACCAGGGTTGTTAGCAATATGGTATCGGTCCTGGAAGCGCCTGAACATCACGAAGTCTACTTTGACAACTTCTTCACTTCTCACGGCCTCTTGACGAAACTGGCTGACAAGGGGATTCGAGCGACAGGGGCTGTGCGAGATACAAGAACCGGTGGTTGTCCACTGAAGAGCTTGAAAAACATCGAAAAGGAAGAAAGAGGATCTTTCCACTAAAAGTGTGACGGGGCAGTCTGCGCATGCAGGTGGAATGACAATGTTGTCGTCACAGTTTCTTCTAACCACCTCAGCCACAAGCCTGTTGGAAGTGCGAAATGCTCCTCACGACGCTCAAACAAAAAGGTGGACATTCTTCAACCATAATTGATCAGAAAATACAATGAGGGCAGGGGTGGAGTAGATGTGATGGACCGCCTCCTCGGAAGCTATTGACCGAGACTGAGGAGCAAGAAATGGTGGTAAAACCTTTCCAGCAAGGGTTTGAACATGGCTATCGTCGCAGGATGGCTCCTCCACTGCGAGCTTCACAAGGGTAGTGATGCCGCCATGACGCACATCGCCTTTCGGCGGGACGTCACCGTGTCCTTGCTGCAGCTCAAGCAGAAACTCACTTTAAAACCTGGACCCCGGGTTCATCCGAGACATGAGGACAGAAAAACTGATGGCCACTACATCATCTCAACGACTCGGGGAAGGTGCGCGGAATGCAAGAAGAATACAACGAATCAGTGCCAGCAGTGCAAAAAGCGGCTGCACAAGAAAGGCTTTGCCGCTTACCGCGTTTTTTGATTTGCTCACTGTAGTACAGCCAGTAGTATGAAAGAAGAAATTTTCAGAAAGTGTTGTTATAAATATTCATACTTTTCAGAGACATCGTATGACGCTAAATATTATTCTTCGGTTATCCTGAATAAGGAAACCCGACTGATGTTGTTCCAGAAAAAATGTGTGTTTTGCATATGGGAAATGCCAATGTTCCAAAAATGGAACATGCGAAAAAACATGCTTAGTCATTGTGAATGTGGCTGTATTTTTGATCATAGTTAATTTAGAAGGCCAATGCAAATTATCAACATAAATTTTAGTTTTTTTCTTACTGCTTCATAGTGCGGCATTTAAAAGGTTAACCGAGAGGTTGGAGGTTTGAGCCCACCCGGGCACGGTGTGTCGCTTTTTTTTTCTTTTCGCTGACAGCTTTGAAAATATGTTCTGATGGTGGTGAGAGTGGAGCACGACTGTCTCCGTGGCGCAATTGGCTAGCGCGATCTGCTGTTGACCGAAAGGTTGCAGGTTCGAGCCCACCCGGTTGTGGTGGGGTGCTTCTTTTTCTTTGGGCTGATAGCTGTGAAGAAATGTTCGGACGGTGGTGAGAGTGGAGCACGACTGTCTCCGTGGCGCAGTTGGCTAGCGCGATTTGCAGTTAACCAAAAAGTTGGAGGTTCGAGCCCACCCGGTGGTGGTGCGGCACTTTTTTTTCTTTGGGCTGATAGCTTTGAAGATATTTTCTGATGGTGGTGAGAGTGAAGCATGACTGTCTCCGTGGCGCAATTGGCTAGCGTGATCGGCTGTTAACCGAAAGGTTGGAGTTTCGAGCCCACCCGGGGACGGTGTGTCGCTTTTTTTTTCTTTGCGCTGATAGCTTTGAAGATATGTTCTGATGGTGGTGAGAGTGGAGCACGACTCTGTTCGTGGCGCAATTGGCTAGCGCGATCGGCTGTTAACAGAAAGGATGGAGGTTCGAGCCCACCCGGGGGTGGTGCGCCGCTTTTTTTTCTTTGGGCTGATAGCGTTGAAGATATGTTCTGATGGTGGTGAGAGTGAAGCAGGACTGTCTCCGTGGCGCAATTTGCTAGCGCGATCGGCTGTTAAGCGAAGGGTTGGAGGTTCGAGCCCTTCCGGGAGTGGTGTGTTGCTTTTTTTTTGCACTGATAACTTTGGAGACATGTTCTCACGGTGGTGAGATCTGAGCACGGCTGTCTCCGTGGCGCAATTGGCTAGCCCGTTCGGCTGTTAACCGAAGAATTGGAGGTTTGAGCCCTCCCAGGAGTGGTGTGTTGCTTTTTTCTTTGCGCTGATAGCTTTGAAGATATGTTCTGATGGTGGTGAGAGTGAAGCAGGACTGTCTCCGTGGCGCAATTGGCTAGCGTGATCGGCTGTTAACCGAAAGGTTTGAGGTTCGAGCCCACCCGGTGGTGGTGCGGCGGTTTTTTTCTTTGGGCTGATAGCTTTGAAGATATGTTCTGATGATGGTGAGAGTAGAGCAGGACTGTCTCCGTGGCGCAATTGACTAGCGCGATCGGCTGTTAACCGAAAGCTTGGGGTTTCGAGCCCACCCGGTAGTATCGCGGCGCTTTTTTTTCTTTGAGCGGATAGCTTTGAAGATATGTTCTGATGGTGGTGAAAGTAGAGCCTCACTGTCTCCGTGGCGCAATTAGCTAGCGCGATCGGCTGTTAACCGAAATTTTGGAGTTTCGAGCCCACCCGGGGACGGTGTGTCGCTTTTTTTTCTTTGCGCTGATTGCTTTGAAGATTTGTTCTAATGGTGGTGAGAGTGGAGCACGACTGTCTCCGTGACGCAATTGGCTATCGCGATCGGCTGTTAACAGAAAGGATGGAGGTTCGAGCCCGGCCGGGGGTGGTGCGGCGCTTTTTTTTCTTTGGGCTGATAGCTTGAAGATATGTTCTGATGTTGGCGAGAGTGGAGCACGACTGTCTCCATGGCGCAATTGGCGAGCGCGATCGGCTGTTAACCGAAAGGTTGGAGGTTAGAGCCCACCCGGTGGTAGTGCGGCGCTTTTTTTTCTTTGGGCTGATACCTTTGAAGATATGTTCTGATGGTGGTGAGAGTGAAGCATGACTGTCTCCGTGGCGCAATTGGCTAGCGTGATCGGCTGTTAACCGAAAGGTTGGAGTTTCGAGCCCACCCGGGGACGGTGTGTCGCTTTTTTTTTCTTTGCGCTGATAGCTTTGAAGATATGTTCTGATGGTGGTGAGAGTGGAGCACGACTCTGTTCGTGGCGCAATTGGCTAGCGCGATCGGCTGTTAACAGAAAGGATGGAGGTTCGAGCCCACCCGGGGGTGGTGCGCCGCTTTTGTTTCTTTGGGCTGATAGCGTTGAAGATATGTTCTGATGTTAGTGAGAGTGGAGCACGACTGTCTCCATGGCGCAATTGGCGAGCGTGATCGGCTGTTAACCGAAAGGTTGGAGGTTCGAGCCCACCCGGTGGTAGTGCGGCGCTTTTTTTTCTTTGGGCTGATAGCTTTGAAGATATGTTCTGATGGTGGTGAGAGTGGAGAAGGACTGTCTCCGTTGCGCAATTGGCTAGCGTGATCGGCTGTTAACCGAAAGCTTGGAGTTTCGAGCCCACTGGGGCGGTGTGTCGTTTTTTTTTGCGCTGAAAGCTTTGAAGATATGTTCTGATAGTGGTGAAAGTGGAGCCTCACTGTCTCCGTGGCGCAATTGGCTAGCGCGATCGGCTGTTAGACGAAAGGTTGGAGGGTCGAGCCCACCCGGAGTGGTGCAGCGCTTTTTTTCTTTGGACTGATAGCTTTGAAGATATGTTCTGAGGGTGGTGAGAGTATAGCAGGACTGTCTCCGTGGCGCAATTGGCTAGCGCGATCGGCTGTTAACCGAGAGGTTGGAGGTTTGAGCCCACCCGGGGACGGTGTGTCACTTTTTTTTTCATTTCGCTGATAGCTTTGAAGATATGTCCTGATGGTGGTGAGAGTGGAGCACGACTGTCTGCGTGGCGCAGTTGGCTAACGCGGTTTGCAGTTAACCGAAAAGTTGGAGGTTTGAGCCCACCCGGTGGTGGTGCGGCACTTTTTTTTCTTTCGGCTGATTGCTTTGAAGATATGTTCTGATGGTGGTGAGAGTATAGCAGGACTGCCTCCGTGGCGCAATTTGCTAGCGCGATCGGCTGTTAAGCAAAAGGTTGGAGGTTCGAGCCCTCCTGGGAGTGGTGTGTTGCTTTTTTCTTTGCGCTGATAACTTTAGAGACATGTCACGGTGGTGAGAGTGGAGCACGACTGTCTCCGTGGCCCAATTGGCTAGCGCGATCCGCTGTTAACGTAAAGGTTGGAGGTTCGAGCCCACCAGGTGGTGGTCTGGCGCTTTTTTTTCTTTGGGCTGATATCTCTGAAGAAATGTTCTGACGGTGGTGAGCGTGGAGCACGACTGTCTCCGTGGCACCATTGGCTAGCGCGATCGGCTGTTAACCGAAAGGTTGGAGGTTCGAGCCCACCCGGTGGTGGCTCGGCGCTTTTTTTTCTTTGGGCTGATAGCTCCGAAGAAATGTTCTGACGGTGGTGAGAGTGGAGCACGACTGTCTCCGTGGCGCAATTGGCTAGCGCTATCGGCTGTTAACCGAAAGGTTGGAGGTTCGAGTCCTCCCGGGAGTGGTGTGTTGCTTTTTTTTCTTTGGGCTGATAGCTTTAAAGATATGTTCTGATGGTGGTGAGAGTGAAGCAGGACTGTCTCCGTGGCGCAATTGGCTAGCGCGATCGACTGTTAACCGAAAGGTTGGAGGTTCGAGCCCACCCGGTTGTGGTGCGGCGCTTTTTTTCTTTGAGCTGATAGCTTTGAAGATATATTCTGACGGTGGTAAGAGTAGAGCAGGACTGTCTCCGTGGCGCAATTTGCTAGCGCGATCGGCTGTTAACCGAAAAGTTGGAGTTTCTAGCCCACCCGGGGACAGTGTGTCGCTTTTTTTTTCTTTGCGCTGATTGCTTTGAAGATATGTTCTGATGGTGGTGATAGTGGAGCACGACTGTGTCCGTGGCGCAATTGGCTAGCGCGATCTGCTGTTGACCGATTGGTTGGAGGTTCGTGCTCACCCGGTGGTTGTGTGGCGCTTCTTTTTCTTTGGGCTGATAGCGGTGAAGAAATGTTTTGACGGTGGTGAGAGTGGAGCACGACTGTCTCCGTGGCGCAGTTGGCTAGCGCGATTTGCAGTTAACCGAAAAGTTGGAGGTTCTAGCCCACCCGGTGGTTCGGCAGTTTTTTTTCTTTGCGCTGATAGCTTTGAAGATATGTTGTGATGGTGGTGAGAGTGGAGCAGGACTGTCTCCGTTGCGCGATTGGCTAGCGTGATCGGCTGTTAACCGAAAGCTTGGAGTTTCGAGCCCACTGGGGACGGTGTGTCGCTTTTTTTTCTTTTCGCTGATAGCTTTAAAGATATGTTCTGATGGTTGTGAGAGTTGAGCACGACTGTCTCTGTGGCGCAATTGGCTAGCGCGATCTGCTGTTGACTGAAAGGTTGGAGGTTCGAGCCCACCTGGTGGTGGTGCGGCGCTTCTTTTTCTTTGGGCTGATAGCTCTGAAGAAATGTCCTGGTGGTGGTGAGAGTTGAGCACGACTGTCTCCGTGACGCAGTTGGCTAGCGCGATTTGCAGTTAACCGAAAAGTTGGAGGTTCGAGCCCACCCGGTGGTGGTGCGGCACTTTTTTTTCTTTGGGCTGATAGCTTTGAAGATATGTTCTGATGGTGGTGAGAGTATAGCAGGACTGCCTCCGTGGCGCAATTTGCTATCGCAATCGGCTGTTAAGCGAAAGGTTGGAGGCTTGAGCCCTCCCGGGAGTGGTGTGTTGCTTTTTTCTTTGCGCTGATAGCTTTGAAGATATGTTCTAATGGTGGTGAGAGTGGAGCACGACTGTCTCCGTGGCCCAATTGGCTAGCGCGATCCGCTGTTAACGTAAAGGTTGGAGGTTCGAGCCCACCAGGTGGTGGTGCGGCGCTTTTTTTTTCTTCGGGCTGATAGCTCTGAAGAAATGTTTTGACGGTGGTGAGCGTGGAGCACGACTGTCTCCGTGGCGCCATTGGCTAGCGCGATCGGCTTTTAACCGAAAGGTTGGAGGTTCGAGCCCACCCGGTGGTGGTTCGGCGCTTTTTTTCTTTGGGCTGATAGCTCCGAAGAAATGTTCTTACGGTGGTGAGAGTGGAGCACGACTGTCTCCGTGGCGCGATTGGCTAGCGCTATCGGCTGTTAACCGAAAGGTTGGAGGTTCGAGCCCTCCCGGGAGTGGTGTGTTGCTTTTTTTTCTTTGGGCTGATAGCTTTAGAGATATGTTCTGATGGTGGCTGGAGTGGAGCAGGACTGTCTCCGTGGCGCAATGGGCTAGCGCGTTCGGGCGTTAACCGAAATGTTGGAGGTTCGAGCACACCCGGTGGTGGTGCTGGCTTTTTTCTATAGGCTGATAACTTTGAAGATATGTTCTGATGGTGGTGAGAGTGGAGCAGGACTGTCTCCGTGGCGCAATTGGCTAGCGCGATCGGCTGTTAGCCGAAAGGTTGGAGGCTCGAGCCCACCCGGGGGTGGTGCGGCGCTTTTTTTCTTTGGGCTGATAGCATTGAAGATATGTTCTGATGGTGGTGAGAGTATAGCAGGACTGTCTCCGTGACGCAATTGGCTAGCGCGATCGGCTGTTAACCGAGAGGTTGGAGGTTTGAGCCCACCCGGGGACGGTGTGTCGCTTTTTTTTCTTTTCGTTGACAGCTTTGAAAATATGTTCTGATGGTGGTGAGAGTGGAGCACGACTGTCTCCGTGGCGCAATTGGCTAGCGCGATCTGCTGTTGACCGAAAGGTTGCAGGTTCGAGCCCACCCGGTGGTGGTGGGGCGCTTCTTTTTCTTTGGGCTGATAGCTGTGAAGAAATGTTCGTACGGTGGTGAGAGTGGAGCACGACTGTCTCCGTGGCGCAGTTGGCTAGCGCGATTTGCAGTTAACCAAAAAGTTGGAGGTTCGAGCCCACCTGGTGGTGGTGCGGCACTTTTTTTCTTTAGGCTGATAGCTTTGAAGATATGTTCTGATGGTATTGAGTGTATAGCAGGACTGTTTCCGTGGCGCAATTTGCTAGCGCGATCGGCTGTTAAGCGAAAGGTTGGAGGTTCGAGCCCTCCCGGGAGTGGTGTGTTGCTTTTTTTTGCGCTGATAACTTTGGAGACATGTTCTCACGGTGGTGAGACCTGAGCACGACTGTCTCCGTGGCGCAATTGGCTAGCGCGATCGGCTGTTAACCAAAAGGTTGGAGGTTCGAGCCCACCCGGTGGTGGTGAGGGCTTATTTTTCTGAGGGCTGAAAACTTTCAAGATATGTTCTTATGGTGGTGAGAGTGAAGCAGGACTGTCTCCGTGGCGCAATTGGCTAACGCGATCGACTGTTAACGAAAAGGTTAGAGGTTCGAGCCCACCCGGTGGTGGGGCGGCGCTATTTTCTTTGGGCTGATAGCTTTGAAGATATGTTCTGATGGTGGTGAGAGTAGAGCAGGACTGTCTCCGTGGCACAATTGGCTAGCGCGATCGGCTGTTAACCGAAAGCTTGGAGTTTCGAGCCCACCCGGTAGTATCGCGGCGCTTTTTTTTTGAGCTGATAGCTTTGAAGATATGTTCTGATGGTGGTGTGAGTGGAGCAGGACAGTCTCCGTGGCGCAATTGGCTAGCGCGATCGGCTGTTAACCGAAAGGTTGGAGTTTCGAGCCCACCCGGGGACGGTGTGTCGCTTTTTTTTTCTTTGCGCTGATAGCTTTGAAGATATGTTCTGATGGTGGTGAGAGTGGAGCACGACTCTGTTCGTGGCGCAATTGGCTAGCGCGATCGGCTGTTAACAGAAAGGATGGAGGTTCGAGCCCACCCGGGGGTGGTGCGCCGCTTTTTTTCTTTGGGCTGATAGGGTTGAAGATATGTTCTGATGTTAGTGAGAGTGGAGCACGACTGTCTCCATGGCGCAATTGGCGAGCGTGATCGGCTGTTAACCGAAACGTTGGAGGTTCGAGCCCACCCGGTGGTAGTGCGGCGCTTTTTTTTCTTTGGGCTGATAGCTTTGAAGATATGTTCTGATGGTGGTGAGAGTGGAGGACTGTCTCCGTTGCGCAATTGGCTAGCGTGATCGGCTGTTAACCGAAAGCTTGGAGTTTCGAGCCCACTGGGGCGGTGTGTCGTTTTTTTTGCGCTAAAAGCTTTGAAGATATGTTCTGATAGTGGTGAAAGTGGAGCCTCACTGTCTCCGTGGCGCAATTGGCTAGCGCGATCGGCTGTTAGACGAAAGGTTGGAGGTTCGAGCCCACCCGGAATGGTGCAGCGCTTTTTTTCTTTGGACTGATAGCTTTGAAGATATGTTCTGAGGGTGGTGAGAGTATAGCAGGACTGTCTCCGTGGCGCAATTGGCAAGCGCGATCGGCTGTTAACCGAGAGGTTGGAGGTTTGAGCCCACCCGGGGACGGTGTGTCACTTTTTTTTTCATTTCGCTGATAGCTTTGAAGATATGTCCTGATGGTGGTGAGAGTGGAGCACGACTGTCTGCGTGGCGCAGTTGGCTAACGCGGTTTGCAGTTAACCGAAAAGTTGGAGGTTTGAGCCCACCCGGTGGTGGTGCGGCACTTTTTTTTCTTTCGGCTGATAGCTTTGAAGATATGTTCTGATGGTGGTGAGAGTATAGCAGGACTGCCTCCGTGGCGCAATTTGCTAGCGCGATCGGCTGTTAAGCGAAAGGTTGGAGGTTCGAGCCCTCCTGGGAGTGGTGTGTTGCTTTTTTCTTTGCGCTGATAACTTTAGAGACATGTTCTCACGGTGGTGAGAGTGGAGCACGACTGTCTCCGTGGCCCAATTGGCTAGCGCGATCCGCTGTTAACGTAAAGGTTGGAGGTTCGAGCCCACCAGGTGGTGGTCTGGCGCTTTTTTTTTCTTTGGGCTGATAGCTCTGAAGAAATGTTCTGACGGTGGTGAGCGTGGAGCACGACTGTCTCCGTGGCACCATTGGCTAGCGCGATCGGCTGTTAACCGAAAGGTTGGAGGTTCGAGCCCACCCGGTGGTGGTTCGGCGCTTTTTTTTCTTTGGGCTGATAGCTCCGAAGAAATGTTCTGACGGTGGTGAGAGTGGAGCACGACTGTCTCCGTGGCGCAATTGGCTAGCGCTATCGGCTGTTAACCGAAAGGTTGGAGGTTCGAGCCCTCCCGGGAGTGGTGTGTTGCTTTTTTTTCTTTGGGCTGATAGCTTTAAAGATATGTTCTGATGGTGGTGAGAGTGAAGCAGGACTGTCTCCGTGGCGCAATTGGCTAGCGCGATCGACTGTTAACCGAAAGGTTGGAGGTTCGAGCCCACCCGGTGGTGGTGCGGCGCTTTTTTTCTTTGAGCTGATAGCTTTGAAGATATATTCTGACGGTGGTAAGAGTAGAGCAGGACTGTCTCCGTGGCGCAATTTGCTAGCGCGATCGGCTGTTAACCGAAAAGTTGGAGTTTCTAGCCCACCCGGGGACAGTGTGTCGCTTTTTTTTTCTTTGCGCTGATTGCTTTGAAGATATGTTCTGATGGTGGTGATAGTGGAGCACGACTGTGTCCGTGGCGCAATTGGCTAGCGCGATCTGCTGTTGACCGATTGGTTGGAGGTTCGAGCTCACCCGGTGGTTGTGTGGCGCTTCTTTTTCTTTGGGCTGATAGCGGTGAAGAAATGTTTTGACGGTGGTGAGAGTGGAGCACGACTGTCTCCGTGGCGCAGTTGGCTAGCGCGATTTGCAGTTAACCGAAAAGTTGGAGGTTCTAGCCCACCCGGTGGTTCGGCAGTTTTTTTTCTTTGCGCTGATAGCTTTGAAGATATGTTCTGATGGTGGTGAGAGTGGAGCACGACTGTCTCCGTGGCGCAATTGGCTAGCGCGATTGGCTGTTAACCGAAAGGTTGCAGGTTCGAGCCCACCCGGTGGTAGTGCGGTGCTTTTTTTCTTTGGGCTGATAGCTTTGAAGATATGTTGTGATGGTGTTGAGAGTGGAGCAGGACTGTCTCCGTTGCGCAATTGGCTAGCGTGATCGGCTGTTAACCGAAAGCTTGGAGTTTCGAGCCCACTGGGGACGGTGTGTCGCTTTTTTTTCTTTTCGCTGATAGCTTTAAAGATATGTTCTGATGGTTGTGAGAGTTGAGCACGACTGTCTCTGTGGCGCAATTGGCTAGCGCGATCTGCTGTTGACTGAAAGGTTGGAGGTTCGAGCCCACCTGGTGGTGGTGCGGCGCTTCTTTTTCTTTGGGCTGATAGCTCTGAAGAAATGTCCTGGTGGTGGTGAGAGTTGAGCACGACTGTCTCCGTGACGCAGTTGGCTAGCGCGATTTGCAGTTAACCGAAAAGTTGGAGGTTCGAGCCCACCCGGTGGTGGTGCGGCACTTTTTTTTCTTTGGGCTGATAGCTTTGAAGATATGTTCTGAATGTGGTGAGAGTATAGCAGGACTGCCTCCGTGGCGCAATTTGCTATCGCAATCGGCTGTTAAGCGAAAGGTTGGAGGTTTGAGCCCTCCCGGGAGTGGTGTGTTGCTTTTTTCTTTGCGCTGATAGCTTTGAAGATATGTTCTAATGGTGGTGAGAGTGGAGCACGACTGTCTCCGTGGCCCAATTGGCTAGCGCGATCCGCTGTTAACGTAAAGGTTGGAGGTTCGAGCCCACCAGGTGGTGGTGCGGCGCTTTTTTTTCTTCGGGCTGATAGCTCTGAAGAAATGTTTTGACGGTGGTGAGCGTGGAGCACGACTGTCTCCGTGGCGCCATTGGCTAGCGCGATCGGCTTTTAGCCGAAAGGTTGGAGGTTCGAGCCCACCCGGTGGTGGTTCGGCGCTTTTTTTCTTTGGGCTGATAGCTCCGAAGAAATGTTCTTACGGTGGTGAGAGTGGAGCACGACTGTCTCCGTGGCGCGATTGGCTAGCGCTATCGGCTGTTAACCGAAAGGTTGGAGGTTCAAGCCCTCCCGGGAGTGGTGTGTTGCTTTTTTTTCTTTGGGCTGATAGCTTTAGAGATATGTTCTGATGGTGGCTGGAGTGGAGCAGGACTGTCTCCGTGGCGCAATGGGCTAGCGCGTTCGGCCGTTAACCGAAAGGTTGGAGGTTCGAGCACACCCGGTGGTGGTGCTGGCTTTTTTCTATAGGCTGATAACTTTGAAGATATGTTCTGATGGTGGTGAGAGTGGAGCAGGACTGTCTCCCTGGCGCAATTGGCTAGCGCGATCGGCTGTTAACCGAAAAATTGGAGGTTTGAGCCCACCCTTTGGTGGTGCAGCACTTTTTTTCGGGCTGATAGCTTTGAAGATATGTTCTGATGGTGGTGAGAGTGGAGCACGACTGTCTCCGTAGGGCAATTGGCTAGCGCGATCGGTTGTTAACCGAAAGGTTGAAGTTTCGAGGCCACCCGGTGGTGGTGCGGCGCTTTTTTTTGTTGGTCTGATAGCTTTGAAGATATGTTCTGATGGTGGTGAGAGTGGAGCAGGACTGTCTCGGTGGCGCAATTGGCTAGCGCGATCGGCTGTTAATCATAAGGTTGGAGTTTTGAGCCCTCCCGGGAGTGGTCTGTTGCTTTTTTCTTTGCTTTGATAGCTTTGAAGATATGTTCTGATGGTGGTGAAAGTGGAGCACGACTGTTTCCGTGGCGGAATTGGGTAGTGCGATCGGCTGTTAACCGAAAGGTTGGAGGTTCGAGCCCACCCGGTGGTGGTTTGGCGCTCTTTTTGTTTGGGCTGATAGCTTTGAAGAAATGTTCTTATGGTGGTGAGTGTGGAGCAGGACTGTCTCCGTGGCGCAATTGGCTAGTGCGATCGGCTGTTAACCGAAAGGTTTGAGGTTCGAGCTCACCCGGTGGTGGTGCGGCGCTTTTTTTCTTTGGGCTGATAGCTTTGAAGATATGTTCTGATGGTGGTGAGGGTAGAGCAGGACTGTCTCCGTGGCGCAATGGGCTAGCGCGATCGGCTGTTAACCGAAAGCTTGGAGTTTCGAGCCCACTGGGGACGGTGTGTCGTTTTTTTGCGCTGAAAGCTTTGAAGATATGTCCTGATGGTGGTGAGAGTGGAGCACGACTGTCTCTGTGGCGCAATTGGCTAGCGCGATCTGCTGTTGACTGAAAGGTTGGAGGTTCGAGCACACCTGGTGGTGGTGTGGCGCTTCTTTTTCTTTGGGCTGATAGCTCTGAAGAAATGTCCTGGCGGTGGTGAGAGTGGAGCACGACTGTCTGCGTGGCGCAGTTGGCTAACGCGATTTGCAGTTAACCGAAAAGTTGGAGGTTTGAGCCCACCCGGTGGTGGTGCGGCACTTTTTTTTCTTTGGGCTGATAGCTTTGAAGATATGTTCTGATGGTGGTGAGAGTATAGCAGGACTGCCTCCGTGGCGCAATTTGCTAGCGCGATCGGCTGTTAAGCGAAAGGTTGGAGGTTCGAGCCCTCCCGGGAGTGGTGTGTTGCTTTTTTTTCTTTGGGCTGATAGCTTTAAAGATATGTTCTGATGGTGGCTAGAGTGGAGCAGGACTGTCTCCGTGGCGCAATTGGCTAGCGCGTTCGGCCGTTACCCGAAAGGTTGGAGGTTCGAGCACACCCGGTGGTGGTGCTGGCTTTTTTCTATGGGCTGATAGCTTTGAAGATATGTTCTGATGGTGGTGAGAGTGAAGCAGGACTGTCTCCGTGGCGCAATTGGCTAGCGCGATCGACTGTTAACCGAAAGGTTGGAGGTTCGAGCCCTCCTGGGAGTGGTGTGTTGCTTTTTTCTTTGCGCTGATAACTTTAGAGACATGTTCTCACGGTGGTGAGAGTGGAGCACGACTGTCTCTGTGGCCCAATTGGCTAGCGCGATCCGCTGTTAACGTAAAGGTTGGAGGTTCGAGCCCACCAGGTGGTGGTGCGGCGCTTTTTTTCTTTGGGCAGATAGCTCTGAAGAAATGTTCTGACGGTGGTGAGCGTGGAGCACGACTGTCTCCGTGGCACCATTGGCTAGCGCGATCGCCTGTTAACCGAAAGGTTGGAGGTTCGAGCCCACCCGGTGGTGGTTCGGCGCTTTTTTTTTCTTTGGGCTGATAGCTCCGAAGAAATGTTTGGACGGTGGTGAGAGTGGAGCACGACTGTCTCCGTGGCGCAATTGGCTAGCGCTATCGGCTGTTAACCGAAAGGATGGAGGTTCGAGCCCTCCCGGGAGTGGTGTGTTGCTTTTTTTCTTTGGGCTGCTAGCTCCAAAGATATGTGTTCATGGTGGCTAGAGGGGAGCAGGACTGTCTCCGTGGCGCAATTGGCTAGCGCGTTCGGCCGTTAACCGAAAGGTTGGAGGTTCGAGCACACCCGGTGGTGGTGCTGGCTTTTTTCTATGGGCTGATAGCTTTGAAGATATGTTCTGATGGTGGTGAGAGTGAAGCAGGACTGTCTCCGTGGCGCAATTGGCTAGCGCGATCGACTGTTAACCGAAAGGTTGGAGGTTCGAGCCCACCCGGTGGTGGTGCGGCGCTTTTTTTTTGGGCTGATAGCTTTGAAGATATGTTCTGATGGTGGTGAGAGTGGAGCAGGACTGTCTCCGTGGCGCAATTGGCTAGCGCGATCGGCTGTTAACTGTAAGCTTGGAGTTTCGAGCCCACCAGGTAGTGGTGCGGCGCTTTTTTTCTTTGAGCTGATAGCTTTGAAGATATGTTCTGACGGTGGTGAGAGTAGAGCAGGACTGTCTCCGTGGCGCAATTCGCTAGCGCGATCGGCCGCTAACCGAAAAGTTGGAGTTTCGAGCCCACCCGGGGACAGTGTGTCGCTTTTTTTTCTTTGCGCTGATTGCTTTGAAGATATGTTCTAATGGTGGTGAGAGTGGAGCACGACTGTCTCTGTGGCGCAATTGGCTAGCGCGATCTGCTGTTGACTGATAGGTTGGAGGTTCGAGCCCACCTGGTGGTGGTGCGGCGCTTCTTTTTCTTTGGGCTGATAGCTCTGAAGAAATGTCCCGGTGGTGGTGAGAGTTGAGCACGACTGTCTCCGTGACGCAGTTGGCTAGCGCGATTTGCAGTTAACCGAAAAGTTGGAGGTTCGAGCCCACCCGGTGGTGATGCGGCGCTTTTTTTTCTTTGGGCTGATAGCTCTGAAGAAATGTTCTGACGGTGGTGAGGGTGGAGCACGACTGTCTCCGTGGCGCCATTGGCTAGCGCGATCGGCTTTAAACCGAAAGGTTGGAGGTTCGAGCCCACCCGGTGGTGGTTCGGCGCTTTTTTTCTTTGGGCTGTTAGCTTTGAAGATATGTTCTGATGGTGGTGAGAGTGGAGCAGGACTGTCTCGGTGGCGCAATTGGCTAGCGCGATCGGCTGTTAACCATAAGGTTGGAGTTTTGAGCCCTCCCGGGAATGGTCTGTTGCTTTTTTTTTGCTTTGATAGCTTTGAAGATATGTTCTGATGGTGGTGAAAGTGGAGCACGACTGTTTCCGTGGCGGAATTGGCTAGTGCGATCGGCTGTTAACCGAAAGGTTGGAGGTTCGAGCCCACCCGGTGGTGGTTTAGCGCTCTTTTTGTTTGGGCTGATAGCTCTGAAGAAATGTTTTGACGGTGGTGAGCGTGGAGCACGACTGTCTCCGTGGCGCCATTGGCTAGCGCGATCGGCTTTTAACCGAAAGGTTGGAGGTTCGAGCCCACCCGGTGGTGGTTCGGCGCTTTTTTTCTTTGGGCTGATAGCTCCGAAGAAATGTTCTTACGGTGGTGAGAGTGGAGCACGACTGTCTCCGTGGCGCGATTGGCTAGCGCTATCGGCTGGTAACCGAAAGGTTGGAGGTTCAAGCCCTCCCGGGAGTGGTGTGTTGCTTTTTTTTCTTTGGGCTGATAGCTTTAGAGATATGTTCTGATGGTGGCTGGAGTGGAGCAGGACTGTCTCCGTGGCGCAATGGGCTAGCGCGTTCGGCCGTTAACCGAAAGGTTGGAGGTTCGAGCACACCCGGTGGTGGTGCTGGCTTTTTTCTATAGGCTGATAACTTTGAAGATATGTTCTGATGGTGGTGAGAGTGGAGCAGGACTGTCTCCCTGGCGCAATTGGCTAGCGCGATCGGCTGTTAACCGAAAAATTGGAGGTTTGAGCCCACCCTTTGGTGGTGCAGCGCTTTTTTTCGGGCTGATAGCTTTGAAGATATGTTCTGATGGTGGTGAGAGTGGAGCACGACTGTCTCCGTAGGGCAATTGGCTAGCGCGATCGGTTGTTAACCGAAAGGTTGAAGTTTCGAGGCCACCCGGTGGTGCGGCGCTTTTTTTTTGTTGGTCTGATAGCTTTGAAGATATGTTCTGATGGTGGTGAGAGTGGAGCAGGACTGTCTCGGTGGCGCAATTGGCTAGCGCGATCGGCTGTTAATCATAAGGTTGGAGTTTTGAGCCCTCCCGGGAGTGGTCTGTTGCTTTTTTCTTTGCTTTGATAGCTTTGAAGATATGTTCTGATGGTGGTGAAAGTGGAGCACGACTGTTTCCGTGGCGGAATTGGGTAGTGCGATCGGCTGTTAACCGAAAGGTTGGAGGTTCGAGCCCACCCGGTGGTGGTTTGGCGCTCTTTTTGTTTGGGCTGATAGCTTTGAAGAAATGTTCTTATGGTGGTGAGTGTGGAGCAGGACTGTCTCCGTGGCGCAATTGGCTAGTGCGATCGGCTGTTAACCGAAAGGTTTGAGGTTCGAGCTCACCCGGTGGTGGTGCGGCGCTTTTTTTCTTTGGGCTGATAGCTTTGAAGATATGTTCTGATGGTGGTGAGGGTAGAGCAGGACTGTCTCCGTGGCGCAATGGGCTAGCGCGATCGGCTGTTAACCGAAAGCTTGGAGTTTCGAGCCCACTGGGGACGGTGTGTCGTTTTTTTGCGCTGAAAGCTTTGAAGATATGTCCTGATGGTGGTGAGAGTGGAGCACGACTGTCTCTGTGGCGCAATTGGCTAGCGCGATCTGCTGTTGACTGAAAGGTTGGAGGTTCGAGCCCACCTGGTGGTGGTGTGGCGCTTCTTTTTCTTTGGGCTGATAGCTCTGAAGAAATGTCCTGGCGGTGGTGAGAGTGGAGCACGACTGTCTGCGTGGCGCAGTTGGCTAACGCGATTTGCAGTTAACCGAAAAGTTGGAGGTTTGAGCCCACCCGGTGGTGGTGCGGCACTTTTTTTTCTTTGGGCTGATAGCTTTGAAGATATGTTCTGATGGTGGTGAGAGTATAGCAGGACTGCCTCCGTGGCGCAATTTGCTAGCGCGATCGGCTGTTAAGCGAAAGGTTGGAGGTTCGAGCCCTCCCGGGAGTGGTGTGTTGCTTTTTTTTCTTTGGGCTGATAGCTTTAAAGATATGTTCTGATGGTGGCTAGAGTGGAGCAGGACTGTCTCCGTGGCGCAATTGGCTAGCGCGTTCGGCCGTTACCCGAAAGGTTGGAGGTTCGAGCACACCCGGTGGTGGTGCTGGCTTTTTTCTATGGGCTGATAGCTTTGAAGATATGTTCTGATGGTGGTGAGAGTGAAGCAGGACTGTCTCCGTGGCGCAATTGGCTAGCGCGATCGACTGTTAACCGAAAGGTTGGAGGTTCGAGCCCTCCTGGGAGTGGTGTGTTGCTTTTTTCTTTGCGCTGATAACTTTAGAGACATGTTCTCACGGTGGTGAGAGTGGAGCACGACTGTCTCCGTGGCCCAATTGGCTAGCGCGATCCGCTGTTAACGTAAAGGTTGGAGGTTCGAGCCCACCAGGTGGTGGTGCGGCGCTTTTTTTTCTTTGGGCAGATAGCTCTGAAGAAATGTTCTGACGGTGGTGAGCGTGGAGCACGACTGTCTCCGTGGCACCATTGGCTAGCGCGATCGCCTGTTAACCGAAAGGTTGGAGGTTCGAGCCCACCCGGTGGTGGTTCGGCGCTTTTTTTTCTTTGGGCTGATAGCTCGGAAGAAATGTTTTGACGGTGGTGAGAGTGGAGCACGACTGTCTCCGTGGCGCAATTGGCTAGCGCTATCGGCTGTTAACCGAAAGGATGGAGGTTCGAGCCCTCCCGGGAGTGGTGTGTTGCTTTTTTTTCTTTGGGCTGATAGCTCTAAAGATATGTTCTGATGGTGGCTAGAGGGGAGCAGGACTGTCTCCGTGGCGCAATTGGCTAGCGCGTTCGGCCGTTAACCGAAAGGTTGGAGGTTCGAGCACACCCGGTGGTGGTGCTGGCTTTTTTCTATGGGCTGATAGCTTTGAAGATATGTTCTGATGGTGGTGAGAGTGAAGCAGGACTGTCTCCGTGGCGCAATTGGCTAGCGCGATCGACTGTTAACCGAAAGGTTGGAGGTTCGAGCCCACCCGGTGGTGGTGCGGCGCTTTTTTTCTTTGGGCTGATAGCTTTGAAGATAAGTTCTGATGGTGGTGAGAGTGGAGCAGGACTGTCTCCGTGGCGCAATTGGCTAGCGCGATCGGCTGTTAACTGTAAGCTTGGAGTTTCGAGCCCACCAGGTAGTGGTGCGGCGCTTTTTTTCTTTGAGCTGATAGCTTTGAAGATATGTTCTGACGGTGGTGAGAGTAGAGCAGGACTGTCTCCGTGGCGCAATTCGCTAGCGCGATCGGCCGCTAACCGAAAAGTTGGAGTTTCGAGCCCACCCGGGGACAGTGTGTCGCTTTTTTTTCTTTGCGCTGATTGCTTTGAAGATATGTTCTAATGGTGGTGAGAGTGGAGCACGACTGTCTCCGTGACGCAATTGGCTATCGCGATCAGCTGTTAACAGAAAGGATGGAGGTTCGAGCCCGGCCGGGGGTGTTGCGGCGCTTTTTTTTTTCTTTGGGCTGATAGCTTTGAAGATATGTTTTGATGTTGGTGAGAGTGGAGCACGACTGTCTCCATGGCGAAATTGGCGAGCGCGTTCGGCTGTTAACCGAAAGGTTGGAGTTTCGAGCCCACCCGGGGACGGTGTGTCGCTTTTTTTTCTTTGCGGTGATAGCTTTGAAGTTATGTTCTGATGGTGGTGAGAGTGGAGCACGACTGTGTCCGTGGCGCAATTGGCTAGCGCGATCTGCTGTTGACCGATTGGTTGGAGGTTCGAGCTCACCCGGTGGTTGTGTGGCGCTTCTTTTTCTTTGGGCTGATAGCTGTGAAGAAATGTTTTGACGGTGGTGAGAGCGGAGCACGACTGTCTCCGTGGCGCAGTTGGCTAGCGCGATTTGCAGTTAACCGAAAAGTTGGAGGTTCGAGCCCACCCGGTGGTTCGGCAGTTTTTTTTCTTTGCGCTGATAGCTTTGGAGATATGTTCTGATGGTGGTGAGAGTGGAGCACGACTGTCTCCGTGGCGCAATTGGCTAGCGCGATCGGCTCTTAACCGAAAGGTTGCAGGTTCGAGCCCACCCGGTGGTAGTGCGGCGCTTTTTTTTCTTTGGGCTGACAGCTTTGAAGATATGTTGTGATGGTGTTGAGAGTGGAACAGAACTGTCTCCGTTGCGCAATTGGCTAGCGTGATCGGCTGTTAACCGAAAGCTTGGAGTTTCGAGCCCACTGAAACGGTGTGTTGCTTTTTTTTCTTTTTGCTGATAGCTTTAAAGACATGTTCTGATGGTGGTGAGAGTTGAGCACGACTGTCTCTGTGGCGCAATTGGCTAGCGCGATCTGCTGTTGACTGATAGGTTGGAGGTTCGAGCCCACCTGGTGGTGGTGCGGCGCTTCTTTTTCTTTGGGCTGATAGCTCTGAAGAAATGTCCCGGTGGTGGTGAGAGTTGAGCACGACTGTCTCCGTGACGCAGTTGGCTAGCGCGATTTGCAGTTAACCGAAAAGTTGGAGGTTCGAGCCCACCCGGTGGTGGTGCGGCGCTTTTTTTTCTTTGGGCTGATAGCTCTGAAGAAATGTTCTGACGGTGGTGAGGGTGGAGCACGACTGTCTCCGTGGCGCCATTGGCTAGCGCGATCGGCTTTAAACCGAATGGTTGGAGGTTCGAGCCCACCCGGTGGTGGTTCGGCGCTTTTTTTCTTTGGGCTGTTAGCTTTGAAGATATGTTCTGATGGTGGTGAGAGTGGAGCAGGACTGTCTCGGTGGCGCAATTGGCTAGCGCGATCGGCTGTTAACCATAAGGTTGGAGTTTTGAGCCCTCCCGGGAGTGGTCTGTTGCTTTTTTTTTTGCTTTGATAGCTTTGAAGATATGTTCTGATGGTGGTGAAAGTGGAGCACGACTGTTTCCGTGGCGGAATTGGCTAGTGCGATCGGCTGTTAACCGAAAGGTTGGAGGTTCGAGCCCACCCGGTGGTGGTTTAGCGCTCTTTTTGTTTGGGCTGATAGCTTTGAAGAAATGTTCTTATGGTGGTGAGTGTGGAGCAGGAATGTCTCCGTGGCACAATTGGCTAGTGCGATCGGCTGTTAACCGAAAAGTTGGAGGTTCGAGCGCTCCCGGGAGTGGTGTGTTGCTTTTTTCTTTGCACTGATAGCTTTGAAGATATGTTCTGATGGTGGTGAGAGTGGAGCACGACTGTCTCCGCGGCGCAATTGGCTAGCGCGATCGGCTGTTAACCGAACTTTTGGAGTTTCGACCCCTCCCGGGAGTGGTGTGTTGCTTTTTTCTTTGCTTTGATAGCTTTGAAGATATGTTCTGATGGTGGTGAAAGTGGAGCACGACTGTTTCTGTGGCGGAATTGGCTAGTCCGATCGGCTGTTAACCGAAAGGTTGGAGGTTCGAGCCCACCCGGTGGTGGTTTGGCGCTTTTTTTTCTTTGGGCTGATAGCTTTGAAGATATGTTCTGATGGTGGTGAGAGTATAGCAGGACTGCCTCAATGGCGCAATTTGCTAGCGCGATCGGCTGTTAAGCGAAAGGTTGGAGGTTTGAGCCCTCCCGGGAGTGGTGTGTTGCTTTTTTCTTTGCGCTGATAGCTTTGAAGATATGTTCTAATGGTGGTGAGAGTGGAGCACGACTGTCTCCGTGGCCCAATTGGCTAGCGCGATCCGCTGTTAACGTAAAGGTTGGAGGTTCGAGCCCACCCGGTGAGGGTGCGGCGCTTTTTTTCCTTTGGGCTGATAGCTCTGAAGAAATGTTCTGACGGTGGTGAGCGTGGAGCACGACTGTCTCCGTGGCGCCATTGGCTAGCGCGATCGGCTTTTAACCGAAAGGTTGTAGGTTCGAGCCCACCCGGTGGTGGTTCGGCGCTTTTTTTCTTTGGGCTGATAGCTCCGAAGAAATGTTCTTACGGTGGTGAGAGTGGAGCACGACTGTCTCCGTGGCGCGATTGGCTAGCGCTATCGGCTGTTAACCGAAAGGTTGGAGGTTCGAGCCCTCCCGGGAGTGGTGTGTTGCTTTTTTTTCTTTGGGCTGATAGCTTTAGAGATATGTTCTGATGGTGGCTGGAGTGGAGCAGGACTGTCTCCGTGGCGCAATGGGCTAGCGCGATCGGCTGTTAACCGAAAAATTGGAGGTTTGAGCCCACCCTTTGGTGGTGCAGCGCTTTTTTTCGGGCTGATAGCTTTGAAGATATGTTCTGATGGTGGTGAGAGTGGAGCACGACTGTCTCCGTAGGGCAATTGGCTAGCGCGATCGGTTGTTAACCGAAAGGTTGAAGTTTCGAGGCCACCCGGTGGTGGTGCGGCGCTTTTTTTGTTGGTCTGATAGCTTTGAAGATATGTTCTGATGGTGGTGAGAGTGGAGCAGGACTGTCTCGGTGGCGCAATTGGCTAGCGCGATCGGCTGTTAACCATAAGGTTGGAGTTTTGAGCCCTCCCGGGAGTGGTCTGTTGCTTTTTTCTTTGCTTTGATAGCTTTGAAGATATGTTCTGATGGTGGTGAAAGTGGAGCACGACTGTTTCCGTGGCGGAATTGGCTAGTGCGATCGGCTGTTAACCGAAAGGTTGGAGGTTCGGGCCCACCCGGTGGTGGTTTGGCGCTCTTTTTGTTTGGGCTGATAGCTTTGAAGAAATGTTCTTATGGTGGTGAGTGTGGAGCAGGACTGTCTCCGTGGCGCAATTGGCTAGTGCGATCGGCTGTTAACCGAAAGGTTTGAAGTTCGAGCCCACCCGGTGGTGGTGCGGCGCTTTTTTTCTTTGGGCTGATAGCTTTGAAGATATGTTCTGATGGTGGTGAGAGTAGAGCAGGACTGTCTCCGTGGCGCAATGGGCTAGCGCGATCGGCTGTTAACCGAAAGCTTGGAGTTTCGAGCCCACTGGGGACGGTGTGTCGTTTTTTTGCGCTGAAAGCTTTGAAGATATGTCCTGATGGTGGTGAGAGTGGAGCACGACTGTCTCTGTGGCGCAATTGGCTAGCGCGATCTGCTGTTGACTGAAAGGTTGGAGGTTCGAGCCCACCTGGTGGTGGTGTGGCGCTTCTTTTTCTTTGGGCTGATAGCTCTGAAGAAATGTCCTGGCGGTGGTGAGAGTGGAGCACGACTGTCTGCGTGGCGCAGTTGGCTAACGCGATTTGCAGTTAACCGAAAAGTTGGAGGTTTGAGCCCACCCGGTGGTGGTGCGGCACTTTTTTTTCTTTGGGCTGATAGCTTTGAAGATATGTTCTGATGGTGGTGAGAGTATAGCAGGACTGCCTCCGTGGCGCAATTTGCTAGCGCGATCGGCTGTTAAGCGAAAGGTTGGAGGTTCGAGCCCTCCCGGGAGTGGTGTGTTGCTTTTTTTTCTTTGGGCTGATAGCTTTAAAGATATGTTCTGATGGTGGCTAGAGTGGAGCAGGACTGTCTCCGTGGCGCAATTGGCTAGCGCGTTCGGCCGTTAACCGAAAGGTTGGAGGTTCGAGCACACCCGGTGGTGGTGCTGGCTTTTTTCTATGGGCTGATAGCTTTGAAGATATGTTCTGATGGTGGTGAGAGTGAAGCAGGACTGTCTCCGTGGCGCAATTGGCTAGCGCGATCGACTGTTAACCGAAAGGTTGGAGGTTCGAGCCCTCCTGGGAGTGGTGTGTTGCTTTTTTATTTGCGCTGATAACTTTAGAGACATGTTCTCACGGTGGTGAGAGTGGAGCACGACTGTCTCCGTGGCCCAATTGGCTAGCGCGATCCGCTGTTAACGTAAAGGTTGGAGGTTCGAGCCCACCAGGTGGTGGTGCGGCGCTTTTTTTTCTTTGGGCAGATAGCTCTGAAGAAATGTTCTGACGGTGGTGAGCGTGGAGCACGACTGTCTCCGTGGCACCATTGGCTAGCGCGATCGCCTGTTAACCGAAAGGTTGGAGGTTCGAGCCCACCCGGTGGTGGTTCGGCGCTTTTTTTTCTTTGGGCTGATAGCTCCGAAGAAATGTTTTGACGGTGGTGAGAGTGGAGCACGACTGTCTCCGTGGCGCAAGTGGCTAGCGCTATCGGCTGTTAACCGAAAGGTTGGAGGTTCGAGCCCTCCCGGGAGTGGTGTGTTGCTTTTTTTTCTTTGGGCTGATAGCTTTAAAGATATGTTCTGATGGTGGCTAGAGTGGAGCAGGACTGTCTCCGTGGCGCAATTGGCTAGCGCGTTCGGCCGTTAACCGAAAGGTTGGAGGTTCGAGCACACCCGGTGGTGGTGCTGGCTTTTTTCTATGGGCTGATAGCTTTGAAGATATGTTCTGATGGTGGTGAGAGTGAAGCAGGACTGTCTCCGTGGCGCAATTGGCTAGCGCGATCGACTGTTAACCGAAAGGTTGGAGGTTCGAGCCCACCCGGTGGTGGTGCGGCGCTTTTTTTTCTTTGGGCTGATAGCTTTGAAGATATGTTCTGATGGTGGTGAGAGTGGAGCAGGACTGTCTCCGTGGCGCAATTGGCTAGCGCGATCGGCTGTTAACTGTAAGCTTGGAGTTTCGAGCCCACCAGGTAGTGGTGCGGCGCTTTTTTTCTTTGAGCTGATAGCTTTGAAGATATGTTCTGACGGTGGTGAGAGTGGAGCAGGACTGTCTCCGTGGCGCAATTCGCTAGCGCGATCGGCCGCTAACCGAAAAGTTGGAGTTTCGAGCCCACCCGGGGACAGTGTGTCGCTTTTTTTTCTTTGCGCTGATTGCTTTGAAGATATGTTCTAATGGTGGTGAGAGTGGAGCACGACTGTCTCCGTGACGCAATTGGCTATCGCGATAGGCTGTTAACAGAAAGGATGGAGGTTCGAGCCCGGCCGGGGGTGTTGCGGCGCTTTTTTTTTCTTTGGGCTGATAGCTTTGAAGATATGTTCTAATGGTGGTGAGAGTGGAGCACGACTGTCTCCGTGACGCAATTGGCTATCGCGATAGGCTGTTAACAGAAAGGATGGAGGTTCGAGCCCGGCCGGGGGTGTTGCGGCGCTTTTTTTTTTCTTTGGGCTGATAGCTTTGAAGATATGTTTTGATGTTGGTGAGAGTGGAGCACGACTGTCTCCATGGCGAAATTGGCGAGCGCGTTCGGCTGTTAACCGAAAGGTTGGAGTTTCGAGCCCACCCGGGGACGGTGTGTCGCTTTTTTTTTCTTTGCGGTGATAGCTTTGAAGATATGTTCTCATGGTGGTGAAAGTGGAGCACGGCTGTCTCCGTGGCGCAATTGGCTAGCGCGATCGGCTGTTAGCCAAAAGGTTGGAGGTTCGAGCCCACCCGGGGGTGGTGCGGCGCTTTTTTTCTTTGGGCTGATAGCTTTGAAGATATGTTCTGACGGTGGTGAGAGTGTAGCAGGACTGTCTCCGTGCCGCAATTGACTTGCGCGATCGGCTGGTAACCGAGAGGTTGGAGGTTTGAGCCCACCCGGGGACGGTGTGTCGCTTTTTTTTTCGCTGATAACTTTGAAGATATGTTCTGATGGTGGTGAGAGTGGAGCACGACTGTGTCCGTGGCGCAATTGGGTAGCGCGATCTGCTGTTGACCGATTGGTTGGAGGTTCGAGCTCACCCGGTGGTTGTGTGGCGCTTCTTTTTCTTTGGGCTGATAGCTGTGAAGAAATGTTTTGACGGTGGTGAGAGCGGAGCACGACTGTCTCCGTGGCGCAGTTGGCTAGCGCGATTTGCAGTTAACCGAAAAGTTGGAGGTTCGAGCCCACCCGGTGGTTCGGCAGTTTTTTTTCTTTGCGCTAATAGCTTTGGAGATATGTTCTGATGGTGGTGAGAGTGGAGCACGACTGTCTCCGTGGCGCAATTGGCTAGCGCGATCGGCTGTTAACCGAAAGGTTGCAGGTTCGAGCCCACCCGGTGGTAGTGCGGCGCTTTTTTTTCTTTGGGCTGATAGCTTTGAAGATATGTTGTGATGGTGTTGAGAGTGGAGCAGGATTGTCTCCGTTGCGCAATTGGCTAGCGTGATTGGCTGTTAACCGAAAGCTTGGAGTTTCGAGCCCACTGGGGACGGTGTGTCGCTTTTTTTTCTTTTCGCTGATAGCTTTAAAGATATGTTCTGATGGTGGTGAGAGTTGAGCACGACTGTCTCTGTGGCGCAATTGGCTAGCGCGATCTGCTGTTGACTGATAGGTTGGAGGTTCGAGCCCACCTGGTGGTGGTGCGGCGCTTCTTTTTCTTTGGGCTGATAGCTCTGAAGAAATGTCCCGGTGGTGGTGAGAGTTGAGCACGACTGTCTCCGTGACGCAGTTGGCTAGCGCGATTTGCAGTTAACCGAAAAGTTGGAGGTTCGAGCCCACCCGGTGGTGGTGCGGCGCTTTTTTTTCTTTGGGCTGATAGCTCTGAAGAAATGTTCTGACGGTGGTGAGGGTGAAGCACGACTGTCTCCGTGGCGCCATTGGCTAGCGCGATCGGCTGTTAACCGAAAGCTTGGAGTTTCGAGCCCACTGAAACGGTGTGTCGCTTTTTTTTCTTTTCGCTGATAGCTTTAAAGATATGTTCTGATGGTGGTGAGAGTTGAGCACGACTGTCTCTGTGGCGCAATTGGCTAGCGCGATCTGCTGTTGACTGATAGGTTGGAGGTTCGAGCCCACCTGGTGGTGGTGCGGCGCTTCTTTTTCTTTGGGCTGATAGCTCTGAAGAAATGTCCCGGTGGTGGTGAGAGTTGAGCACGACTGTCTCCGTGACGCAGTTGGCTAGCGCGATTTGCAGTTAACCGAAAAGTTGGAGGTTCGAGCCCACCCGGCGGTGGTGCGGCGCTTTTTTTTCTTTGGGCTGATAGCTCTGAAGAAATGTTCTGACGGTGGTGAGGGTGGAGCACGACTGTCTCCGTGGCGCCATTGGCTAGCGCGATCGGCTTTAAACCGAAAAGTTGGAGGTTCGAGCCCACCCGGTGGTGGTTCGGCGCTTTTTTTCTTTGGGCTGTTAGCTTTGAAGGTATGTTCTGATGGTGGTGAGAGTGGAGCAGGACTGTCTCGGTGGCGCAATTGGCTAGCGCGATCGGCTGTTAACCATAAGGTTGGAGTTTTGAGCCCTCCCGGGAGTGGTCTGTTGCTTTTTTTTTGCTTTGATAGCTTTGAAGATATGTTCTGATGGTGGTGAAAGTGGAGCACGACTGTTTCCGTGGCGGAATTGGCTAGTGCGATCGGCTGTTAACCGAATGGTTGGAGGTTCGAGCCCACCCGGTGGTGGTTTGGCGCTTTTTTTTCTTTGGGCTGATAGCTTTGAAGATATGTTCTGATGGTGGTGAGAGTATAGCAGGACTGCCTCCATGGCGCAATTTGCTAGCGCGATCGGCTGTTAAGCGAAAGGTTGGAGGTTTGAGCCCTCCCGGGAGTGGTGTGTTGCTTTTTTCTTTGCGCTGATAGCTTTGAAGATATGTTCTAATGGTGGTGAGAGTGGAGCACGACTGTCTCCGTGGCCCAATTGGCTAGCGCGATCCGCTGTTAACGTAAAGGTTGGAGGTTCGAGCCCACCCGGTGAGGGTGCGGCGCTTTTTTTTCTTTGGGCTGATAGCTCTGAAGAAATGTTCTGACGGTGGTGAGCGTGGAGCACGACTGTCTCCGTGGCGCCATTGGCTAGCGCGATCGGCTTTTAACCGAAAGGTTGGAGGTTCGAGCCCACCCGGTGGTGGTTCGGCGCTTTTTTTCTTTGGGCTGATAGCTCCGAAGAAATGTTCTTACGGTGGTGAGAGTGGAGCACGACTGTCTCCGTGGCGCGATTGGCTAGCGCTATCGGCTGTTAACCGAAAGGTTGGAGGTTCGAGCCCTCCCGGGAGTGGTGTGTTGCTTTTTTTTCTTTGGGCTGATAGCTTTAGAGATATGTTCTGATGGTGGCTGGAGTGGAGCAGGACTGTCTCCGTGGCGCAATGGGCTAGCGCGTTCGGCCGTTAACCGAAAGGTTGGAGGTTCGAGCACACCCGGTGGTGGTGCTGGCTTTTTTCTATAGGCTGATAACTTTGAAGATATGTTCTGATGGTGGTGAGAGTGGAGCAGGACTGTCTCCGTGGCGCAATTGGCTAGCGCGATCGGCTGTTAACCGAAAAATTGGAGGTTTGAGCCCACCCTTTGGTGGTGCAGCGCTTTTTTTCGGGCTGATAGCTTTGAAGATATGTTCTGATGGTGGTGAGAGTGGAGCACGACTGTCTCCGTAGGGCAATTGGCTAGCGCGATCGCTGGTTAACCGAAAGGTTGAAGTTTTGAGGCCACCCGGTGGTGGTGCGGCGCTTTTTTTTGTTGGTCTGATAGCTTTGAAGATATGTTCTGATGGTGGTGAGAGTGGAGCAGGACTGTCTCGGTGGCGCAATTGGCTAGCGCGATCGGCTGTTAACCATAAGGTTGGAGTTTTGAGCCCTCCCGGGAGTGGTCTGTTGCTTTTTTCTTTGCTTTGATAGCTTTGAAGATATGTTCTGATGGTGGTGAAAGTGGAGCACGACTGTTTCCGTGGCGGAATTGGCTAGTGCGATTGGCTGTTAACCGAAAGGTTGGAGGTTCGGGCCCACCCGGTGGTGGTTTGGCGCTCTTTTTGTTTGGGCTGATAGCTTTGAAGAAATGTTCTTATGGTGGTGAGTGTGGAGCAGGACTGTCTCCGTGGCGCAATTGGCTAGTGCGATCGGCTGTTAACCGAAAGGTTTGAGGTTCGACCCCACCCGGTGGTGGTGCGGCGCTTTTTTTCTTTGGGCTGATAGCTTTGAAGATATGTTCTGATGGTGGTGAGAGTAGAGCAGGACTGTCTCCGTGGCGCAATGGGCTAGCGCGATCGGCTGTTAACCGAAAGCTTGGAGTTTCGAGCCCACTGGGGACGGTGTGTCGTTTTTTTTTTGCGCTGAAAGCTTTGAAGATATGTCCTGATGGTGGTGAGAGTGGAGCACGACTGTCTCTGTGGCGCAATTGGCTAGCGCGATCTGCTGTTGACTGAAAGGTTGGAGGTTCGAGCCCACCTGGTGGTGGTGTGGCGCTTCTTTTTCTTTGGGCTGATAGCTCTGAAGAAATGTCCTGGCGGTGGTGAGAGTGGAGCACGACTGTCTGCGTGGCGCAGTTGGCTAACGCGATTTGCAGTTAACCGAAAAGTTGGAGGTTTGAGCCCACCCGGTGGTGGTGCGGCACTTTTTTTTCTTTGGGCTGATAGCTTTGAAGATATGTTCTGATGGTGGTGAGAGTATAGTAGGACTGCCTCCGTGGCGCAATTTGCTAGCGCGATCGGCTGTTAAGCGAAAGGTTGGAGGTTCGAGCCCTCCCGGGAGTGGTGTGTTGCTTTTTTTTCTTTGGGCTGATAGCTTTAAAGATATGTTCTGATGGTGGCTAGAGTGGAGCAGGACTGTCTCCGTGGCGCAATTGGCTAGCGCGTTCGGCCGTTAACCGAAAGGTTGGAGGTTCGAGCACACCCGGTGGTGGTGCTGGCTTTTTTCTATGGGCTGATAGCTTTGAAGATATGTTCTGATGGTGGTGAGAGTGAAGCAGGACTGTCTCCGTGGCGCAATTGGCTAGCGCGATCGACTGTTAACCGAAAGGTTGGAGGTTCGAGCCCTCCTGGGAGTGGTGTGTTGCTTTTTTCTTTGCGCTGATAACTTTAGAGACATGTTCTCACGGTGGTGAGAGTGGAGCACGACTGTCTCCGTGGCCCAATTGGCTAGCGCGATCCGCTGTTAACGTAAAGGTTGGAGGTTCGAGCCCACCAGGTGGTGGTGCGGCGCTTTTTTTTCTTTGGGCAGATAGCTCTGAAGAAATGTTCTGACGGTGGTGAGCGTGGAGCACGACTGTCTCCGTGGCACCATTGGCTAGCGCGATCGCCTGTTAACCGAAAGGTTGGAGGTTCGAGCCCACCCGGTGGTGGTTCGGCGCTTTTTTTTCTTTGGGCTGATAGCTCCGAAGAAATGTTTTGACGGTGGTGAGAGTGGAGCACGACTGTCTCCGTGGCGCAAGTGGCTAGCGCTATCGGCTGTTAACCGAAAGGTTGGAGGTTCGAGCCCTCCTGGGAGTGGTGTGTTGCTTTTTTTTCTTTGGGCTGATAGCTTTAAAGATATGTTCTGATGGTGGCTAGAGTGGAGCAGGACTGTCTCCGTGGCGCAATTGGCTAGCGCGTTCGGCCGTTAACCGAAAGGTTGGAGGTTCGAGCACACCCGGTGGTGGTGCTGGCTTTTTTCTATGGGCTGATAGCTTTGAAGATATGTTCTGATGGTGGTGAGAGTGAAGCAGGACTGTCTCCGTGGCGCAATTGGCTAGCGCGATCGACTGTTAACCGAAAGGTTGGAGGTTCGAGCCCACCCGGTGGTGGTGCGGCGCTTTTTTTCTTTGGGCTGATAGCTTTGAAGATATGTTCTGATGGTGGTGAGAGTGGAGCAGGACTGTCTCCGTGGCGCAATTGGCTAGCGCGATCGGCTGTTAACTGTAAGCTTGGAGTTTCGAGCCCACCAGGTAGTGGTGCGGCGCTTTTTTTCTTTGAGCTGATAGCTTTGAAGATATGTTCTGACGGTGGTGAGAGTGGAGCACGACTGTCTCCGTGACGCAATTGGCTATCGCGATCGGCTGTTAACAGAAAGGTTGGAGGTTCGAGCCCGGCCGGGGGTGTTGCGGCGCTTTTTTTTTCTTTGGGCTGATAGCTTTGAAGATATGTTTTGATGTTGGTGAGAGTGGAGCACGACTGTCTCCATGGCGAAATTGGCGAGCGCGTTCGGCTGTTAACCGAAAGGTTGGAGTTTCGAGCCCACCCGGGGACGGTGTGTCGCTTTTTTTTTTGCGGTGATAGCTTTGAAGATATGTTCTGATGGTGGTGAAAGTGGAGCACGGCTGTCTCCGTGGCGCAATTGGCTAGCGCGATCGGCTGTTAGCCGAAAGGTTGGAGGTTTGAGCCCACCCGGGGGTGGTGCGGCGCTTTTTTTCTTTGGGCTGATAGCTTTGAAGATATGTTCTGACGGTGGTGAGAGTGTAGCAGGACTGTCTCCGTGCCGCAATTGACTTGCGCGATCGGCTGGTAACCGAGAGGTTGGAGGTTTGAGCCCACCCGGGGACGGTGTGTCGCTTTTTTTTTTCGCTGATAACTTTGAAGATATGTTCTGATGGTGGTGAGAGTGGAGCACGACTGTGTCCGTGGCGCAATTGGCTAGCGCGATCTGCTGTTGACCGATTGGTTGGAGGTTCGAGCTCACCCGGTGGTTGTGTGGCGCTTCTTTTTCTTTGGGCTGATAGCTGTGAAGAAATGTTTTGACGGTGGTGAGAGCGGAGCACGACTGTCTCCGTGGCGCAGTTGGCTAGCGCGATTTGCAGTTAACCGAAAAGTTGGAGGTTCGAGCCCACCCGGTGGTTCGGCAGTTTTTTTTCTTTGCGCTGATAGCTTTGGAGATATGTTCTGATGGTGGTGAGAGTGGAGCACGACAGTCTCCGTGGCGCAATTGGCTAGCGCGATCGGCTGTTAACCGAAAGGTTGCAGGTTCGAGCCCACCCGGTGGTAGTGCGGCGCTTTTTTTTCTTTGGGCTGATAGCTTTGAAGATAGGTTGTGATGGTGTTGAGAGTGGAGCAGGATTGTCTCCGTTGCGCAATTGGCTAGCGTGATCGGCTGTTAACCGAAAGCTTGGAGTTTCGAGCCCACTGGGGACGGTGTGTCGCTTTTTTTCTTTTCGCTGATAGCTTTAAAGATATGTTCTGATGGTGGTGACAGTTGAGCACGACTGTCTCTGTGGCGCAATTGGCTAGCGCGATCTGCTGTTGACTGATAGGTTGGAGGTTCGAGCCCACCTGGTGGTGGTGCGGCGCTTCTTTTTCTTTGGGCTGATAGCTCTGAAGAAATGTCCCGGTGGTGGTGAGAGTTGAGCACGACTGTCTCCGTGACGCAGTTGGCTAGCGCGATTTGCAGTTAACCGAGAAGTTGGAGGTTCGAGCCCACCCGGTGGTGGTGCGGCGCTTTTTTTTCTTTGGGCTGATAGCTCTGAAGAAATGTTCT
The DNA here is from genome assembly GCF_043290135.1 of Rhipicephalus microplus. Classification (NCBI taxonomy): domain Eukaryota; kingdom Metazoa; phylum Arthropoda; class Arachnida; order Ixodida; family Ixodidae; genus Rhipicephalus; species Rhipicephalus microplus. The sequence continues at coordinate 8,077,363 of NW_027464599.1, read as the reverse complement.
GACGGTGGTGAGGGTGGAGCACGACTGTCTCCGTGGCGCCATTGGCTAGCGCGATCGGCTTTAAACCGAAAGGTTGGAGGTTCGAGCCCACCCGGTGGTGGTTCGGCGCTTTTTTTCTTTGGGCTGTTAGCTTTGAAGATATGTTCTGATGGTGGTGAGAGTGGAGCAGGACTGTCTCGGTGGCGCAATTGGCTAGCGCGATCGGCTGTTAACCATAAGGTTGGAGTTTTGAGCCCTCCCGGGAGTGGTCTGTTGCTTTTTTTTTGCTTTGATAGCTTTGAAGATATGTTCTGATGGTGGTGAAAGTGGAGCACGACTGTTTCCGTGGCGGAATTGGCTAGTGCGATCGGCTGTTAACCGAAAGGTTGGAGGTTCGAGCCCACCCGGTGGTGGTTTAGCGCTCTTTTTGTTTGGGCTGATAGCTTTGAAGAAATGTTCTTATGGTGGTGAGTGTGGAGCAGGAATGTCTCCGTGGCGCAATTGGCTAGTGCGATCGGCTGTTAACCGAAAAGTTGGAGGTTCGAGCGCTACCGGGAGTGGTGTGTTGCTTTTTTCTTTGCACTGATAGCTTTGAAGATATGTTCTGATGGTGGTGAGAGTGGAGCACGACTGTCTCCGCGGCGCAATTGGCTAGCGCGATCGGCTGTTAACCGAAAGGTTGGAGGTTCGAGCCCACCCGGTGGTGGTTTGGCGCTTTTTTTTCTTTGGGCTGATAGCTTTGAAGATATGTTCTGATGGTGGTGAGAGTATAGCAGGACTGCCTCCATGGCGCAATTTGCTAGCGCGATCGGCTGTTAAGCGAAAGGTTGGAGGTTTGAGCCCTCCCGGGAGTGGTGTGTTGCTTTTTTCTTTGCGCTGATAGCTTTGAAGATATGTTCTAATGGTGGTGAGAGTGGAGCACGACTGTCTCCGTGGCCCAATTGGCTAGCGCGATCCGCTGTTAACGTAAAGGTTGGAGGTTCGAGCCCACCCGGTGAGGGTGCGGCGCTTTTTTTTCTTTGGGCTGATAGCTCTGAAGAAATGTTCTGACGGTGGTGAGCGTGGAGGACGACTGTCTCCGTGGCGCCATTGGCTAGCGCGATCGGCTTTTAACCGAAAGGTTGGAGGTTCGAGCCCACCCGGTGGTGGTTCGGCGTTTTTTTCTTTGGGCTGATAGCTCCGAAGAAATGTTCTTACGGTGGTGAGAGTGGAATACGACTGTCTCCGTAGGGCAATTGGCTAGCGCGATCGGCTGTTAACCGAAAGGATGGAGGTTCGAGCCCACCCGGGGGTGGTGCGCCGCTTTTTTTTCTTTGGGCTGATAGCGTTGGAGATATGTTCTGTTGTTAGTGAGAGTGGAGCACGGCTGTCTCCATGGCGCAATTGGCGAGCGCAATCGGCTGTTAGACGAAAGGTTTGAGGTTCGAGCCCACCCGGAGTGGTGCGGCGCTTTTTTTCTTTGGACTGATAGCTTTGAAGATATGTTCTAATGGTGGTGAGAGTATAGCAGGACTGTCTCCGTGGCGCAATTGGCTAGCGCGATCGGCTGTTAACCGAGAGGTTGGAGGTTTGAGCCCACCCGGGGACGGTGTGTCGCTTTTTTTTTTCTTTTCGCTGATAGCTTTGAAGATATGTTCTGATGGTGGAGAGAGGGGAGCACGACTGTCTCTGTGGCGCAATTGGCTAGCGCGATCTGCTGTTGACTGAAAGGTTGGAGGTTCGAGCCCACCTGGTGGTGGTGCGGCGCTTCTTTTTCTTTGGGCTGATAGCTCTGAAGATATGTTCTGATGGTGGTGAGAGTATAGCAGGACTGTCTCCGTGACGCAATTGGCTAGCGCAATCGGCTGTTAACCGAGAGGTTGGAGGTTTGAGCCCACCCGGGGACGGTGTGTCGCTTTTTTTTTCTTTTCGGTGACAGCTTTGAAAATATGTTCTGAAGGTGGTGAGAGGTGAGCACGACTGTCTCCGTGGCGCAATTGGCTAGCGCGATCTGCTGTTGACCGAAAGGTTGCAGGTTCGAGCCCACCCGGTTGTGGTGGGGTGCTTCTTTTTCTTTGGGCTGATAGCTGTGAAGAAATGTTCGGACGGTGGTGAGAGTGGAGCACGACTGTCTCCGTGGGGCAGTTGGCTAGCGCGATTTGCAGTTAACCAAAAAGTTGGAGGTTCGAGCCCACCCGGTGGTGGTGCGGCACTTTTTTTTTCTTTGGGCTGATAGGTTTGAAGATATTTTCTGATGGTATTGAGAGTATAGCAGGACTGTCTCCGTGGCGCAATTTGCTAGCGCGATCGGCTGTTAAGCGAAAGGTTGGAGGTTCGAGCCCTTCCGGGAGTGGTGTGTTGCTTTATTTTGCACTGATAACTTTGGAGACATGTTCTCACGGTGGTGAGATCTGAGCACGGCTGTCTCCGTGGCGCAATTGGCTAGCCCGTTCGGCTGTTAACCGAAGAATTGGAGGTTTGAGCCCTCCCAGGAGTGGGGTGTTGCTTTTTTCTTTGCGCTGATAGCTTTGAAAACATGTTCGAATGGTGGTGAGAGTGGAGCACGACTCTCTCCGTGGCGCCATTGGCTAGTGCGATCGGCTGTTAACCAAAAGGTTGGAGGTTCGAGCCCACCCGGTGGTGGTGAGGGCTTATTTTTCTATGGGCTGATAGCTTTGAAGATATGTTCTGATGGTGGTGAGAGTGAAGCAGGACTGTCTCCGTGGCGCAATCGGCTAGCGCGATCGACTGTTAACGAAAAGGTTTGAGGTTCGAGCCCACCCGGTGGTGAGGCGGCGGTTTTTTTCTTTGGGCTGATAGCTTTGAAGATATGTTCTGATGGTTGCTAGAGTGGAGCAGGACTGTCTCCGTGGCGCAATTGGCTAGCGCGTTCGGCCGTTAACCGAAATATTGGAGGTTCGAGCACACCCGGTGGTGGTGCTGGCTTTTTTCTATGGGCTGATAGCTTTGAAGATATGTTCTGATGGTGGTGAGAGTGAAGCAGGACTGTCTCCGTGGCGCAATTGGCTAGCGCGATCGACTGTTAACCGAAAGGTTGGCGGTTCGAGCCCACCAGGTGGTGGTGCGGTGCTATTTTTTGGGGCTGATAGCTTTGAAGATATGTTCTCACGGTGGTGAGATCTGAGCACGGCTGTCTCCGTGGCGCAATTGGCTAGCTCGTTCGGCTGTTAACCGAAGAATTGGAGGTTTGAGCCCTCCCAGGAGTGGTGTGTTGCTTTTTTCTTTGCGCTGATAGCTTTGAAAACATGTTCGAATGGTGGTGAGAGTGGAGCACGACTCTCTCCGTGGAGTAATTGGCTAGCGCAATCGGCTGTTAACCAAAAGGTTGGAGGTTCGAGCCCACTCGGTGGTGGTGTGGGCTTATTTTTCTATGGGCTGATAGCTTCGAAGATATGTTCTGATGGTGGTGAGAGTGAAGCAGGACTGTCTCTGTGGCGCAATTGGCTAGCGCGATCGACTGTTAACCAAAAGGTTTGAGGTTCGAGCCCACCCGGTGGTGGTGCGGCGCTTTTTTTTGGGCTGATAGCTTTGAAGATATGTTCTGATGGTGGTGAGAGTAGAGCAGGACTGTCTCCGTGGCGCAATAGGCTAGCGCGATCGGCTGTTAACCGAAAGCTTGGGGTTTGGAGCCCACCCGGTAGTATCGCGGCGCTTTTTTTTTTCTTTGAGCTGATAGCTTTGAGGATATGCTCTGATGGTGGTGAGAGTGGAGCACGACTGTCTCCGTGGCGCAATTGGCTTGCGCGATCGGCTGTTGACAGAAAGGATGGAGGTTCGAGCCCACCCGGGGGTGGTGCGCCGCCTTTTTTCCTTTGGGCTGATAGCGTTGAAGATATGTTCTGATGGTGGTGAGAGTGGAGCAGGACTGTCTCCGTTGCGCAATTGGCTAGCGTGATCGGCTGTTAACCGAAAGCTTGGAGTTTCGATCCCACTGGGGACGGTGTGTCGCTTTTTTTTCTTTGCGGTGATAGCTTTGAAGATATGTTCTGATGGTGGTGAAAGTGGAGCACGACTGTCTCCGTGGCGCAATTGGCTAGCGCGATCGGCTTATAGCCGAAAGGTTGGAGGCTCGAGCCCACCCGGGGGTGGTGCGGCGCTTTTTTTCTTTGGGCTGATAGCTTTGAAGATATGTTCTGATGGTGGTGAGAGTATAGCAGGACTGTCTCCGTGACGCAATTGGCTAGCGCGATCGGCTGTTAACCGAGAGGTTGGAGGTTTGAGCCCACCCGGGGACGGTGTGTCGCTTTTTTTTTCTTTTCGCTGACAGCTTTGAAAATATGTTCTGATGGTGGTGAGAGTGGAGCACGACTGTCTCCGTGGCGCAATTGGCTAGCGCGTTCTGCTGTTGACCGAAAGGTTGCAGGTTCGAGCCCACCCGGTGGTGGTGGGGCGCTTCTTTTTCTTTGGGCTGATAGCTTTGAAGATATGTTCTGATGGTATTGAGAGTATAGCAGGACTGTCTCCGTGGCGCAATTTGCTAGCGCGATCGGCTGTTAAGCGAAAGGTTGGAGGTTCGAGCCCTCCCGGGAGTGGTGTGTTGCTTTTTTTTGCGCTGATAACTTTGGAGACATGTTCTCACGGTGGTGAGATCTGAGCACGACTGTCTCCGTGGCACAATTGGCTAGCGCGATCGGCTGTTAACCGAAAGCTTGGAGTTTCGAGGCCACCCGGTAGTATCGCGGCGCTTTTTTTTTCTTTGTGCTGATAGCTTTGAAGATATGTTCTGATGGTGGTGTGAGTGGAGCAGGACTGTCTCCGTGGCGCAATTGGCTAGCGCGATCGGCTGTTAACCGAAAGGTTGGAGTTTCGAGCCCACCCGGGGACGGTGTGTCGCTTTTTTTTTCTTTGCGCTGATAGCTTTGAAGATATGTTCTGATGGTGGTGAGAGTGGAGCACGACTCTCTCCGTGGCGCAATTGGCTAGCGCGATCGGCTGTTAACAGAAAGGATGGAGGTTCGAGCCCACCCGGGGGTGGTGCGCCGCTTTTTTTTCTTTGGGCTGATAGCGTTGAACATATGTTCTGACGTTAGTGAGAGTGGAGCCCGACTGTCTCCATGGCGCAATTGGCGAGCGTGATCGGCTGTTAACCGAAAGGTTGGAGGTTCGAGCCCACCCGGTGGTAGTGCGGCGCTTTTTTTTCTTTGGGCTGATAGCTTTGAAGATATGTTCTGATGGTGGTGAGAGTGGAGCAGGACTGTCTCCGTTGCGCAATTGGCTAGCGTGATCGGCTATTAACCGAAAGCTTGGAGTTTCGAGCCCACTGGGGACGGTGTGTCGTTTTTTTTGCGCTGAAAGCTTTGAAGATATGTTGTGATGGTGGTGAAAGTGGAGCCTCACTGTCTCCGTGGCGCAATTGGCTAGCGCGATCGGCTGTTAGACGAAAAGTGGGAGGTTCGAGCCCACCCGGAGTGGTGCAGCGCTTTTTTTCTTTAGACTGATAGCTTTGAAGATATGTTCTGAGGGTGGTGAGAGTATAGCAGGACTGTCTCCGTGGCGCAATTGGCTAGCGCGATCGGCTGTTAACTGAGAGGTTGGAGGTTTGAGCCCACCCGGGGACGGTGTGTCACTTTTTTTCATTTCGCTGATAGCTTTGAAGATATGTCCTGATGGTGGTGAGAGTGGAGCACGACTGTCTCTGTGGCGCAATTGGCTAGCGCGATCTGCTGTTGACTGGAAGGTTGGAGGTTCGAGCCCACCTGGTGGTGGTGCGGCGCTTCTTTTTCTTTGGGCTGATAGCTCTGAAGAAATGTCCTGGCGGTGGTGAGAGTGGAGCACGACTGTCTGCGTGGCGCAGTTGGCTAACGCGATTTGCAGTTAACCGAAAAGTTGGAGGTTTGAGCCCACCCGGTGGTGGTGCGGCACTTTTTTTCTTTGGGCTGATAGCTTTGAAGATATGTTGTGATGGTGGTGAGAGTATAGCAGGACTGCCTCCATGGCGCAATTTGCTAGCGCGATCGGCTGTTAAGCGAAAGGTTGGAGGTTGGAGCCCTCCTGGGAGTGGTGTGTTGCTTTTTTCTTTGCGCTGATAACTTGAGGGACATGTTCTCACGGTGGTGAGAGTGGAGCACGACTGTCTCCGTGGCCCAATTGGCTAGCGCGATCCGCTTTTAACGTAAAGGTTGGAGGTTTGAGCCCACCAGGTGGTGGTGCGGCGCTTTTTTTTCTTTGGGCTGATAGCTCCGAAGAAATGTTCTGACGGTGGTGAGCGTGGAGCACGACTGTCTCCGTGGCACCATTGGCTAGCGCGATCGGCTGTTAACCGGAAGGTTGGAGGTTCGAGCCCTCCCGGGAGTGGTGTGTTGCCTTTTTTTCTTTAGGCTGATAGCTTTAAAGATATGTTCTGATGGTGGCTAGAGTGGAGCAGGACTGTCTCCGTGGCGCAATTGGCTAGCGCGTTCGGCCGTTAACCGAAAGGTTGGAGGTTCGAGCACACCCGGTGGTGGTGCTGGCTTTTTTCTATGGGCTGATAGCTTTGAAGATATGTTCTGATGGTGGTGAGAGTGAAGCAGGACTGTCTCCGTGGCGCAATTGGCTAGCGCGATCGACTGTTAACCGAAAGGTTGGAGGTTCGAGCCCACCCAGTGGTGGTGCGGTGCTTTTTTTCTTTGGGCTGATAGCTTTGAAGATATGTTCTGATGGTGGTGAGAGTGGAGCAGGACTGCCTCCGTGGCGCAATTGGCTAGCGCGATCGGCTGTTAACTGAAAGCTTGGAGTTTCGAGCCCACCCGGTAGTGGTGCGGCGCTTTTTTTTCTTTGAGCTGATAGCTTTGAAGATATGTTCTGATGGTGGTGAGAGTAGAGCAGGACTGTCTCCGTGGCGCAATTTGCTAGCGCGATCGGCTGTTAACCGAAAAGTTGGAGTTTCGAGCCCACCTGGGGACAGTGTGTCGCTTTTTTTTCTTTGCGCTGATTGCTTTGAAGATATGTTCTAATGGTGGTGAGAGTGGAGCACGACTGTCTCCGTGACGCAATTGGCTATCGCGATCGGCTGTTAACAGAAAGGATGGAGGTTCGAGCCCGGCCGGGGGTGGTGCGGCGCTTTTTTTTCTTTGGGCTGATAGCTTTGAAGATACGTTTTGATGTTGGTGAGAGTGGAGCACGACTTTCTCCATGGCGCAATTGGCGAGCGCGATCGGCTGTTAACCGAAAGGTTGGAGTTTTGAGCCCACCCGGGGACGGTGTGTCGCTTTTTTTTCTTTGCGGTGATAGCTTTGAAGATATGTTCTGATGGTGGTGAAAGTGGAGCACGACTGTCTCCGTGGCGCAATTGGCTAGCGCGATCGGCTGTTAGCCGATAGGTTGGAGGTTCGAGCCCACCTGGGGGTGGTGCGGCGCTTTTTTTCTTTGGGCTGATAGCTTCGAAGATATGTTCTGACGGTGGTGAGAGTGTAGCAGGACTGTCTCCGTGCCGCAATTGACTTGCACGATCGGCTGGTAACCGAGAGGTTGGAGGTTTGAGCCCACCCGGGGACGGTGTGTCGCTTTTTTTTCGCTGATAACTTTGAAGATATGTTCTGATGGTGGTGAGAGTGGAGCACGACTGTGTCCGTGGCGCAATTGGGTAGCTCGATCTGCTGTTGACCGATTGGTTGGAGGTTCGAGCTCACCCGGTGGTTGTGTGGCGCTTCTTTTTCTTTGGGCTGATAGCTGTGAAGAAATGTTTTGACGGTGGTGAGAGTGGAGCACGACTGTCTCCGTGGCGCAGTTGGCTAGCGCGATTTGCAGTTAACAGAAAAGTTGGAGGTTCGAGCACACCCGGTGGTTCGGCAGTTTTTTTTCTTTGCGCTGATAGCTTTGAAGATATGTTCTGATGGTGGTGAGAGTGGAGCACGACTGTCTCCGTGGCGCAATTGGCTAGCGCGATCGGCTGTTAACCGAAAGGTTGCAGGTTCGAGCCCACCCGGTGGTAGTGCGGCGCTTTTTTTTCTTTGGGCTGATAGCTTTGAAGATATGTTGTGATGGTGTTGAGAGTGGAGCAGGACTGTCTCCGTTGCGCAATTGGCTAGCGTGATCGGCTGTTAACCGAAAGCTTGGAGGTTCGAGCCCACCTGGTGGTGGTGCGGCGCTTCTTTTTCTTTGGGTTGATAACTCTGAAGAAATGTCCTGGTGGTGGTGAGAGTTCAGCACGACTGTCTCCGTGACGCAGTTGGCTAGCGCGATTTGCAGTTAACCGAAAAGTTGGAGGTTCGAGCCCACACGGTGGTGGTGCGGCACTTTTTTTTCTTTGGGCTGATAGCTTTGAAGATATGTTCTGATGGTGGTGAGAGTATAGCAGGACTGCCTCCGTGGCGCAATTTGCTAGCGCGATCGGCTGTTAAGCGAAAGGTTGGAGGTTTGAGCCCTCCCGGGAGTGGTGTGTTGCTTTTTTCTTTGCGCTGATAGCTTTAAAGATATGTTCTGATGGTGGCTAGAGTGGAGCAGGACTGTCTCCGTGGCGCAATGGGCTAGCGCGTTCGGCCGTTAACCGAAAGGTTGGAGGTTCGAGCACACCCGGTGGTGGTGCTGGCTTTTTTCTATGGGCTGATAGCTTTGAAGATATGTTCTGATGGTGGTGAGAGTGAAGCAGGACTTTCTCCGTGGCGCAATTGGCTAGCGCGATCGACTGTTAACCGAAAGGTTGGAGGTTCGTGCCCACCCGGTGGTGGTGCGGCGCTTTTTTTCTTTGGGCTGATAGCTTTGAAGATATGTTATGATGGTGGTGAGAGTGGAGCAGGACTGTCTCCGTGGCGCAATGGGCTAGCGTGATCGGCTGTTAACTGAAAGCTTGGAGTTTCGAGCCAACCCGGTATTGGTGCTGCGCTTTTTTTCTTTGGGCTGATAACTTTGAAGATATGTTCTGATGGTGGTGAGAGTGGAGCAGGACTGTCTCCGTGGCGCAATTGGCTAGCGCGATCGGCGGTTAACCGAAACATTGGAGGTTTGAGCCCACCCTTTGGTGGTGCAGCGCTTTTTTTCGGGCTGATAGCTTTGAAGATATGTTTTGATGGTGATGAGAGTGGAGCACGACTGTCTCCGTAGGGCAATCGGCTAGCGCGATCGGCTGTTAACTGAAAGGTTGAAGTTTCGAGGCCACCCGGGGGTGGTGCGGCGCTTTTTTTCGTTGGTCTGATAGCTTTGAAGATATGTTCTGATGGTGGTGAGAGTGGAGCACGACTGTTTCCGTGGCGGAATTGGCTAGTGCGATCGGCTGTTAACCGAAAGGTTGGAGGTTCGAGCCCACTAGGTGGTTGTTTGGCGCTCTTTTTGTTTGGCCTGATAGCTTTGAAGAAATGTTCTTATGGTGGTGAGTGTGGAGCAGGACTGTCTCCGTGGCGCCATTGGCTAGTGCGATCGGCTGTTAACCGAAAAGTTGGAGGTTCGAGCGCTCCCGGGAGTGGTGTGTTGCTTTTTTCTTTGCACTGATAGCTTTGAAGATATGTTCTGATGGTGGTGAGAGTGGAGCACGACTGTCTTCGCGGCGCAATTGGCTAGCGCGATCGGCTGTTAACCGAAAGTTTGGAGTTTCGAGCCCTCCCGGGAGTGGTGTGTTGCTTTTTTCTTTGCTTTGATAGCTTTGAAGATATGTTCTGATGGTGGTGAAAGTGGAGCACGACAGTTTCCGTGGCGGAATTGGCTAGTCCGATCGGCTGTTAACCGAAAGGTTGGAGGTTCGAGCCCACCCGGTGGTGGTTTGGCGCTTTTTTTTCTTTGGTCTGATAGCTTTCAAGATATGTTCTGATGGTGGTGAGTTTGGAGCAGGACTGTTTCCGTGGCGCAATTGGCTAGCGCGATCGGCTGTTAACCGAAAGGTTGGAGTTTCGAGCACACCCGGTGGTGGTGCGGCGCTTTTTTTTCTTTGGGCTGATAGCTTTGAAGATATGTTCTGATGGTGGTGAGAGTGGAGCAGGACTGTCTCCGTGACGCAATTGGCTATCGCGATCGGCTGTTTACAGAAAGGATGGAGGTTCGAGCCCGGCCGGGGGTGGTGCGGCGCTTTTTTTTCTTTGGGCTGATAGCTTGAAGATATGTTCTGATGTTGGTGAGAGTGGAGCACGACTGTCTCCATGGCGCTATTGGCGAGCGCGATCGGCTGTTAACCGAAAGGTTGGAGGTTAGAGCCCACCCGGTGGTAGTGCGGCGCTTTTTATTCTTTGGGCTGATAGCTTTGAAGATATGTTCTGATGGTGGTGAGAGTGAAGCAGGACTGTCTCCGTGGCGCAATTGGCTAGCGTGATCGGCTGTTAACCGAAAGCTTGGAGTTTCGAGCCCACCCGGGGACGGTGTGTCGCTTTTTTTTTTGCGGTGATAGCTTTGAAGATATGTTCTGATGGTGGTGAAAGTGGAGCACGACTGTCTCCGTGGCGCAATTGGCTAGCGCGATCGCCTTATAGCCGAAAGGTTGGAGGCTCGAGCCCACCCGGGGGTGGTGCGGCGCTTTTTTTCTTTGGGCTGATAGCTTTGAAGATATGTTCTGATGGTGGTGAGAGTATAGCAGGACTGTCTCCGTGACGCAATTGGCTAGCGCGATCGGCTGTTAACCGAGAGGTTGGAGGTTTGAGCCCACCCGGGGACGGTGTGTCGCTTTTTTTTTCTTTTCGCTGACAGCTTTGAAAATATGTTCTGATGGTGGTGAGAGTGGAGCACGACTGTCTCCGTGGCGCAATTGGCTAGCGCGTTCTGCTGTTGACCGAAAGGTTGCAGGTTCGAGCCCACCCGGTGGTGGTGGGGCGCTTCTTTTTCTTTGGGCTGATAGCTTTGAAGATATGTTCTGATGGTATTGAGAGTATAGCAGGACTGTCTCCGTGGCGCAATTTGCTAGCGCGATCGGCTGTTAAGCGAAAGGTTGGAGGTTCGAGCCCTCCCGGGAGTGGTGTGTTGCTTTTTTTTGCGCTGATAACTTTGGAGACATGTTCTCACGGTGGTGAGATCTGAGCACGACTGTCTCCGTGGCACAATTGGCTAGCGCGATCGGCTGATAACCGAAAGCTTGGAGTTTCGAGCCCACCCGGTAGTATCGCGGCGCTTTTTTTTTCTTTGAGCTGATAGCTTTGAAGATATGTTCTGATGGTGGTGTGAGTGGAGCAGGACTGTCTCCGTGGCGCAATTGGCTAGCGCGATCGGCTGTTAACCGAAAGGTTGGAGTTTCGAGCCCACCCGGGGATGGTGTGTCGCTTTTTTTTTCTTTGCGCTGATAGCTTTGAAGATATGTTCTGATGGTGGTGAGAGTGGAGCACGACTCTCTCCGTGGCGCAATTGGCTAGCGCGATCGGCTGTTAACAGAAAGGATGGAGGTTCGAGCCCACCCGGGGGTGGTGCGCCGCTTTTTTTTCTTTGGGCTGATAGCGTTGAACATATGTTCTGACGTTAGTGAGAGTGGAGCCCGACTGTCTCCACGGCGCAATTGGCGAGCGTGATCGGCTGTTAACCGAAAGGTTGGAGGTTCGAGCCCACCCGGTGGTAGTGCGGCGCTTTTTTTTCTTTGGGCTGATAGCTTTGAAGATATGTTCTGATGGTGGTGAGAGTGGAGCAGGACTGTCTCCGTTGCGCAATTGGCTAGCGTGATCGGCTGTTAACCGAAAGCTTGGAGTTTCGAGCCCACTGGGGACGGTGTGTCGTTTTTTTTGCGCTGAAAGCTTTGAAGTTATGTTGTGATGGTGGTGAAAGTGGAGCCTCACTGTCTCCGTGGCGCAATTGGCTAGCGCGATCGGCTGTTAGACGAAAAGTTGGAGGTTCGAGCCCACCCGGAGTGGTGCAGCGCTTTTTTTCTTTAGACTGATAGCTTTGAAGATATGTTCTGAGGGTGGTGAGAGTATAGCAGGACTGTCTCCGTGGCGCAATTGGCTAGCGCGATCGGCTGTTAACTGAGAGGTTGGAGGTTTGAGCCCACCCGGGGACGGTGTGTCACTTTTTTTCATTTCGCTGATAGCTTTGAAGATATGTCCTGATGGTGGTGAGAGTGGAGCACGACTGTCTCTGTGGCGCAATTGGCTAGCGCGATCTGCTGTTGACTGAAAGGTTGGAGGTTCGAGCCCACCTGGTGGTGGTGCGGCGCTTCTTTTTCTTTGGGCTGATAGCTCTGAAGAAATGTCCTGGCGGTGGTGAGAGTGGAGCACGACTGTCTGCGTGGCGCAGTTGGCTAACGCGATTTGCAGTTAACCGAAAAGTTGGAGGTTTGAGCCCACCCGGTGGTGGTGCGGCACTTTTTTTCTTTGGGCTGATAGCTTTGAAGATATGTTGTGATGGTGGTGAGAGTATAGCAGGACTGCCTCCATGGCGCAATTTGCTAGCGCGATCGGCTGTTAAGCGAAAGGTTGGAGGTTGGAGCCCTCCTGGGAGTGGTGTTTTGCTTTTTTCTTTGCGCTGATAACTTGAGGGACATGTTCTCACGGTGGTGAGAGGGGAGCACGACTGTCTCCGTGGCCCAATTGGCTAGCGCGATCCGCTTTTAACGTAAAGGTTGGAGGTTTGAGCCCACCAGGTGGTGGTGCGGCGCTTTTTTTTCTTTGGGCTGATAGCTCCGAAGAAATGTTCTGACGGTGGTGAGCGTGGAGCACGACTGTCTCCGTGGCACCATTGACTAGCGCGATCGGCTGTTAACCGAAAGGTTGGAGGTTCGAGCCCTCCCGGGAGTGGTGTGTTGCTTTTTTTTCTTTAGGCTGATAGCTTTAAAGATATGTTCTGATGGTGGCTAGAGTGGAGCAGGACTGTCTCCGTGGCGCAATTGGCTAGCGCGTTCGGCCGTTAACCGAAAGGTTGGAGGTTCGAGCACACCCGGTGGTGGTGCTGGCTTTTTTCTATGGGCTGATAGCTTTGAAGATATGTTCTGATGGTGGTGAGAGTGAAGCAGGACTGTCTCCGTGGCGCAATTGGCTAGCGCGATCGACTGTTAACCGAAAGGTTGGAGGTTCGAGCCCACCCGGTGGTGGTGCGGCGCTTTTTTTCTTTGGGCTGATAGCTTTGAAGATATGTTCTGATGGTGGTGAGAGTGGAGCAGGACTGCCTCCGTGGCGCAATTGGCTAGCGCGATCGGCTGTTAACTGAAAGCTTGGAGTTTCGAGCCCACCCGGTAGTGGTGCGGCGCTTTTTTTTCTTTGAGCTGATAGCTTTGAAGATATGTTCTGATGGTGGTGAGAGTAGAGCAGGACTGTCTCCGTGGCGCAATTTGCTAGCGCGATCGGCTGTTAACCGAAAAGTTGGAGTTTCGAGCCCACCTGGGGACAGTGTGTCGCTTTTTTTTTCTTTGCGCTGATTGCTTTGAAGATATGTTCTAATGGTGGTGAGAGTGGAGAACGACTGTCTCCGTGACGCAATTGGCTATCGCGATCGGCTGTTAACAGAAAGGATGGAGGTTCGAGCCCGGCCGGGGGTGGTGCGGCGCTTTTTTTTCTTTGGGCTGATAGCTTTGAAGATACGTTTTGATGTTGGTGAGAGTGGAGCCCGACTTTCTCCATGGCGCAATTGGCGAGCGCGATCGGCTGTTAACCGAAAGGTTGGAGTTTTGAGCCCACCCGGGGACGGTGTGTCGCTTTTTTTTCTTTGCGGCGATAGCTTTGAAGATATGTTCTGATGGTGGTGAAAGTGGAGCACGACTGTCTCCGTGGCGCAATTGGCTAGCGCGATCGGCTGTTAGCCGATAGGATGGAGGTTCGAGCCCACCCGGGGGTGGTGCGGCGCTTTTTTTCTTTGGGCTGATAGCTTCGAAGATATGTTCTGACGGTGGTGAGAGTGTAGCAGGACTGTCTCCGTGCCGCAATTGACTTGCGCGATCGGCTGGTAACCGAGAGGTTGGAGGTTTGAGCCCACCCGGGGACGGTGTGTCGCTTTTTTTTTCGCTGATAACTTTGAAGATATGTTCTGATGGTGGTGAGAGTGGAGCACGACTGTGTCCGTGGCGCAATTGGGTAGCTCGGTCTGCTGTTGACCGATTGGTTGGAGGTTTGAGCCCTCCCGGGAGTGGTGTGTTGCTTTTTTTTCTTTAGGCTGATAGCTTTAAAGATATGTTCTGATGGTGGCTAGAGTGGAGCAGGACTGTCTCCGTGGCGCAATTGGCTAGCGCGTTCGGCCGTTAACCGAAAGGTTGGAGGTTCGAGCACACCCGGTGGTGGTGCTGGCTTTTTTCTATGGGCTGATAGCTTTGAAGATATGTTCTGATGGTGGTGAGAGTGAAGCAGGACTGTCTCCGTGGCGCAATTGGCTAGCGCGATCGACTGTTAACCGAAAGGTTGGAGGTTCGAGCCCACCCGGTGGTGGTGCGGCGCTTTTTTTCTTTGGGCTGATAGCTTTGAAGATATGTTCTGATGGTGGTGAGAGTGGAGCAGGACTGCCTCCGTGGCGCAATTGGCTAGCGCGATCGGCTGTTAACTGAAAGCTTGGAGTTTCGAGCCCACCCGGTAGTGGTGCGGCGCTTTTTTTCTTTGAGCTGATAGCTTTGAAGATATGTTCTGATGGTGGTGAGAGTAGAGCAGGACTGTCTCCATGGCGCAATTGGCGAGCGCGATCGGCTGTTAACCGAAAGGTTGGAGTTTTCAGCCCACCCGGGGACGGTGTGTCGCTTTTTTTTCTTTGCGGTGATAGCTTTGAAGATATGTTCTGATGGTGGTGAAAGTGGAGCACGACTGTCTCCGTGGCGCAATTGGCTAGCGCGATCGGCTGTTAACAGAAAGGATGGAGGTTCGAGCCCGGCCGGGGGTGGTGCGGCGCTTTTTTTTCTTTGGGCTGATAGCTTTGAAGATACGTTTTGATGTTGGTGAGAATGGAGCACGACTTTCTCCATGGCGCAATTGGCGAGCGCGATCGGCTGTTAACCGAAAGGTTGGAGTTTTGAGCCCACCCGGGGACGGTGTGTCGCTTTTTTTTCTTTGCGGTGATAGCTGTGAAGAAATGTTTTGACGGTGGTGAGAGTGGAGCACGACTGTCTCCGTGGCGCAGTTGGCTAGCGCGATTTGCAGTTAACAGAAAAGTTGGAGGTTCGAGCACACCCGGTGGTTCGGCAGTTTTTTTTCTTTGCGCTGATAGCTTTGAAGATATGTTCTGATGGTGGTGAGAGTGGAGCACGACTGTCTCCGTGGCGCAATTGGCTAGCGCGATCGGCTGTTAACCGAAAGGTTGCAGGTTCGAGCCCACCCGGTGGTAGTGCGGCGCTTTTTTTTCTTTGGGCTGATAGCTTTGAAGATATGTTGTGATGGTGTTGAGAGTGGAGCAGGACTGTCTCCGTTGCGCAATTGGCTAGCGTGATCGGCTGTTAACCGAAAGCTTGGAGGTTCGAGCCCACCTGGTGGTGGTGCGGCGCTTCTTTTTCTTTGGGTTGATAACTCTGAAGAAATGTCCTGGTGGTGGTGAGAGTTCAGCACGACTGTCTCCGTGACGCAGTTGGCTAGCGCGATTTGCAGTTAACCGAAAAGTTGGAGGTTCGAGCCCACACGGTGGTGGTGCGGCACTTTTTTTTCTTTGGGCTAATAGCTTTGAAGATATGTTCTGATGGTGGTGAGAGTATAGCAGGACTGCCTCCGTGGCGCAATTTGCTAGCGCGATCGGCTGTTAAGCGAAAGGTTGGAGGTTTGAGCCCTTCCGGGAGTGGTGTGTTGCTTTTTTCTTTGCGCTGATAGCTTTAAAGATATGTTCTGATGGTGGCTAGAGTGGAGCAGGACTGTCTCCGTGGCGCAATGGGCTAGCGCGTTCGGCCGTTAACCGAAAGGTTGGAGGTTCGAGCACACCCGGTGGTGGTGCTGGCTTTTTTCTATGGGCTGATAGCTTTGAAGATATGTTCTGATGGTGGTGAGAGTGAAGCAGGACTTTCTCCGTGGCGCAAATGGCTAGCGCGATCGACTGTTAACCGAAAGGTTGGAGGTTCGAGCCAACCCGGTGGTGGTGCGGCGCTTTTTTTCTTTGGGCTGATAGCTTTGAAGATATGTTATGATGGTGGTGAGAGTGGAGCAGGACTGTCTCCGTGGCGCAATGGGCTAGCGTGATCGGCTGTTAACTGAAAGCTTGGAGTTTCGAGCCAACCCGGTATTGGTGCTGCGCTTTTTTTCTTTGGGCTGATAACTTTGAAGATATGTTCTGATGGTGGTGAGAGTGGAGCAGGACTGTCTCCGTGGCGCAATTGGCTAGCGCGATCGGCTGTTAACCGAAACATTGGAGGTTTGAGCCCACCCTTTGGTGGTGCAGCGCTTTTTTTCGGGCTGATAGTTTTGAAGATATGTTTTGATGGTGATGAGAGTGGAGCACGACTGTCTCCGTAGGGCAATCGGCTAGCGCGATCGGCTGTTAACTGAAAGGTTGAAGTTTCGAGGCCACCCGGGGGTGGTGCGGCGCTTTTTTTCGTTGGTCTGATAGCTTTGAAGATATGTTCTGATGGTGGTGAGAGTGGAGCACGACTGTTTCCGTGGCGGAATTGGCTAGTGCGATCGGCTGTTAACCGAAAGGTTGGAGGTTCGAGCCCACTAGGTGGTTGTTTGGCGCTCTTTTTGTTTGGGCTGATAGCTTTGAAGAAATGTTCTTATGGTGGTGAGTGTGGAGCAGGACTGTCTCCGTGGCGCCATTGGCTAGTGCGATCGGCTGTTAACCGAAAAGTTGGAGGTTCGAGCGCTCCCGGGAGTGGTGTGTTGCTTTTTTCTTTGCACTGATAGCTTTGAAGATATGTTCTGATGGTGGTGAGAGTGGAGCACGACTGTCTTCGCGGCGCAATTGGCTAGCGCGATCGGCTGTTAACCGAAAGTTTGGAGTTTCGAGCCCTCCCGGGAGTGGTGTGTTGCTTTTTTCTTTGCTTTGATAGCTCTGAAGATATGTTCTGATGGTGGTGAAAGTGGAGCACGACAGTTTCCGTGGCGGAATTGGCTAGTCCGATCGGCTGTTAACCGAAAGGTTGGAGGTTCGAGCCCACCCGGTGGTGGTTTGGCGCTTTTTTTTCTTTGGTCTGATAGCTTTCAAGATATGTTCTGATGGTGGTGAGTTTGGAGCAGGACTGTTTCCGTGGCGCAATTGGCTAGCTCGATCGGCTGTTAACCGAAAGGTTGGAGTTTCGAGCCCTCCCGGGAGTGGTGTGTTGCTTTTTTCTTTGCGCTGATAGCTTTGAAGATATGTTCTGATGTTGGTGAAAGTGGGACACGACTGTCTCTGTGGCGCAATTGGCTAGCGCGATCGACTGTTAACCAAAAGGTTTGAGGTTCGAGCCCACCCGGTGGTGGTGCGGCGCTTTTTTTCTTTGGGCTGATAGCTTTGAAGATATGTTCTGATGGTGGTGAGAGTAGAGCAGGACTGTCTCCGTGGCGCAATTGGCTAGCGTGATCGGCTGTTAACCGAAAGCTTGGAGTTTCGAGCCCACTGGGGACGGTGTGTCGCTTTTTTTTTTGCGCTGATAGCTTTGCTGATAGCTGATAGCTTTGAAGATATGTTCTGATGGTGGTGAAAGTGGAGCCTCACTGTCTTCGTGGCGCAATTGGCTAGCGCGATCGGCTGTTAACTGAAATTTTGGAGTTTCGAGCCCACCCGGGGACGGTGTGTCGCTTTTTTTTCTTTGCGCTGATTGCTTTGAAGATTTGTTCTAATGGTGGTGAGAGTGGAGCACGACTGTCTCCGTGACGCAATTGGCTATCGCGATCGGCTGCTAACAGAAAGGATGGAGGTTCGAGCCCGGCCGGGGGTGGTGCGGCGCTTTTTTTTCTTTGGGCTGATAGCTTGAAGATATGTTCTGATGTTGGTGAGAGTGGAGCACGACTGTCTCCATGGCGCTATTGGCGAGCGCGATCGGCTGTTAACCGAAAGGTTGGAGGTTAGAGCCCACCCGGTGGTAGTGCGGCGCTTTTTGTTCTTTGGGCTGATAGCTTTGAAGATATGTTCTGATGGTGGTGAGAGTGAAGCAGGACTGTCTCCGTGGCGCAATTGGCTAGCGTGATCGGCTGTTAACCGAAAGCTTGGAGTTTCGAGCCCACCCGGGGACGGTGTGTCGCTTTTTTTTCTTTGCGGTGATAGCTTTGAAGATATGTTCTGATGGTGGTGAAAGTGGAGCACGACTGTCTCCGTGGCGCAATTGGCTAGCGCGATCGGCTGTTAGCCGAAAGGTTGGAGGCTCGAGCCCACCTGGGGGTGGTGCGGCGCTTTTTTTCTTTGGGCTGATAGCTTTGAAGATATGTTCTGATGGTGGTGAGAGTATAGCAGGACTGTCTCCGTGACGCAATTGGCTAGCGCGATCGGCTGTTAACCGAGAGGTTGGAGGTTTGAGCCCACCCGGGGACGGTGTGTCGCTTTTTCTTTCTTTTCGCTGACAGCTTTGAAAATATGTTCTGATGGTGGTGAGAGTGGAGCACGACTGTCTCCGTGGCGCAATTGGCTAGCGCGATCTGCTGTTGACCGAAAGGTTGCAGGTTCGAGCCCTCCCGGTGGTGGTGGGGCGCTTCTTTTTCTTTGGGCTGATAGCTGTGAAGAAATGTTCGTACGGTGGTGAGAGTGGAGCACGACTGTCTCTGTGGCGCAGTTGGCTAGCGCGATTTGCAGTTAACCAAAAAGTTGGAGGTTCGAGCCCACCTGGTGGTGGTGCGGCACTTTTTTTCTTTGGGCTGATAGCTTTGAAGATATGTTCTGATGGTATTGAGAGTATAGCAGGACTGTCTCCGTGGCGCAATTTGCTAGCGCAATCGGCTGTTAAGCGAAATGTTGGAGGTTCGAGCCCTCCCGGGAGTGGTGTGTTGCTTTTTTTGCGCTGATAACTTTGGAGACATGTTCTCACGGTGGTGAGATCTGAGCACGACTGTCTCCGTGGCGCAATTGGCTAGCGCGATCGGCTGTTAACCAAAAGGTTGGAGGTTCGAGCCCACCCGGTGGTGGTGAGGGCTTATTTTTCTAAGGGCTGAAAGCTTTGAAGATATGTTCTTATGGTGGTGAGAGTGAAGCAGGACTGTCTCCGTGGCGCAATTGGCTAGCGCGATCGACTGTTAACGAAAAGGTTTGAGGTTCGAGCCCACCCGGTGGTGGGGCGGCGCTTTTTTCCTTTGGGCTGATAGCTTTGAAGATATGTTCTCATGGTGGTGAGAGTAGAGCAGGACTGTCTCCGTGGCACAATTGGCTAGCGCGATCGGCTGTTAACCGAAAGCTTGGAGTTTCGAGCCCACCCGGTAGTATCGCGGCGCTTTTTTTTCTTTGAGCTGATAGCTTTGAAGATATGTTCTGATGGTGGTGTGAGTGGAGCAGGACTGTCTCCGTGGCGCAATTGGCTAGCGCGATCGGCTGTTAACCGAAAGGTTGGAGTTTCGAGCCCACCCGGGGACGGTGTGTCGCTTTTTTTTTCTTTGCGCTGATAGCTTTGAAGATATGTTCTGATGGTGGTGAGAGTGGAGCACGACTCTCTCCGTGGCGCAATTGGCTAGCGCGATCGGCTGTTAACAGAAAGGATGGAGGTTCGAGCCCACCCGGGGGTGGTGCGCCGCTTTTTTTCTTTGGGCTGATAGCGTTGAAGATATGTTCTGATGTTAGTGAGAGTGGAGCCCGACTGTCTCCATGGCGCAATTGGCGAGCGTGATCGGCTGTTAACTGAAAGGTTGGAGGTTCGAGCCCACCCGGTGGTAGTGCGGCGCTTTTTTTTCTTTGGGCTGATAGCTTTGAAGATATGTTCTGATTGTGGTGAGAGTGGAGCAGGACTGTCTCCGTTGCGCAATTGGCTAGCGTGATCGGCTGTTAACCGAAAGCTTGGAGTTTCGAGCCCACTGGGGAGGGTGTGTCGTTTTTTTTTGCGCTGAAAGCTTTGAAGATATGTTGTGATGGTGGTGAAAGTGGAGCCTCACTGTCTCCGTGGCGCAATTGGCTAGCGCGATCGGCTGTTAGACGAAAGGTTGGAGGTTCGAGCCCACCCGGAGTGGTGCAGCGCTTTTTTTCTTTAGACTGATAGCTTTGAAGATATGTTCTGAGGGTGGTGAGAGTATAGCAGGACTGTCTCCGTGGCGCAATTGGCTAGCGCGATCGGCTGTTAACTGTGAGGTTGGAGGTTTGAGCCCACCCGGGGACGGTGTGTCACTTTTTTTTTCATTTCGCTGATAGCTTTGAAGATATGTCCTGATGGTGGTGAGAGTGGAGCACGACTGTCTCTGTGGCGCAATTGGCTAGCGCGATCTGCTGTTGACTGAAAGGTTGGAGGTTCGAGCCCACCTGGTGGTGGTGCGGCGCTTCTTTTTCTTTGGGCTGATAGCTCTGAAGAAATGTCCTGGCGGTGGTGAGAGTTGAGCACGACTGTCTGCGTGGCGCAGTTGGCTAACGCGATTTGCAGTTAACCGAAAAGTTGGAGGTTTGAGCCCACCCGGTGGTGGTGCGGCACTTTTTTTTCTTTGGGCTGATAGCTTTGAAGATATGTTGTGATGGTGGTGAGAGTATAGCAGGACTGCCTCCATGGCGCAATTTGCTAGCGCGATCGGCTGTTAAGCGAAAGGTTGGAGGTTGGAGCCCTCCTGGGAGTGGTGTGTTGCTTTTTTCTTTGCGCTGATAACTTGAGAGCATGTTCTCACGGTGGTGAGAGTGGAGCACGACTGTCTCCGTGGCCCAATTGGCTAGCGCGATCCGCTTTTAACGTAAAGGTTGGAGGTTCGAGCCCACCAGGTGGTGGTGCGGCGCTTTTTTTTCTTTGGGCTGATAGCTCTGAAGAAATGTTCTGACGGTGGTGAGCGTGGAGCACGACTGTCTCCGTGGCACCATTGGCTAGCGCGATCGGCTGTTAACCGAAAGGTTGGAGGTTCGAGCCCTCCCGGGAGTGGTGTGTTGCTTTTTTTTCTTTAGGCTGATAGCTTTAAAGATATGTTCTGATGGTGGCTAGAGTGGAGCAGGACTGTCTCCGTGGCGCAATTGGCTAGCGCGTTCGGCCGTTAACCGAAATGTTGGAGGTTCGAGCACACCCGGTGGTGGTGCTGGCTTTTTTCTATGGGCTGATAGCTTTGAAGGTATGTTCTGAGGGTGGTGAGAGTATAGCAGGACTGTCTCCGTGGCGCAATTGGCTAGCGCGATCGGCTGTTAACTGTGAGGTTGGAGGTTTGAGCCCACCCGGGGACGGTGTGTCACTTTTTTTTTCATTTCGCTGATAGCTTTGAAGATATGTCCTGATGGTGGTGAGAGTGGAGCACGACTGTCTCTGTGGCGCAATTGGCTAGCGCGATCTGCTGTTGACTGAAAGGTTGGAGGTTCGAGCCCACCTGGTGGTGGTGCGGCGCTTCTTTTTCTTTGGGCTGATAGCTCTGAAGAAATGTCCTGGCGGTGGTGAGAGTTGAGCACGACTGTCTGCGTGGCGCAGTTGGCTAACGCGATTTGCAGTTAACCGAAAAGTTGGAGGTTTGAGCCCACCCGGTGGTGGTGCGGCACTTTTTTTTCTTTCGGCTGATAGCTTTGAAGATATGTTGTGATGGTGGTGAGAGTATAGCAGGACTGCCTCCATGGTGCAATTTGCTAGCGCGATCGGCTGTTAAGCGAAAGGTTGGAGGTTGGAGCCCTCCTGGGAGTGGTGTGTTGCTTTTTTCTTTGCGCTGATAACTTGAGAGCATGTTCTCACGGTGGTGAGAGTGGAGCACGACTGTCTCCGTGGCCCAATTGGCTAGCGCGATCCGCTTTTAACGTAAAGGTTGGAGGTTCGAGCCCACCAGGTGGTGGTGCGGCGCTTTTTTTTCTTTGGGCTGATAGCTCTGAAGAAATGTTCTGACGGTGGTGAGCGTGGAGCACGACTGTCTCCGTGGCACCATTGGCTAGCGCGATCGGCTGTTAACCGAAAGGTTGGAGGTTCGAGCCCTCCCGGGAGTGGTGTGTTGCTTTTTTTTCTTTAGGCTGATAGCTTTAAAGATATGTTCTGATGGTGGCTAGAGTGGAGCAGGACTGTCTCCGTGGCGCAATTGGCTAGCGCGTTCGGCCGTTAACCGAAATGTTGGAGGTTCGAGCACACCCGGTGGTGGTGCTGGCTTTTTTCTATGGGCTGATAGCTTTGAAGGTATGTTCTGATGGTGGTGAGAGTGAAGCAGGACTGTCTCCGTGGCGCAATTGGCTAGCGCGATCGACTGTTAACCGAAAGGTTGGAGGTTCGAGCCCACCCGATGGTGGTGCGGCGCTTTTTTTCTTTGGGCTGATAGCTTTGAAGATATGTTCTGATGGTGGTGAGAGTGGAGCAGGACTGTCTCCGTGGCGTAATTGGCTAGCGCGATCGGCTGTTAACTGAAAGCTTGGAGTTTCGAGCCCACCCGGTAGTGGTGCGGCGCTTTTTTTTCTTTGAGCTGATAGCTTTGAAGATATCTTCTGATGGTGGTGAGAGTAGAGCAGGACTGTCTCCGTGGCGCAATTTGCTAGCGCGATCGGCAGTTAACCGAAAAGTTGGAGTTTCGAGCCCACCCGGGGACAGTGTGTCGCTTTTTTTTTCTTTGCGCTGATTGCTTTGAAGATATGTTCTAATGGTGGTGAGAGTGGAGCACGACTGTCTCCGTGACGCAATTGGCTATCGCGATCGGCTGTTAACAGAAAAGATGGAGGTTCGAGCCCGGCCGGGGGTGGTGCGGCGCTTTTTTTTCTTTGGGCTGATAGCTTTGAAGATATGTTTTGATGTTGGTGAGAGTGGAGCACGACTGTGTCCGTGGCGCAATTGGGTAGCTCGATCTGCTGTTGACCGATTGGTTGGAGGTTCGAGCTCACCCGGTGGTTGTGTGGCGCTTCTTTTTCTTTGGGCTGATAGCTGTGAAGAAATGTTTTGACGGTGGTGAGAGTGGAGCACGACTGTCTCCGTGGCGCAGTTGGCTAGCGCGATTTGCAGTTAACCGAAAAGTTGGAGGTTCGAGCACACCCGGTGGTTCGGCAGTTTTTTTTCTTTGCACTGATAGCTTTGAAGATATGTTCTGATGGTGGTGAGAGTGGAGCACGACTGTCTTCGTGGCGCAATTGGCTAGCGCGATCGGCTGTTAACCGAAAGGTTGCAGGTTCGAGCCCACCCGGTGGTAGTGCGGCGCTTTTTTTTCTTTGGGCTGATAGCTTTGAAGATATGTTGTGATGGTGTTGAGAGTGGAGCAGGACTGTCTCCGTTGCGCAATTGGCTAGCGTGATCGGCTGTTAACCGAAAGCTTGGAGGTTCGAGCCCACCTGGTGGTGGTGCGGCGCTTCTTTTTCTTTGGGTTGATAATTCTGAAGAAATGTCCTGGTGGTGGTGAGAGTTCAGCATGACTGTCTCCGTGACGCAGTTGGCTAGCGCGATTTGCAGTTAACCGAAAAGTTGGAGGTTCGAGCCCACCCGGTGGTGGTGCGGCACTTTTTTTTCTTTGGGCTGATAGCTTTGAAGATATGTTCTGATGGTGGTGAGGGTATAGCAGGACTGCCTCCGTGGCGCAATTTGCTAGCGCGATCGGCTGTTAAGCGAAAGGTTGGAGGTTTGAGCCCTCCCGGGAGCGGTGTGTTGCTTTTTTCTTTGCTCTGATAGCTTTAAAGATATGTTCTGATGGTGGCTAGAGTGGAGCAGGACTGTCTCTGTGGCGCAATGGGCTAGCGCGTTCGGCCGTTAACCGAAAGGTTGGAGGTTCGAGCACACCCGGTGGTGGTGCTGGCTTTTTTCTATGGGCTGATAGCTTTGAAGATATGTTCTGATGGTGGTGAGAGTGAAGCAGGACTTTCTCCGTGGCGCAATTGGCTAGCGCGATCGACTGTTAACCGAAAGGTTGGAGGTTCGAGCCCACCCGGTGGTGGTGCGGCGCTTTTTTTCTTTGGGCTGATAGCTTTGAAGATATGTTCTGATGGTGGTGAGAGTGGAGCAGGACTGTCTCCGTGGCGCAATTGGCTAGCGTGATCGGCTGTTAACTGAAAGCTTGGAGTTTCGAGCCAACCCGGTAGTGGTGCTGCGCTTTTTTACTTTGGGCTGATAACTTTGAAGATATGTTCTGATGGTGGTGAGAGTGGAGCAGGACTGTCTCCGTGGCGCAATTGGCTAGCGCGATCGGCTGTTAACCGAAACATTGGAGGTTTGAGCCCACCCTTTGGTGGTGCAGCGCTTTTTTTCGGGCTGATAGCTTTGAAGATATGTTTTGATGGTGGTGAGAGTGGAGCACGACTGTCTCCGTAGGGAAATTGGCTAGCGCGATCGGCTGTTAACCGAAAGGTTGAAGTTTCGAGGCCACCCGGTGGTGGTGCGGCGCTTTTTTTCGTTGGTCTGATAGCTTTGAAGATATGTTCTGATGGTGGTGAGAGTGGAGCACGACTGTTTCCGTGGCGGAATTGGCTAGTGCGATCGGCTGTTAACCGAAAGGTTGGAGGTTCGAGCCCACTAGGTGGTGGTTTGGCGCTCTTTTTGTTTGGGCTGATAGCTTTGAAGAAATGTTCTTATGGTGGTGAGTGTGGAGCAGGACTGTCTCCGTGGCGCAATTGGCTAGTGCGATCGGCTGTTAACCGAAAAGTTGGAGGTTCGAGCGCTCCCGGGAGTGGTGTGTTGCTTTTTTCTTTGCACTCATAACTTTGAAGATATTGTTACGTGAGTAACGAGACAAAGTATTGCGAATATATTCGAAAAATATATTTGCAAGAGCGGTTGCAGCACTGGCCAGTCTGGCTCCGAGCTCGAGCAGCCAGCGAGCCTCATCTTCCTCGTCGGGCGCACACGCGCATTCGCACTATGGTTTGTGGCAGCCTACAGGTAGCATAACCCCCGTCGGCAAAGGCGCCGTCTCGGCGCATCTAGATGTCAAGATCATTGGGCGAGTGGTACTGCTTCAGGCGTGCGACGTGTACGATGTCGGTGGCCCTAGGGGTGGATGAAGACGGCGAGGCAGCAGGAGTGATTTCATAAGTGACGGGAGTCACCTCACGAAGCACTCTGTAGGGCCCTGTGTACCGAGAGAGCAGCTTGTCAGACAGGCCAACGTGCCTGGTCGGAGACCACAGCAGAACCAACGAACCGGGCGAAAAGTGCACATCGCGGTGTCGTTGGTCGTACCGACGCCGTTGGTTTGCTTGGGAGGTCAGAAGGCGAGCACGAGCGGTTTCGCGTGCGTGGGCGGCCCGGCTGATGGCGTCCAGAGCATATTGTGAAGTTGGAGCTGCTGGTAACGGAATCGTCGTATCGAGGGGTAATGTGGGTTCGCGGCCGAACAGCAAGAAAAAAGGGGAGTAACCAGCCGTGTCGTGGCGCGAAGAATTGTAGGCAAATGTCACGTATGGTAAAGCGATGTCCCAGTCAGAGTGATCTGAGGAAACGTACTTTGCAAGCATGTCAGTTAGGGTTCGGTTCAGGCGTTCTGTGAGGCCATTTGTTTGCGGATGGTACGACGTAGTGAGCTTGTGGCGTGTTGCACAAGAGCGTAGGATGTCCGCTATGACGTTCGATAGAAATGTGCGGCCTCGGTCCTTGAGCAGCTGGCGTGGAGCACCATGTTGCAAGATCACGTCGTGTAGAAGAAAATCGGCGACGTCAGTGGCGCAACTTGTTGGAAGGGCGCGTGTGATTGCGTAGCGTGTGGCGTAGTCTGTGGCCACAGCTATCCACCTGTTGCCAGCAGAAGACAGAGGAAAAGGGCCGAGTAAGTCCAAGCCGACGCGAAAGAAAGGTTCCGTAGAAATATCGAGTGGTTGAAGGCGCCCAGCCGGAAGCGTCGATGGTGTTTTGCGGCGCTGACATTCCTCACACGCCGCGACGTATCTTCTGACGGACCGTGCCAGACCTGGCCAATAGAAGCGACGGCGAATCCGGTCGTATGTGCGGGACACACCCAGGTGACCGGCAGTAGGAACGTCATGAAGTTCGTGGAGTACAGCCAAGCGGAGGTGTTTGGGTATGGCAAGCAGCAGAGATGGGCCGTCTGGATGGAAGTTATGCCGGTATAATGTGCCATTCTGGAGTACGAACGAGCGATAGGATCGGTTCGATGGGGAGGAGTCGAGGCGCTCAATGATAGCTCGTAGGGCTGCATCACGGCGTTGCTCGTCGGCTATGTGGTTCAGTTGAGAAACGGAGCACACGCAGGCGTCGTTGTCAGGTATGGTGGCCGATGGGTCAACTGGATAGCGAGAAAGGCAATCGGCGTCCTGGTGCAGGCGTCCAGACTTGTATATCACAGAAAAGGTGTATTCTTGCAGTCGCAGAGCCCAGCGACCAAGTCGACCTGTAGGATCTCTTAAGGATGAAAGCCAGCAGAGCGCGTGGTGGTCGGTGACGACGGAAAAGTGAGTGCCATATAAATATGGACGGAATTTTGAGACCGCCCAGACAAGAGCAAGGCATTCTCGCTCCGTGATCGAATAGTTACGCTCTGCAGGTGTAAGGAGGCGGCTAGCATACGCGATAACGCGGTCGTGTCCCTGTTGGCATTGGGCGAGAACGGCTCCGATACCGTGACCACTGGCATCAGTTCGGACCTCAGTTCGGGCAGATGGGTCAAAGTGGGCGAGGATAGGGGGCGTCGTCAAAAGTGTTATGAGGTGAGAGAAGGCGGCAGCTTGAGTGGACCCCCACGAAAATGGAACGCCTTTCTTCAAAAGATCGGTAAGTGGTTGGGCGATTGCCGCAAAATCTTTCACGAACCGCCTAAATTGGTCTGGAGGAGGGGCAAGAGATGGGGCAAGCATCAGGGAACCCGCGGTTGGCGAATTCTTGTCGTACGACCGCCTGAATAACGGAGATCGCGGGGGTTGTCGGTATCGTATGTTCGAAAGAAGTGGGCTGAAGCGGCGCTGGACTTGCTGCTTCAAGTTCCCGTCGAACGATACGCGTTACACTCTGCTCAAAGGGCGGTGTGACGGTAGAATCGGAGCAGGTGGACGTAGCCGCCGTGTTTGGCAACCGAGAAAAAGGAGGGCGCACCCGACGGCTTTTTGCTGTTTCGAAACGGCGGCATTCTTGAATTACACGGTCGATGGTCGAGACGTTAGTGTACACCAGCAAATTGAAGGCGTCGTCCGCGATCCCCTTCAAAACGTGTCCAACCTTTTCAGCCTCAGACATCGCCTCGTCCACTTTTCGGCAAAGAGCGAGAACTTCTTGGATGTATGACACATACGATTCAGTTGGCGACTGGACACGGGTAGCCAGCTCCTGTCGTGCAGCTGCGTGGCGACCGGTCGGGTCCCCAAAGATGTCACGTAGCTTCTCCTTGAACGTGTCCCAGCTGGTGAGTTCGGACTCATTTGTCTCGTACCAGACACGCGGGGTTCCGTCCAAGTAGAAGAGAACGTTAGCGAGCATCATGGTAGGGTCCCAACGGTGAGTTTGACTGACCCGTTCATAAAGGCGAAGCCATTTGTCGACGTCGAGGCCAGGTTGCGCAGAAAATGTCCCGGGATCACGTGGTGTTTGGACGGCGACAAAGGTTGTCGGAGAAGCCGCAGATGATGAAGCGGACGCGTTGTCACTGGAAGCCATGGCGGAAAGCTGGAGGATGCGGCCACTGCGGAGCTGCGTGGTGAGGACGGGGATCGTTCCACCTCCACCAAATATGTTACGTGAGTAACGAGACAAAGTATTGCGAATATATTCGAAAAATATATTTGCAAGAGCGGTTGCAGCACTGGCCAGTCTGGCTCCGAGCTCGAGCAGCCAGCGAGCCTCATCTTCCTCGTCGGGCGCACACGCGCATTCGCACTATGGTTTGTGGCAGCCTACAGGTAGCAATATGTTCTGATGGTGGTGAGAGTGGAGCAGGACTGTCTCCGTGGCGCAATTGGCTAGCGCGATCGGCTGTTAACCGAAAGGTTGGAGTTTCGAGCCCTCCCGGGAGTGGTGTGTTGCTTTTTTCTTTGCGCTGATAGCTTTGAAGATATGTTCTGATGGTGGTGAAAGTGGGACACGACTGTCTCCGTGGCGTAATTGGCTAGCGCAATCGGCTGTTAACCGAACGGTTTGTGTTCGAGCCCACCCGGTGGTGGTGCGGCGCTTTTTTTCGGGCTGATAGCTTTGAAGATATGTTCTGATGGTGGTGAGAGTGGAGCAGGACTGTCTCCGTGGCGCAATTGGCTAGCGCGATCGGCTGTTAACCGAAAGGTTGAAGTTTCGAGCCCGCCCGGTGGTGCTGCGGCGCTTTTTTTTCGTTGGTCTGATAGCTTTGAAGATATGTTCTGATGGTGGTGAGAGTGGAGCAGGACTGTCTCGGTGGCGCAATTGGCTAGCGCGATCGGCTGTTAACCATAAGTTTGGAGTTTTGAGCCCTCCCGGGAGTGGTCTGTTCCTTTTTTCTTTGCTTTGATAGCTTTGAAGATATGTTCTGATAGCGGTGAAAGTGGAGCACGACTGTTTCCGTGGCGGAATTGGCTAGTGCGATCGGCTCTTAACCGAAAGGTTGGAGGTTCGAGCCCACCCGGTGGTGGTTTGCACTTTTTTTTTCTTTGGGCTGATAGCTTTGAAGAAATGTTCTTATGGTGGTGAGTGTGGAGCAGGACTGTCTTCGTGGCGCAACTGGCTAGTGCAATCGGCTGTTA
Source organism: Rhipicephalus microplus (assembly GCF_043290135.1). NCBI lineage: Eukaryota > Metazoa > Arthropoda > Arachnida > Ixodida > Ixodidae > Rhipicephalus > Rhipicephalus microplus. Next base: position 8,049,013 of record NW_027464599.1, on the reverse strand, counting down.
ACCGAAAAGTTGGAGGTTCGAGCGCTCCCGGGAGTGGTGCGTTGCATTTTTCTTTGCGCTGATAGCTTTGAAGATATGATCTGATGGTGGTGAGAGTGGAGCACGACTGTCTCCGCGGCGCAATTGGCTAGCGCGATCGGCTGTCAACCGAAAGTTTGGAGTTTCGAGCCCTCCCGTGAGTGGTGTGTTGCTTTTTTCTTTGCTTTGATAGCTTTGAAGTTATGTTCTGATGGTGTTGAAAGTGGAGCACGACTGTTTCCGTGGCGGAATTGGCTAGTGCGATCGGCTGTTAACCGAAAGGTTGGAGGTTCGAGCCCACCCGGTGGTGGTTTGGCGCTTTTTTTCCTTTGGGCTGATAGCTTTGAAGATATGTTCTGATGGTGGTGAGTGTGGAGCAGGACTGTTTCCGTGGCGCAATTGGCTAGCGCGATCGGCTGTTAATCGAAAGGTTGAAGGTTCGAGTCCTCCCGGGAGTGGTGTGTTGCTTTTTTCTTTGGGCTGATAGCTTTGAAGAAATGTTCTTATGGTGGTGAGTGTGGAGCAGGATTGTCTCCGTGGCGCAATTGGCCAGTGCGATCGGCTGTTAACCGAAAGGTTGGAGGTTCGAGCCCACTCGGTGGTGGTGCGGCGCTTTTTTTTTGGGCTGATAGCTTTGAAGATATGTTTTGATGGTGGTGAGATTGAAGCAGGACTGTCTCCTTGGCGAAATTGGCTAGTGCGATCGGCTGTTAATCGAAAGGTTGAAGGTTCGAGCCCTCCCGGGAGTGGTGTGTTGCTTTTTTCTTTGCGCTGATAGCTTTAAAGATATGTTCTGATGGTGGTGAGAGTGAAGCACGACTGTCTCCGTGGCGCAATTGGCTAGCGCGATCAGTTGTTAACCGAAAGGTTGGAGGTTCGAGCCCACCCGGTGGTGGTGCGGCGCTTTTTTTTCTTTGGGCTGATAGCTTTGAAGAAATGTTCTTATGGTGGTGAGTGTGGAGCAGGACTGTCTCCGTGGCGCAATTGGCTAGTGCGATCAGCTGTTAACCGAAAGGTTGGAGGTTCGAGCCCACCCGGTGGTGGTGCGGCGCTTTTTTTTCTTTGGGCTGATAGCTTTGAAGATATGTTCTGATGGTGGTGAGATTGAAGCAGGACTGTCTCCTTGGCGCAATTGGTTAGTGCGATCAGCTGTTAATTGAAAGGTTGAATGTTCGAGCCCTCCCGGGAGTGGTGTCTTGCTTTTTTCTTTGCGCTGATAGCTTTGAAGATATGTTCTGATGGTGGTGAGAGTGGAGCACGACTGTCTCCGCGGCGCAATTGGCTAGCGCGATCGGCTGTTAACCAGAAGTTTGGAGTTTCGAGCCCTCCCGGGAGTGGTGTGTTGCTTTTTTCTTTGCTTTGATAGCTTTGAAGATATGTTCTGATGGTGGTGAGAGTGGAGCAGGACTGTCTCCGTGGCGCAATTGGCTATTGCGATCGGCTGGTAACCGAAAGGTTGGAGGTTCGAGCCAACCCGGTGGTGGTGCGGCGCTTTTTTTCTTTGGGCTGATAGCTTTGAAGATATGTTCTGATGGTGGTGAGAGTGGAGAAGGACTCTCTCGGTGGCGCAATTGGCTAGCGCGATCGGCTGTTAACCATAAGGTTGGAGTTTTGAGCCCTCCCGGGAGTGGTCTGTTGCTTTTTTCTTTGCTTTGATAGCTTTGAAGATATGTTCTGATGGTGGTGAAAGTGGAGCACGACTGTTTCCGTGGCGGAATTGGCTAGTGCGATCGGCTGTTAGCCGAAAGGTTGGAGGTTCGAGCCCACCCGGTGGTGGTTTGGCGCTTTTTTTCCTTTGGGCTGATAGCTTTGAAGATATGTTCTGATGGTGGTGAGTGTGGAGCAGGACTGTTTCCGTGGCGCAATTGGCTAGCGCGATCGGCTGTTAATCGAAAGGTTGAAGGTTCGAGTCCTCCCGGGAGTGGTGTGTTGCTTTTTTCTTTGCGCTGATAGCTTTGAAGATATGTTCTGATGGTGGTGAGAGTGGAGCAAGACTGTCTCCGTGGCGCAATTGGCTAGTGCGATCGGCTGGTAACCGAAAGGTTGGAAGTTCGAGCCCACCCGGTGGTGGTGCGGTGCTTTTTTTTCTTTGGGCCGATAGCTTTGAAGATATGTTCTGATGGTGGTGAGAGTGGAGCAGGACTGTCTCGGTGGCGCAATTGGCTAGCGCGATCGGCTGTTAACCGAAAGGTTGAAGTTTCGAGCCCGCCCGGTGGTGCTGCGGCGCTTTTTTTTCGTTGGTCTGATAGCTTTGAAGATATGTTCTGATGGTGGTGAGAGTGGAGCAGGACTGTCTCGGTGGCGCAATTGGCTAGCGCGATCGGCTGTTAACCATAAGTTTGGAGTTTTGAGCCCTCCCGGGAGTGGTCTGTTCCTTTTTTCTTTGCTTTGATAGCTTTGAAGATATGTTCTGATGGTGGTGAAAGTGGAGCACGACTGTTTCCGTGGCGGAATTGGCTAGTGCGATCGGCTCTTAACCGAAAGGTTGGAGGTTCGAGCCCACCCGGTGGTGGTTTGCACTTTTTTTTCTTTGGGCTGATAGCTTTGAAGAAATGTTCTTATGGTGGTGAGTGTGGAGCAGGACTGTCTTCGTGGCGCAATTGGCTAGTGCAATCGGCTGTTAACCGAAAAGTTGGAGGTTCGAGCGCTCCCGGGAGTGGTGCGTTGCATTTTTCTTTGCGCTGATAGCTTTGAAGATATGATCTGATGGTGGTGAGAAAGGAGCACGACTGTCTCCGCGGCGCAATTGGCTAGCGCGATCGGCTGTTAACCGAAAGTTTGGAGTTTCGAGCCCTCCCGTGAGTGGTGTGTTGCTTTTTTCTTTGCTTTGATAGCTTTGAAGTTATGTTCTGATGGTGTTGAAAGTGGAGCACGACTGTTTCCGTGGCGGAATTGGCTAGTGCGATCGGCTGTTAACCGAAAGGTTGGAGGTTCGAGCCCACCCGGTGGTGGTTTGGCGCTTTTTTTCCTTTGGGCTGATAGCTTTGAAGATATGTTCTGATGGTGGGGAGTGTGGAGCAGGACTGTTTCCGTGGCGCAATTGGCTAGCGCGATCGGCTGTTAATCGAAAGGTTGAAGGTTCGAGTCCTCCCGGGAGTGGTGTGTTGCTTTTTTCTTTGGGCTGATAGCTTTGAAGAAATGTTCTTATGGTGGTGAGTGTGGAGCAGGATTGTCTCCGTGGCGCAATTGGCCAGTGCGATCGGCTGTTAACCGAAAGGTTGGAGGTTCGAGCCCACTCGGTGGTGGTGCGGCGCTTTTTTTTTGGGCTGATAGCTTTGAAGATATGTTTTGATGGTGGTGAGATTGAAGCAGGACTGTCTCCTTGGCGCAATTGGCTAGTGCGATCGGCTGTTAATCGAAAGGTTGAAGGTTCGAGCCCTCCCGGGAGTGGTGTGTTGCTTTTTTCTTTGCGCTGATAGCTTTAAAGATATGTTCTGATGGTGGTGAGAGTGAAGCACGACTGTCTCCGTGGCGCAATTGGCTAGCGCGATCAGTTGTTAACCGAAAGGTTGGAGGTTCGAGCCCACCCGGTGGTGGTGCGGCGCTTTTTTTTCTTTGGGCTGATAGCTTTGAAGAAATGTTCTTATGGTGGTGAGTGTGGAGCAGGACTGTCTCCGTGGCGCAATTGGCTAGTGCGATCAGCTGTTAACCGAAAGGTTGGAGGTTCGAGCCCACCCGGTGGTGGTGCGGCGCTTTTTTTTCTTTGGGCTGATAGCTTTGAAGATATGTTCTGATGGTGGTGAGATTGAAGCAGGACTGTCTCCTTGGCGCAATTGGTTAGTGCGATCAGCTGTTAATTGAAAGGTTGAATGTTCGAGCCCTCCCGGGAGTGGTGTGTTGCTTTTTTCTTTGCGCTGATAGCTTTGAAGATATGTTCTGATGGTGGTGAGAGTGGAGCACGACTGTCTCCGCGGCGCAATTGGCTAGCGCGATCGGCTGTTAACCGAAAGTTTGGAGTTTCGAGCCCTCCCGGGAGTGGTGTGTTGCTTTTTTCTTTGCTTTGATAGCTTTGAAGATATGTTCTGATGGTGGTGAGAGTGGAGCAGGACTGTCTCCGTGGCGCAATTGGCTATTGCGATCGGCTGGTAACCGAAAGGTTGGAGGTTCGAGCCAACCCGGTGGTGGTGCGGCGCTTTTTTTCTTTGGGCTGATAGCTTTGAAGATATGTTCTGATGGTGGTGAGAGTGGAGAAGGACTCTCTCGGTGGCGCAATTGGCTAGCGCGATCGGCTGTTAACCATAAGGTTGGAGTTTTGAGCCCTCCCGGGAGTGGTCTGTTGCTTTTTTCTTTGCTTTGATAGCTTTGAAGATATGTTCTGATGGTGGTGAAAGTGGAGCACGACTGTTTCCGTGGCGGAATTGGCTAGTGCGATCGGCTGTTAGCCGAAAGGTTGGAGGTTCGAGCCCACCCGGTGGTGGTTTGGCGCTTTTTTTCCTTTGGGCTGATAGCTTTGAAGATATGTTCTGATGGTGGTGAGTGTGGAGCAGGACTGTTTCCGTGGCGCAATTGGCTAGCGCGATCGGCTGTTAATCGAAAGGTTGAAGGTTCGAGTCCTCCCGGGAGTGGTGTGTTGCTTTTTTCTTTGCGCTGATAGCTTTGAAGATATGTTCTGATGGTGGTGAGAGTGGAGCAAGACTGTCTCCGTGGCGCAATTGGCTAGTGCGATCGGCTGGTAACCGAAAGGTTGGAAGTTCGAGCCCACCCGGTGGTGGTGCGGTGCTTTTTTTTCTTTGGGCCGATAGCTTTGAAGATATGTTCTGATGGTGGTGAGAGTGGAGCAGGACTGTCTCGGTGGCGCAATTAACTAGCGCGATCGGCTGTTAACCATAAGGTTGGAGTTTTGAGCCCTCCCGGGAGTGGTCTGTTGCTTTTTTCTTTGCTTTGATAGCTTTGAAGATATGTTCTGATGGTGGTGAAAGTGGAGCACGACTGTTTCCGTGGCGGAAGTGGCTAGTGCGATCGGCTGTTAACCGAAAGGTTGGAGGTTCGAGCCCACCCGGTGGTGGTTTGCGCTTTTTTTTCTTTGGGCTGATAGCTTTGAAGAAATGTTCTTATGGTGGTGAGTGTGGAGCAGGACTGTCTCCGTGGCGCAATTGGCTAGTGCGATCGGCTGTTAACCGAAAGGTTGGAGGTTCGAGCGCTCCCGGGAGTGGTGTGTTGCTTTTTTCTTTGCGCTGATAGCTTTGAAGATATGATCTGATGGTGGTGAGTGTGGAGCAGGACTGTCTCCGTGGCGCAATTGGCTAGTGCGATCGGCTGTTAACCGAAAAGTTGGAGGTTCGAGCGCTCCCGGGAGGTGTGTGTTGCTTTTTTCTTTGCGCTGATAGCTTTGAAGATATGTTCTGATGGTGGTGAGAGTGGAGCAGGACTGTCTCGGTGGCGCAATTAACTAGCGCGATCGGCTGTTAACCATAAGGTTGGAGTTTTGAGCCCTCCCGGGAGTGGTCTGTTGCTTTTTTCTTTGCTTTGATAGCTTTGAAGATATGTTCTGATGGTGGTGAAAGTGGAGCACGACTGTTTCCGTGGCGGAATTGGCTAGTGCGATCGGCTGTTAACCGAAAGGTTGGAGGTTCGAGCCCACACGGTGGTGGTTTGCGCTTTTTTTTCTTTGGGCTGATAGCTTATAAGAAATGTTCTTATGGTGGTGAGTGTGGAGCAGGACTGTCTCCGTGGCGCAATTGGCTAGTGCGATCGGCTGTTAACCGAAAAGTTGGAGGTTCGAGCGCTCCCGGGATTGGTGTGTTGCTTTTTTCTTTGCGCTGATAGCTTTGAAGATATGATCTGATGGTGGTGAGAGTGGAGCACGACTGTCTCCGCGGCGCAATTGGCTAGCGCGATCGGCTGTTAACCGAAAGTTTGGAGTTTCGAGCCCACCCGGTGGTGGTTTGGCGCTTTTTTTTCTTTGGGCTGATAGCTTTGAAGATATGTTCTGATGGTGGTGAGTGTGGAGCAGGACTGTTTCCGTGGCGCAATTGGCTAGCGCGATCGGCTGTTAACCGAAAGGTTGGAGTTTCGAGCACACCCGGTGGTGGTGCGGCGCTTTTTTTTCTTTGGGCTGATAGCTTTGAAGATATGTTCTGATGGTGGTGAGAGTGGAGCAGGACTATCTCCGTGTCGCAATTGGCTAGCGCGATCGGCTGTTAACAGAAAGGTTGGAGGTTCGAGCCCACCCGGTGGTGGTTTGGCGCTTTTTCTTTCTTTGGGCTGATAGCTTTGAAGAAATGTTCTTATGGTGGTGAGTGTGGAGCAGGATTGTCTCCGTGGCGCAATTGGCCAGTGCGATCGGCTGTTAACCGAAAGGTTGGAGGTTCGAGCCCACTCGGTGGTGGTGCGGCGCTTTTTTTTGGGCTGATAGCTTTGAAGATATGTTCTGATGGTGGTGAGATTGAAGCAGGACTGTCTCCTTGGCGCAATTGGCTAGTGCGATCGGCTGTTAATCGAAAGGTTGAAGGTTCGAGCCCTCCCGGGAGTGGTGTGTTGCTTTTTTCTTTGCGCTGATAGCTTTGAAGATATGTTCTGATGGTCGTGAGAGTGGAGCACGACTGTCTCCGCGGCGCAATGGGCTAGCGCGATCGGCTGTTAATCGAAAAGTTGGAGGTTCGAGCCCTCCCGGTAGTGGTGTGTTGCTTTTTTCTTTGCGCTGATAGCTTTAAAGATATGTTCTGATGGTGGTGAGAGTGAAGCACGACTGTCTCCGTGGCGCAATTGGCTAGCGCGATCAGTTGTTAACCGAAAGGTTGGAGGTTCGAGCCCACCCGGTGGTGGTGCGGCGCTTTTTTTTCTTTGGGCTGATAGCTTTGAAGAAATGTTCTTATGGTGGTGAGTGTGGAGCAGGACTGTCTCCGTGGCGCAATTGGCTAGTGCGATCAGCTGTTAACCGAAAGGTTGGAGGTTCGAGCCCACCCGGTGGTGGTGCGGCGCTTTTTTTTCTTTGGGCTGATAGCTTTGAAGATATGTTCTGATGGTGGTGAGATTGAAGCAGGACTGTCTCCTTGGCGCAATTGGCTAGTGCGATCGGCTGTTAATTGAAAGGTTGAAGGTTCGAGCCCTCCCGGGAGTGGTGTGTTGCTTTTTCTTTGCGCTGATAGCTTTGAAGATATGTTCTGATGGTGGTGAGAGTGGAGCACGACTGTCTCCGCGGCGCAATTGGCTAGCGCGATTGGCTGTTAACCGAAAGTTTGGAGTTTCGAGCCCTCCCGGGAGTGGTGTGTTGCTTTTTTCTTTGCTTTGATAGCTTTGAAGATATGTTCTGATGGTGGTGAGAGTGAAGCAGGACTGTCTCCGTGGCGCAATTGGCTATTGCGATCGGCTGGTAACCGAAAGGTTGGAGGTTCGAGCCAACCCGGTGGTGGTGCGGCGCTTTTCTTTTCTTTGGGCTGATAGCTTTGAAGATATGTTCTGATGGTGGTGAGAGTGGAGAAGGACTGTCTCGGTGGCGCAATTGGCTAGCGCGATCGGCTGTTAACCATAAGGTTGGAGTTTTGAGCCCTCCCGGGAGTGGTCTGTTGCTTTTTTCTTTGCTTTGATAGCTTTGAAGATATGTTCTGATGGTGGTGAAAGTGGAGCACGACTGTTTCCGTGGCGGAATTGGCTAGTGCGATCGGCTGTTAGCTGAAAGGTTGGAGGTTCGAGCCCACCCGGTGGTGGTTTGGCGCTTTTTTTCCTTTGGGCTGATAGCTTTGAAGATATGTTCTGATGGTGGTGAGTGTGGAGCAGGACTGTTTCCGTGGCGCAATTGGCTAGCGCGATCGGCTGTTAATCGAAAGGTTGAAGGTTCGAGTCCTCCCGGGAGTGGTGTGTTGCTTTTTTCTTTGCGCTGATAGCTTTGAAGATATGTTCTGATGGTGGTGAGAGTGGAGCACGACTGTCTCCGTGGCGCAATTGGCTAGCGCGATCGGCTGTTAACCGAAAGTGGAGTTTCGAGCCCTCCCGGGAGTGGTGTGTTGCTTTTTCTTTGCTTTGATAGCTTTGAAGATATGTTCTGATGGTGGTGAGAGTGGAGCAGGACTGTCTCCGTGGCGTAATTGGCTAGTGCGATCGGCTGGTAACCGAAAGGTTGGAAGTTCGAGCCCACCCGGTGGTGGTGCGGTGCTTTTTTTTCTTTGGGCAGATAGCTTTGAAGATATGTTCTGATGGTGGTGACAGTGGAGCAGGACTGTCTCGGTGGCGCAATTAACTAGCGCGATCGGCTGTTAACCATAAGGTGTGAGTTTTGAGCCCTCCTGGGAGTGGTCTGTTGCTTTTTTCTTTGCTTTAATAGCTTTGAAGATATGTTCTGATGGTGGTGAAAGTGGAGCACGACTGTTTCCGTGGCGGAATTGGCTAGTGCGATCGGCTGTTAACCGAAAGGTTGGAGGTTCGAGCCCACCCGGTGGTGGTTTGCGCTTTTTTTTCTTTGGGCTGATAGCTTTGAAGAAATGTTCTTATGGTGGTGAGTGTGGAGCAGGACTGTCTCCGTGGCGCAATTGGCTAGTGCGATCGGCTGTTAACCGAAAAGTTGGAGGTTCGAGCGCTCCCGGGAGTGGTGTGTTGCTTTTTTCTTTGCGCTGATAGCTTTGAAGATATGATCTGATGGTGGTGAGTGTGGAGCAGGACTGTCTCCATGGCGCAATTGGCTAGTGCGATCGGCTGTTAACCGAAAAGTTGGAGGTTCGAGCGCTCCCGGGAGGTGTGTGTTGCTTTTTTCTTTGCGCTGATAGCTTTGAAGATATGATCTGATGGTGGTGAGAGTGGAGCACGACTGTCTCCGCGGCGCAATTGGCTAGCGCGATCGGCTGTTAACCGAAAGTTTGGAGTTTCGAGCCCACCCGGTGGTGGTTTGGCGCTTTTTTTTCTTTGGGCTGATAGCTTTGAAGATATGTTCTAATGGTGGTGAGTGTGGAGCAGGACTGTTTCCGTGGCGCAATTGGCTAGCGCGATCGGCTGTTAACCGAAAGGTTGGAGTTTCGAGCACACCCGGTGGTTGTGCGGCGCTTTTTTTTCTTTGGGCTGATAGCTTTGAAGATATGTTCTGATGGTGGTGAGAGTGGAGCAGGACTATCTCCGTGTCGCAATTGGCTAGCGCGATCGGCTGTTAACGGAAAGGTTGGAGGTTCGAGCCCACCCTGTGGTGGTTTGGCGCTTTTTTTTGGGCTGATAGCTTTGAAGAAATGTTCTTATGGTGGTGAGTGTGGAGAAGGACTGTCTCCGTGGCGCAATTGGCCAGTGCGATCGGCTGTTAACCGAAAGGTTGGAGGTTCGAGCCCACCCGGTGGTGGTGCGGCGCTTTTTTTTCTTTGGGCTGATAGCTTTGAAGATATGTTCTGATGGTGGTGAGATTGAAGCAGGACTGTCTCCTTGGCGCAATTGGCTAGTGCGATCGGCTGTTAATCGAAAGGTTGAAGGTTCGAGCCCTCCCGGGAGTGGTGTGTTGCTTTTTTCTTTGCGCTGATAGCTTTGAAGATATGTTCTGATGGTCGTGAGAGTGGAGCACGACAGTCTCCGCGGCGCAATGGGCTAGCGCGATCGGCTGTTAACCGAAAATTTGGAGGTTCGAGCCCACCCGGTGGTGGTGCGGCGCTTTTTTTTCGGGCTGATAGCTTTGAAGATATGTTCTGATGGTGGTGAGAGTGGAGTAGGACTGTCTCCGTGGTGCAATTGGCTAGCGCGATCGGCTGTTAACCAAAAGGTTGGAGGTTCAAGCCCACCCGGTGGTGGTGCGGCGCTTTTTTTTCTTTGGGCTCATAGCTTTGAAGATATGTTCTGATGGTGGTGAGAGTGGAGCAGGACTGTCTCCGTGGCGCAATTGGCTAGCGCGATCGGCTGTTAACCGAAAGGTTGGAGGTTCGAGCCTACCCGGTGGTGGTGCAGCGCTTTTTTTTCTTTGGGCTCATAGCTTTGAAGATATGTTCTGATGGTGGTGAGAGTGGAGCAGGACTGTCTCCGTGGCGCAATTGGCTAGCGCGATCGGCTGTTAACCGAAAGGTTGGAGTTTCAAGCCCACTCGGTGGTGGTGCTGCGCTTTTTTTTCTTTGGGCTGATAACTTTGGAGATATGTTCTGATGGTGGTGAGAGTGGAGCAGGACTGTCTCCGTCCTGCTCCACTGATGTTCTGATGGTGGTGAAAGTGGAGCACGACTGTCTCCGTGGCGGAATTGGCTAGTGCGATCGGCTGTTACCCGAAAGGTTGGAGGTTCGAGCCCACCCGGTGGTGGTGCGGCGCTTTTTTTTCTTTGGGCTGATAGCTTTGAAGATATGTTCTGATGGTGGTGAGATTGAAGCAGGACTGTCTCCTTGGCGCAATTGGCTAGTGCGATCGGCTGTTAATCGAAAGGTTGAAGGTTCGAGCCCTCCCGGGAGTGGTGTGTTGCTTTTTTCTTTGCGCTGATAGCTTTGAAGATATGTTCTGATGGTCGTGAGAGTGGAGCACGACTGTCTCCGCGGCGCAATGGGCTAGCGCGATCGGCTGTTAATCGAAAAGTTGGAGTTTCGAGCCCTCCCGGGAGTGGTGTGTTGCTTTTTTCTTTGCTTTGATAGCTTTGAAGTTATGTTCTGATGGTGGTGAAAGTGGAGCAGGACTGTCTCCGTGGCGTAATTGGCTAGTGCGATCAGCTGTTAACCGAATGTTTGGAGGTTCGAGCCCACCCGGTGGTGGTGCGGCGCTTTTTTTTCTTTGGGCTGATAGCTTTGAAGATATGTTCTGATGGTGGTGAGATTGAAGCAGGACTGTCTCCTTGGCGCAATTGGCTAGTGCGATCGGCTGTTAATTGAAAGGTTGAAGGTTCGAGCCCTCCCGGGAGTGGTGTGTTGCTTTTTTCTTTGCGCTGATAGCTTTGAAGATATGTTCTGATGGTGGTGAGAGTGGAGCACGACTGTCTCCGCGGCGCAATTGGCTAGCGCGATCGGCTGTTAACCGAAAGTTTGGAGTTTCGAGCCCTCCCGGGAGTGGTGTGTTGCTTTTTTCTTTGCTTTGATAGCTTTGAAGATATGTTCTGATGGTGGTGAGAGTGGAGCAGGACTGTCTCCGTGGCGCAATTGGCTATTGCGATCGGCTGGTAACCGAAAGGTTGGAGGTTCGAGCCAACCCGGTGGTGGTGCGGCGCTTTTTTTTCTTTGGGCTGATAGCTTTGAAGATATGTTCTGATGGTGGTGAGAGTGGAGAAGGACTGTCTCGGTGGCGCAATTGGCTAGCGCGATCGGCTGTTAACCATATGGTTGGAGTTTTGAGCCCTCCCGGGAGTGGTCTGTTGCTTTTTTCTTTGCTTTGATAGCTTTGAAGATATGTTCTGATGGTGGTGAAAGTGGAGCACGACTGTTTCCGTGGCGGAATTGGCTAGTGCGATCGGCTGTTAGCTGAAAGGTTGGAGGTTCGAGCCCACCCGGTGGTGGTTTGGCGCTTTTTTTTCTTTGGGCTGATAGCTTTGAAGATATGTTCTGATGGTGGTGAGTGTGGAGCAGGACTGTTTCCGTGGCGCAATTGGCTAGCGCGATCGGCTGTTAATCGAAAGGTTGAAGGTTCGAGTCCTCCCGGGAGTGGTGTGTTGCTTTTTTCTTTGCGCTGATAGCTTTGAAGATATGTTCTGATGGTGGTGAGAGTGGAGCACGACTGTTTCCGTGGCGCAATTGGCTAGCGCGATCGGCTGTTAACCGAAAGTTTGGAGTTTCGAGCCCACCCGGGAGTGGTGTGTTGCTTTTTTCTTTGCTTTGATAGCTTTGAAGATATGTTCTGATGGTGGTGAGAGTGGAGCAGGACTGTCTCCGTGGCGCAATTGGCTAGTGCGATCGGCTGGTAACCGAAAGGTTGGAAGTTCGAGCCCACCCGGTGGTGGTGCGGTGCTTTTTTTCTTTGGGCCGATAGCTTTGAAGATATGTTCTGATGGTGGTGAGAGTGGAGCAGGACTGTCTCGGTGGCGCAATTAACTAGCGCGATCGGCTGTTAACCATAAGGTTGGAGTTTTGAGCCCTCCCGGGAGTGGTCTGTTGCTTTTTTCTTTGCTTTGATAGCTTTGAAGATATGTTCTGATGGTGGTGAAAGTGGAGCACGACTGTTTCCGTGGCGGAATTGGCTAGTGCGATCGGCTGTTAACCGAAAGGTTGGAGGTTCGAGCCCACCCGGTGGTGGTTTGCGCTTTTTTTTCTTTGGGCTGATAGCTTTGAAGAAATGTTCTTATGGTGGTGAGTGTGGAGCAGGACTGTCTCCGTGGCGCAATTGGCTAGTGCGATCGGCTGTTAACCGAAAAGTTGGAGGTTCGAGCGCTCCCGGGAGTGGTGTGTTGCTTTTTTCTTTGCGCTGATAGCTTTGAAGATATGATCTGATGGTGGTGAGTGTGGAGCAGGACTGTCTCCGTGGCGCAATTGGCTAGTGCGATCGGCTGTTAACCGAAAAGTTGGAGGTTCGAGCGCTCCCGGGAGGTGTGTGTTGCTTTTTTCTTTGCGCTGATAGCTTTGAAGATATGATCTGATGGTGGTGAGAGTGGAGCACGACTGTCTCCGCGGCGCAATTGGCTATTGCGATCGGCTGTTAACCGAAAGGTTGGAGTTTCGGGCACACCCGGTGGTTGTGCGGTGCTTTTTTTTCTTTGGGCTGATAGCTTTGAAGATATGTTCTGATGGTGGTGAGAGTGGAGCAGGACTATCTCCGTGTCGCAATTGGCTAGCGCGATCGGCTGTTAACGGAAAGGTTGGAGGTTCGAGCCCACCCTGTGGTGGTTTGGCGCTTTTTTTTCTTTGGGCTGATAGCTTTGAAGAAATGTTCTTATGGTGGTGAGTGTGGAGAAGGACTGTCTCCGTGGCGCAATTGGCCAGTGCGATCGGCTGTTAACCGAAAGGTTGGAGGTTCGAGCCCACCCGGTGGTGGTGGGGCGCTTTTTTTTCTTTGGGCTGATAGCTTTGAAGATAAGTTCTGATGGTGGTGAGATTGAAGCAGGACTGTCTCCTTGGTGCAATTGGCTAGTGCGATCGGCTGTTAATCGAAAGGTTGAAGGTTCGAGCCCTCCCGGGAGTGGTGTGTTGCTTTTTTCTTTGCGCTGATAGCTTTGAAGATATGTTCTGATGGTCGTGAGAGTGGAGCACGACTGTCTCCGCGGCGCAATGGGCTAGCGCGATCGGCTGTTAACCGAAAAATTGGAGGTTCGAGCCCACCCGGTGGTGGTGCGGCGCTTTTTTTTCGGGCTGATAGCTTTGAAGATATGTTCTGATGGTGGTGATAGTGGAGTAGGACTGTCTCCGTGGTGCAATTGGCTAGCGCGATCGGCTGTTGACCAAAAGGTTGGAGGTTCAAGCCCACCCGGTGGTGGTGCGGCGCTTTTTTTTCTTTGGGCTCATAGCTTTGAAGATATGTTCTGATGGTGGTGAGAGTGGAGCAGGACTGTCTCCGTGGCGCAATTGGCTAGCGCGATCGGCTGTTAACCGAAAGGTTGGAGGTTCGAGCCTACCCGGGGGTGGTGCAGCGCTTTTTTTTCTTTGGGCTCATAGCTTTGAAGATATGTTCTGATGGTGGTGAGAGTGGAGCAGGACTGTCTCCGTGGCGCAATTGGCTAGCGCGATCGGCTGTTAACCGAAAGGTTGGAGTTTCAAGCCCACTCGGTGGTGGTGCTGCGCTTTTTTTTCTTTGGGCTGATAACTTTGGAGATATGTTCTGATGGTGGTGAGAGTGGAGCAGGACTGTCTCCGTCCTGCTCCACTGATGTTCTGATGGTGGTGAAAGTGGAGCACGACTGTTTCCGTGGCGGAATTGGCTAGTGCGATCGGCTGTTAACCGAAAGGTTGGAGGTTCAAGCCCACCGGGTGGTGGTGCGGCGCTTTTTTTTCTTTGGGCTGATAGCTTTGAAGATATGTTCTGATGGTAGTGAGATTGAAGCAGGACTGTCTCCTTGGCGCAATTGGCTAGTGCGATCGGCTGTTAATCGAAAGGTTGAAGGTTCGAGCCCTCCCGAGAGTGGTGTGTTGCTTTTTTCTTTGCGCCGATAGCTTTGAAGATATGTTCTGATGGTCGTGAGAGTGTAGCACGACTGTCTCCGCGGCGCAATGGGCTAGCGCGATCGGCTGTTAATCGAAAAGTTGGAGTTTCGAGCCCTCCCGGGAGTGGTGTGTTGCTTTTTTCTTTGCTTTGATAGCTTTGAAGTTATGTTCTGATGGTGGTGAAAGTGGAGCACGACTGTTTCCGTGTCGGAATTAGCTAGTGCGATCGGCTGTTAACCGAAAGGTTGGAGGTTCGAGCCCACCCGGTGGTTGTTTGGCGCTTTTTTTTCTTTGGGCTGATAGCTTTGAAGATATGTTCTGATGGTGGTGAGTGTGGAGCAGGACTGTTTCCGTGGCGCAATTGGCTAGCGCGATCGGCTGTTAACCGAAAGGTTGGAGTTTCGAGCACACCCGGTGGTGGTGCGGCGCTTTTTTTTCTTTGGGCTGATAGCTTTGAAGATATGTTCTGATGGTGGTGAGAGTGGAGCAGGACTGTCTCCGTGTCGCAATTGGCTAGCGCGATCGGCTGTTAACGGAAAGGTTGGAGTTTCGATCCCACCCGGTGGCGATGCGGCGCTTTTTTTTCTTTGGGCTGATAGCTTTGAAGATATGTTCTAATGGTGGTGAGAGTGGACCACGACTGTCTCCGTGTCGCAATTGGCTAGCGCGATCGGCTGTTAACCGAAAGGTTGAAGTTTCGAGCCCACCCGGTGGTGCTGCGGCGCTTTTTTTTCGTTGGTCTGATAGCTTTGAAGATATGTTCTGATGGTGGTGAGAGTGGAGCAGGACTGTCTCGGTGGCGCAATTGGCTAGCGCGATCGGCTGTTAACCATAAGGTTGGAGTTTTGAGCCCTCCCGGGAGTGGTGTGTTGCTTTTTTCTTTGCGCTGATAGCTTTGAAGATATGTTCTGATGGTCGTGAGAGTGGAGCACGACTGTCTCCGCGGCGCAATGGGCTAGCGCGATCGGCTGTTAATCAAAAAGTTAGAGTTTCGAGCCCTCCCGGGAGTGGTGTGTTGCTTTTTTCTTTGCTTTGATAGCTTTGAAGTTATGTTCTGATGGTGGTGAAAGTGGAGCAGGACTGTCTCCGTGGCGCAATTGGCTAGTGCGATCAGCTGTTAACCGAAAGGTTGGAGGTTCGAGCCCACCCGGTGGTGGTGCGGCGCTTTTTTTTCTTTGGGCTGATAGCTTTGAAGATATGTTCTGATGGTGGTGAGATTGAAGCAGGACTGTCTCCTTGGCGCAATTGGCTAGTGCGATCGGCTGGTAATTGAAAGGTTGAAGGTTCGAGCCCTCCCGGGAGTGGTGTGTTGCTTTTTTCTTTGCGCTGATAGCTTTGAAGATATGTTCTGATGGTGGTGAGAGTGGAGCACGACTGTCTCCGCGGCGCAATTGGCTAGCGCGATCGGCTGTTAACCGAAAGTTTGGAGTTTCGAGCCCACCCGGGAGTGGTGTGTTGCTTTTTTCTTTGCTTTGATAGCTTTGAAGATATGTTCTGATGGTGGTGAGAGTGGAGCAGGACTGTCTCCGTGGCGCAATTGGCTAGTGCGATCGGCTGGTAACCGAAAGGTTGGAAGTTCGAGCCCACCCGGTGGTGGTGCGGTGCTTTTTTTCTTTGGGCCGATAGCTTTGAAGATATGTTCTGATGGTGGTGAGAGTGGAGCAGGACTGTCTCGGTGGCGCAATTAACTAGCGCGATCGGCTGTTAACCATAAGGTTTGAGTTTTGAGCCCTCCCGGGAGTGGTCTGTTGCTTTTTTCTTTGCTTTGATAGCTTTGAAGATATGTTCTGATGGTGGTGAGATTGAAGCAGGACTGTCTCCTTGGCGCATTTGGCTAGTGCGATCGGCTGTTAATCGAAAGGTTGAAGGTTCGAGCCCTCCCGGGAGTGGTGTGTTGCTTTTTTCTTTGCGCTGATAGATTTGAAGATATGTTCTGATGGTCGTGAGAGTGGAGCGCGACTGTCTCCGCGGCGCAATGGGCTAGCGCGATCGGCTGTTAACCGAAAAATTGGAGGTTCGAGCCCACCCAGTGGTGGTGCGGCGCTTTTTTTTCGGGCTGATAGCTTTGAAGATATGTTCTGATGGTGGTGAGAGTGGAGTAGGACTGTCTCCGTGGTGCAATTGGCTAGCGCGATCGGCTGTTAACCAAAAGGTTGGAGGTTCAAGCCCACCCGGTGGTGGTGCGGCGCTTTTTTTTCTTCGGGCTCATAGCTTTGAAGATATGTTCTGATGGTGGTGAGAGTGGAGCAGGATTGTCTCCGTGGCGCAATTGGCTAGCGCGATCGGCTGTTAACCGAAAGGTTGGAGGTTCGAGCCTACCCGCGGGTGGTGCAGCGCTTTTTTTTCTTTGGGCTCATAGCTTTGAAGATATGTTCTGATGGTGGTGAGAGTGGAGCAGGACTGTCTCCGTGGCGCAATTGGCTAGCGCGATCGGCTGTTAACCGAAAGGTTGGAGTTTCAAGCCCTTTCGGTGGTGGTGCTGCGCTTTTTTTTCTTTGGGCTAATAACTTTGGAGATATGTTCTGATGGTGGTGAGAGTGGAGCAGGACTGTCTCCGTCCTGCTCCACTGATGTTCTGATGGTGGTGAGATTGAAGCAGGACTGTCTCCTTGGCGCAATTGGCTAGTGCGATCGGCTGTTAATCGAAAGGTTGAAGGTTCGAGCCCTCCCGGGAGTGGTGTGTTGCTTTTTTCTTTGCGCTGATAGCTTTGAAGATATGTTCTGATGGTCGTGAGAGTGGAGCACGACTGTCTCCGCGGCGCAATGGGCTAGCGCGATCGGCTGTTAATCGAAAAGTTGGAGTTTCGAGCCCTCCCGGGAGTGGTGTGTTGCTTTTTTCTTTGCTTTGATAGCTTTGAAGTTATGTTCTGATGGTGGTGAAAGTGGAGCACGACTGTTTCCGGGTCGGAATTAGCTAGTGCGATCGGCTGTTAACCGAAAGGTTGGAGGTTCGAGCCCACCCGGGAGTGGTGTGTTGCTTTTTTCTTTGCGCTGATAGCTTTGAAGATATGTTCTGATAGTGGTGAGAGTGGAGCACGACTGTTTCCGTGGCGCAATTGGCTAGCGCGATCGGCTGTTAACCGAAAGGTTGGAGTTTCGAGCACACCCGGTGGTGGTGCGGCGCTTTTTTTTCTTTGGGCTGATAGCTTTGAAGATATGTTCTGATGGTGGTGAGAGTGGAGCAGGACTGTCTCCGTGTCGCAATTGGCTAGCGCGATCGGCTGTTAACGGAAAGGTTGGAGTTTCGATCCCACCCGGTGGCGATGCGGCGCTTTTTTTTCTTTGGGCTGATAGCTTTGAAGATATGTTCTAATGGTGGTGAGAGTGGACCACGACTGTCTCCGTGTCGCAATTGGCTAGCGCGATCGGCTGTTAACCGAAAGGTTGAAGTTTCGAGCCCACCCGGTGGTGCTGCGGCGCTTTTTTTTCGTTGGTCTGATAGCTTTGAAGATATGTTCTGATGGTGGTGAGAGTGGAGCAGGACTGTCTCGGTGGCGCAATTGGCTAGCGCGATCGGCTGTTAACCATAAGGTTGGAGTTTTGAGCCCTCCCGGGAGTGGTCTGTTGCTTTTTCTTTGCTTTGATAGCTTTGAAGATATGTTCTGATGTTGGTGAAAGTGGAGCACGACTGTCTCCGTGGCGGAATTGGCTAGTGCGATCGGCTGTTAACCGAAAGGTTTGAGGTTCGAGCCCACCCGGTGGTGGTTTGGCGCTTTTTTTGGGCTGATAGCTTTGAAGAAATGTTCTTATGGTGGTGAGTGTGGAGCAGGACTGTCTCCGAGGCGCAATTGGCTAGTGCGATCGGCTGTTAACCGAAAAGTTGGAGGTTCGAGCGCTCCCGGGAGTGGTGTGTTGCTTTTTTCTTTGCGCTGATAGCTTTGAAGATATGTTCTGATAGTGGTGAGAGTGGAGCACGACTGTCTCCGCGGCGCAATTGGCTAGCGCGATCGGCTGTTAACCGAAAGTTTGGAGTTTCGAGTCCTCCCGGGAGTGGTGTGTTGCTTTTTTCTTTGCTTTGATAGCTGTGAAGATATGTTCTGATGGTGGTGAAAGTGGAGCACGACTGTTTCCGTGGCGGAATTGGCTAGTGCGATCGGCTGTTAATCGAAAAGTTGGAGTTTCGAGCACACCCGGTGGTGGTGCGGCGCTTTTTTTTTGGGCTGATAACTTTGAAGATATGTTCTGATGGTGGTGAGAGTGGAGCAGGACTGTCTCCATGTCGCAATTGGCTAGCGCGATCGGCTGTTAACCGAAAGGTTGGAGTTTCGATCCCACCCGGTGGTGATGCGGCGCTTTTTTTGCTTTGGGCTGATAGCTTTGAAGATGTGTTCTGATGGTGGTGAGAGTGGACCACGACTGTCTCCGTGTCGCAATTGGCTAGCGTGATCGGCTGATAACCGAAAGATTGGAGGTTCGAGCCCACCCGGTGGTGGTGCGGCGCTTTTTTTTCTTTGGGCTGATAGCTCTGAAGAAATGTTCTGACAGTGGTGAGAGTGGAGCACGACTGTCTCCGTGGCGCAAATGGCTAGCGCGATCGGCTTTTAACCGAAAGGTTGGAGGTTTGAGCCCACCCGGTGGTGGTGCGGCGCTTTTTTTTCTTTGGGCTGATAGCTTTGAAGATATGTTCTGATGGTGGTGAGATTGAAGCAGGACTGTCTCCTTGGCGCAATTGGCTAGTGCGATCGGCTGTTAATCGAAAGGTTGAAGGTGCGAGCCTTCCCGGTAGTGTTGTGTTGCTTTTTTTTCTTTGGGCTGATAGCTTTGAAGATATGTTCTGATGGCGGTGAGTGTGGAGCAGGACTGTGTCCGTGGCGCAATTGGCTAGTGCGATCGGCTGTTAACCGAAAGGTTGAATGTTTGAGCCCACCCGGTGGTGGTTTGGCGCCTTTTTTTCTTTGGGCTGATAGCTTTGAAGAAATGTTCTTATGGTGGAGAGTGTGGAGCAGGACTGTCTCCGTGGCGCAATTGGCTAGTGCGATCGGCTTTTAACCGAAAGGTTGGAGGTTCGAGCCCACCCGGTGGTGGTGCGGCGCTTTTTTTTCATTGGGCTGATAGCTTTGAAGATATGTTCTGATGGTGGTGAGAGTGAAGCAGGACTGTCTCCTTGGCGAAATTGGCTATCGCGATCGGCTGTTAACCGAAAGGTTGGAGTTTCGAGCACACCCGGTGGTGGTGCGGCGCTTTTTTTTCTTTGGGCTGATAACTTTGAAGATTTGTTCTGATGGTGGTGAGAGTGGAGCAGGACTGTCTCCGTGTCGCAATTGGCTAGCGTGATCGGCTGATAACCGAAAGGTTGGAGGTTCGAGCCCACCCGGTGGTGGTGCGGCGCTTTTTTTTCTTTGGGCTGATAGCTCTGAAGAAATGTTCTGACAGTGGTGAGAGTGGAGCACGACTGTCTCCGTGGCGCAAATGGCTAGCGCGATCGGCTTTTAACCGAAAGGTTGGAGGTTCGAGCCCACCCGGTGGTGGTGCGGCGCTTTTTTTCTTTGGGCTGATAGCTTTGAAGATATAATCTCATGGTGGTGAGAGTGGAGCAGGACTGTCTCCATGGCGCAATTGGCTAGCGCGATCGGCTGTTAACCGAAAGCTTGGAGTGTCGAGCCCTCCCGGGAGTGGTGTGTTGCTTTTTTCTTTGCTTTCATAGCTTTGAAGATATGTTCTGATGGTGGTGAGAGTGGAGCAGGACTGTCTCCGTGGTGCAATTGGCTAGCACGATCGGCTGTTAACCGAAAGGTTGGAGTTTCAAGCCCACCCGGTGGTGGTGCTGCGCTTTTTTTTCTTTGGGCTGATAACTTTGAAGATATGTTCTGATGGTGGTGAGAGTGGAGCAGGACTGTCTCCGTGGGGCAATTGGCTAGCGCGATTGGCTGTTAACCGAAAGGTTGAAGTTTCGAGCCCACCCGGTGGTGCTGCGGCGCTTTTTTTTCGTTGGTCTGATAGCTTTGAAGATATGTTCTGATGGTGGTGAGAGTGGAGCAGGACTGTCTCGGTGGCGCAATTGGCTAGCGCGATCGACTGTTAACCATAAGGTTGGAGTTTTTAGCCCTCTCGGGAGTGGTCTGTTGCTTTTTTTTTTGCTTTGACAGCTTCGAAGATATGTTCTGATGGTGGTGAAAGTGGAGCACGACTGTTTTCGTGGCGGAATTGGCTAGTGCGATCGGCTGTTAACCGAAAGGTTTGAGGTTCGAGCCCACCCGGTGGTGGTTTGGCGCTTTTTTTTCTTTGGGCTGATAGCTTTGAAGAAATGTTCTTATGGTGGTGAGTGTGGAGCAGGACTGTCTCCGAGGCGCAATTGGCTAGCGCGATCGGCTGTTAACCAAAAAGTTGGAGGTTCGAGCGCTCCCGGGAGTGGTGTGTTGCTTTTTCCTTTGCGCTGATAGCTTTGAAGATATGTTCTGATGGTGGTGAGAGTGGAGCAGGACTGTCTCCGCGGCGCAAATGGCTAGCGCGATCGGCTGTTAACTGAAAGTTTGGAGTTTCGAGCCCTCCCGGGAGTGGTGTGTTGCTTTTTCCTTTGCTTTGATAGCTTTGAAGATATGTTCTGATGGTGGTGAAAGTGGAGCACGACTGTTTCCGTGGCGGAATTGGCTAGTGCGATCGGCTGTTAACCGAAAAGTTGGAGGTTCGAGCCCACCCGGTGGTGGTTTGGCGCTTTTTTTTCTTTTGGCTGATAGCTTTGAAGATATGTTCTGATGGTGGTGAGTGCGGAGCAGGACTGTTTCCGTGGCGCAATTGGCAAGCGCAATCGGCTGTTAACCGAAAGGTTGGAGTTTCGAGCACACCCGGTGGTGGTGCGGCGCTTTTTTTTCTTTGGGCTGATAACTTTGAAGATATGTTCTGATGGTTGTGAGAGTGGAACACGACTGTCTCTGTGGGGCAATTGGCTAGCGCGATTGGCTGTTAACCGAAAGGTTGAAGTTTCGAGCCCACCCGGTGGTGCTGCGGCGCTTTTTTTCGTTGGTCTGATAGCTTTGAAGATATGTTCTGATGGTGGTGAGAGTGGAGCAGGACTGTCTCGGTGGCGCAATTGGCTAGCGCGATCGGCTGTTAACCATAGGGTTGGTGTTTTGAGCCCTCCCGGGAGTGGTCTGTTGCTTTTTTCTTTGCTTTGATAGCTTTGAAGATATGTTCTGATGGTGGTGAAAGCGGAGCACGACTGTTTCCGTGGCGGAATTGGCTAGTGCGATCGGCTGTTAACCGAAAGGTTGGAGGTTCGAGCCCACCCGGTGGTGGTTTGGCGCTTTTTTTCTTTGGGCTGATAGCTCTGAAGAAATGTTTTGACAGTGGTGAGAGTGGAGCACGACTGTCTCCGTGGGGCAATTGGCTAGTGCGATCGGCTGTTAACCGAAAAGTTGGAGGTTCGAGCGCTCCGGGGAGTGGTGTGTTGCTTTTTTTTTGCGCTGATAGCTTTGAAGATATGATCTGATGGTGGTGAGAGTGGAGCACGACTGTCTCCGCGGCGCAATTGGCTAGCGCGATCGGCTGTTAACCGAAAGTTTGAAGTTTCGAGCCCTCCCGGGAGTGGTGTGTTGCTTTTTTCTTTGCTTTGATAGCTTTGAAGTTATGTTCTGATGGTGGTGAAAGTGGAGCACGACAGTTTCCGTGTCGGAATTAGCTAGTGCAATCGGCTGTTAACCGAAAGGTTGCAGGTTCGAGCCCTCCCGGTGGTGGTTTGGCGCTTTTTTTTCTTTGAGCTGATAGCTTTGAAGATATGTTTTGATGGTGGTGAGTGTGGAGCAGGACTGTTTCCGTGGCGCAATTGTCTAGCGCGATCGGCTGTTATCCGAAAGGTTGGAGTTTCGAGCACACCCGGTGGTGGTGCGGCGCTTTTTTTTCTTTGGGCTGATAGCTTTGAAGATATGTTCTGATGGTGGTGAGAGTGGAGCAGGACTGTCTCCGTGTCGCAATTGGCTAGCGCGATTGGCTGTTAACGGAAAGGTTGGAGTTTCGATCCCACCCGGTGGTGATGCGGCGCTTTTTTTTCTTTGGGCTGATAGCTTTGAAGATATGTTCTGATGGTGGTGAAAGTGGAGCACGACTGTCTCCACGGCGCAATTGGCTAGCGCGATCGGCTGTTAACCGAAAGCTTGGAGTTTCGAGCCCTCCCGGGAGTGGTGTGTTGCTTTTTTCTTTGCTTTGATAGCTTTGAAGATATGTTCTGATGGTGGTGAAAGTGGAGCACGACTGTTTCCGTGGCGGAATTGGCTAGTGCGATCGGCTGTTAACCGAAAAGTTGGAGGTTCGAGCCCACCCGGTGGTGGTTTGGCGCTTTTTTTTCTTTTGGCTGATAGCTTTGAAGATATGTTCTGATGGTGGTGAGTGCGGAGCAGGACTGTTTCCGTGGCGCAATTGGCAAGCGCAATCGGCTGTTAACCGAAAGGTTGGAGTTTCGAGCACACCCGGTGGTGGTGCGGCGCTTTTTTTTCTTTGGGCTGATAGCTTTGAAGATATGTTCTGATGGTGGTGAAAGTGGAGCACGACTGTTTCCGTGGCGGAATTGGCTAGTGCGATCGGCTGTTAACCGAAAGGTTTGAGGTTCGAGCCCACCCGGTGGTGGTTTGGCGCTTTTTTTTTCTTTGGGCTGATAGCTTTGAAGAAATGTTCTTATGGTGGTGAGTGTGGAGCAGGACTGTCTCCGAGGCGCAATTGGCTAGTGCGATCGGCTGTTAACCGAAAAGTTGGAGGTTCGAGCGCTCCCGGGAGTGGTGTGTTGCTTTTTTCTTTGCGCTGATAGCTTTGAAGATATGTTCTGATGGTGGTGATAGTGGAGCACGACTGTCTCCGCGGCGCAATTGCTAGCGCGATCGGCTGTTAACTGAAAGTTTGGAGTTTCGAGCCCTCCCGGGAGTGGTGTGTTGCTTTTTTCTTTGCTTTGATAGCTTTGAAGATGTGTTCTGATGGTGGTGAAAGTGGAGCACGACTGTTTCCGTGGCGGAATTGGCTAGTGCGATCGGCTGTTAACCGAAAAGTTGGAGGTTCGAGCCCACGCGGTGGTGGTTTGGCGCTTTTTTTTCTTTTGGCTGATAGCTTTGAAGATATGTTCTGATGGTGGTGAGTGTGGAGCAGGACTGTTTCCGTGGCGCAATTGGCTAGCGCAATCGGCTGTTAACCGAAAGGTTGGAGTTTCGAGCACACCCGGTGGTGGTGCGGCGCTTTTTTTTCTTTGAGCTGATAACTTTGAAGATATGTTCTGATGGTGGTGAGAGTGGAGCACGACTGTCTCCGTGGGGCAATTGGCTAGCGCGATTGGCTGTTAACCGAAAGGTTGAAGTTTCGAGCCCACCCGGTGGTGCTGCGGCGCTTTTTTTTTCGTTGGTCTGATAGCTTTGAAGATATGTTCTGATGGTGGTGAGAGTGGAGCAGGACTGTCTCGGTGGCGCAATTGGCTAGCGCGATCGGCTGTTAATCATAAGGTTGGAGTTTTGAGCCCTCCCGGGAGTGGTCTGTTGCTTTTTTCTTTGCTTTGATAGCTTTGAAGATATGTTCTGATGGTGGTGAAAGTGGAGCACGACTGTTTCCGTGGCGGAATTGGCTAGTGCGATCGGCTGTTAACCGAAAGGTTTGAGGTTCGAGCCCACCCGGTGGTGGTTTGGCGCTTTTTTTTCTTTTGGCTGATAGCTTTGAAGATATGTTCTGATGGTGGTGAGTGTGGAGCAGAACTGTCTCCGAGGCGCAATTGGCTAGTGCGATCGGCTGTTAACCGAAAAGTTGGAGGTTCGAGCGCTCCCGGGATTGGTGTGTTGCTTTTTTCTTTGCGCTGATAGCTTTGAAGATATGTTCTGATGGTGGTGAGAGTGGAGCACGACTGTCTCCGCGGCGCAATTGGCTAGCGCGATCGGCTGTTAACTGAAAGTTTGGAGTTTCGAGCCCTCCCAGGAGTGGTGTGTTGCTTTTTTTTTGCTTTGATAGCTTTGAAGATATGTTCTGATGGTGGTGAAAGTGGAGCACGACTGTTTCCGTGGTGGAATTGGCTAGTGCGATCGGCTGTTAACCGAAACGTTGGAGGTTCGAGCCCACCCGGTGGTGGTTTGGCGCTTTTTTTTCTTTTGGCTGATAGCTTTGAAGATATGTTCTGATGGTGGTGAGTGTGGAGCAGGACTGTTTCCGTGGCGCAATTGGCTAGCGCGATCGGCTGTTAACCGAAAGGTTGGAGTTTCGAGCACACCCGGTGGTGGTGTGGCGCTTTTTTTTCTTTGGGCTGATAACTTTGAAGATATGTTCTGATGGTGGTGAGAGTGGAGCAGGACTGTCTCCGTGTCGCAATTGGCTAGCGCGATCGGCTGTTAACCGAAAGGTTGGAGTTTCGATCCCACCCGGTGGTGATGCGGCACTTTTTTTTCTTTGGGCTGATAGCTTTGAAGATATGTACTGATGGTGGTGAGAGTGGACCACGACTGTCTCCGTGTCGCAATTGGCTAGCGTTATCGGCTGATAACCGTAAGGTTGGAGGTTCGAGCCCAACCGGTGGTGGTGCGGCGCTTTTTTTTCTTTGGGCTGATAGCTCTGAAGAAATGTTCTGACAGTGGTGAGAGTGGAGCACGACTGTCTCCGTGGCGCAAATGGCTAGCGCGATCGGCTTTTAACCGAAAGGTTGGAGGTTCGAGCCCGCCCGGTGGTGGTGCGGCGCTTTTTTTTCTTTGGGCTGATAGCTTTGAAGATATAATCTGATGGTGGTGAGAGTGAAGCAGGACTGTCTCCTTGGCGAAATTGGCTATCGCGATCGGCTGTTAACCGAAAGGTTGGAGTTTCGAGCACACCCGGTGGTGGTGCGGCGCTTTTTTTTCTTTGGGCTGATAACTTTGAATATTTGTTCTGATGGTGGTGAGAGTGGAGCAGGACTGTCTCCGTGTCGCAATTGGCTAGCGTGATCGGCTGATAACCGAAAGGTTGGAGGTTCGAGCCCACCCGGTGGTGGTGCGGCGCTTTTTTTTCTTTGGGCTGATAGCTCTGAAGAAATGTTCTGACAGTGGTGAGAGTGGAGCACGACTGTCTCCGTGGCGCAAATGGCTAGCGCGATCGGCTTTTAACCGAAAGGTTGGAGGTTCGAGCCCACCCGGTGGTGGTGCGGCGCTTTTTTTCTTTGGGCTGATAGCTTTGAAGATATAATCTCATGGTGGTGAGAGTGGAGCAGGACTGTCTCCATGGCGCAATTGGCTAGCGCGATCGGCTGTTAACCGAAAGCTTGGAGTGTCGAGCCCTCCCGGGAGTGGTGTGTTGCTTTTTTCTTTGCTTTCATAGCTTTGAAGATATGTTCTGATGGTGGTGAGAGTGGAGCAGGACTGTCTCCGTGGTGCAATTGGCTAGCACGATCGGCTGTTAACCGAAAGGTTGGAGTTTCAAGCCCACCCGGTGGTGGTGCTGCGCTTTTTTTTCTTTGGGCTGATAACTTTGAAGATATGTTCTGATGGTGGTGAGAGTGGAGCAGGACTGTCTCCGTGGGGCAATTGGCTAGCGCGATTGGCTGTTAACCGAAAGGTTGAAGTTTCGAGCCCACCCGGTGGTGCTGCGGCGCTTTTTTTTCGTTGGTCTGATAGCTTTGAAGATATGTTCTGATGGTGGTGAGAGTGGAGCAGGACTGTCTCGGTGGCGCAATTGGCTAGCGCGATCGACTGTTAACCATAAGGTTGGAGTTTTTAGCCCTCTCGGGAGTGGTCTGTTGCTTTTTTTTTTTTGCTTTGACAGCTTCGAAGATATGTTCTGATGGTGGTGAAAGTGGAGCACGACTGTTTCCGTGGCGGAATTGGCTAGTGCGATCGGCTGTTAACCGAAAGGTTTGAGGTTCGAGCCCACCCGGTGGTGGTTTGGCGCTTTTTTTTCTTTGGGCTGATAGCTTTGAAGAAATGTTCTTATGGTGGTGAGTGTGGAGCAGGACTGTCTCCGAGGCGCAATTGGCTAGCGCGATCGGCTGTTAACCAAAAAGTTGGAGGTTCGAGCGCTCCCGGGAGTGGTGTGTTGCTTTTTCCTTTGCGCTGATAGCTTTGAAGATATGTTCTGATGGTGGTGAGAGTGGAGCAGGACTGTCTCCGCGGCGCAAATGGCTAGCGCGATCGGCTGTTAACTGAAAGTTTGGAGTTTCGAGCCCTCCCGGGAGTGGTGTGTTGCTTTTTCCTTTGCTTTGATAGCTTTGAAGATATGTTCTGATGGTGGTGAAAGTGGAGCACGACTGTTTCCGTGGCGGAATTGGCTAGTGCGATCGGCTGTTAACCGAAAAGTTGGAGGTTCGAGCCCACGCGGTGGTGGTTTGGCGCTTTTTTTTCTTTTGGCTGATAGCTTTGAAGATATGTTCTGATGGTGGTGAGTGTGGAGCAGGACTGTTTCCGTGGCGCAATTGGCTAGCGCAATCGGCTGTTAACCGAAAGGTTGGAGTTTCGAGCACACCCGGTGGTGGTGCGGCGCTTTTTTTTCTTTGAGCTGATAACTTTGAAGATATGTTCTGATGGTGGTGAGAGTGGAGCACGACTGTCTCCGTGGGGCAATTGGCTAGCGCGATTGGCTGTTAACCGAAAGGTTGAAGTTTCGAGCCCACCCGGTGGTGCTGCGGCGCTTTTTTTTTCGTTGGTCTGATAGCTTTGAAGATATGTTCTGATGGTGGTGAGAGTGGAGCAGGACTGTCTCGGTGGCGCAATTGGCTAGCGCGATCGGCTGTTAATCATAAGGTTGGAGTTTTGAGCCCTCCCGGGAGTGGTCTGTTGCTTTTTTCTTTGCTTTGATAGCTTTGAAGATATGTTCTGATGGTGGTGAAAGTGGAGCACGACTGTTTCCGTGGCGGAATTGGCTAGTGCGATCGGCTGTTAACCGAAAGGTTTGAGGTTCGAGCCCACCCGGTGGTGGTTTGGCGCTTTTTTTTCTTTTGGCTGATAGCTTTGAAGATATGTTCTGATGGTGGTGAGTGTGGAGCAGAACTGTCTCCGAGGCGCAATTGGCTAGTGCGATCGGCTGTTAACCGAAAAGTTGGAGGTTCGAGCGCTCCCGGGATTGGTGTGTTGCTTTTTTCTTTGCGCTGATAGCTTTGAAGATATGTTCTGATGGTGGTGAGAGTGGAGCACGACTGTCTCCGCGGCGCAATTGGCTAGCGCGATCGGCTGTTAACTGAAAGTTTGGAGTTTCGAGCCCTCCCAGGAGTGGTGTGTTGCTTTTTTTTTGCTTTGATAGCTTTGAAGATATGTTCTGATGGTGGTGAAAGTGGAGCACGACTGTTTCCGTGGTGGAATTGGCTAGTGCGATCGGCTGTTAACCGAAACGTTGGAGGTTCGAGCCCACCCGGTGGTGGTTTGGCGCTTTTTTTTCTTTTGGCTGATAGCTTTGAAGATATGTTCTGATGGTGGTGAGTGTGGAGCAGGACTGTTTCCGTGGCGCAATTGGCTAGCGCGATCGGCTGTTAACCGAAAGGTTGGAGTTTCGAGCACACCCGGTGGTGGTGTGGCGCTTTTTTTTCTTTGGGCTGATAACTTTGAAGATATGTTCTGATGGTGGTGAGAGTGGAGCAGGACTGTCTCCGTGTCGCAATTGGCTAGCGCGATCGGCTGTTAACCGAAAGGTTGGAGTTTCGATCCCACCCGGTGGTGATGCGGCACTTTTTTTTCTTTGGGCTGATAGCTTTGAAGATATGTACTGATGGTGGTGAGAGTGGACCACGACTGTCTCCGTGTCGCAATTGGCTAGCGTTATCGGCTGATAACCGTAAGGTTGGAGGTTCGAGCCCAACCGGTGGTGGTGCGGCGCTTTTTTTTCTTTGGGCTGATAGCTCTGAAGAAATGTTCTGACAGTGGTGAGAGTGGAGCACGACTGTCTCCGTGGCGCAAATGGCTAGCGCGATCGGCTTTTAACCGAAAGGTTGGAGGTTCGAGCCCGCCCGGTGGTGGTGCGGCGCTTTTTTTTCTTTGGGCTGATAGCTTTGAAGATATAATCTGATGGTGGTGAGAGTGAAGCAGGACTGTCTCCTTGGCGAAATTGGCTATCGCGATCGGCTGTTAACCGAAAGGTTGGAGTTTCGAGCACACCCGGTGGTGGTGCGGCGCTTTTTTTTCTTTGGGCTGATAACTTTGAAGATTTGTTCTGATGGTGGTGAGAGTGGAGCAGGACTGTCTCCGTGTCGCAATTGGCTAGCGTGATCGGCTGATAACCGAAAGGTTGGAGGTTCGAGCCCACCCGGTGGTGGTGCGGCGCTTTTTTTTCTTTGGGCTGATAGCTCTGAAGAAATGTTCTGACAGTGGTGAGAGTGGAGCACGACTGTCTCCGTGGCGCAAATGGCTAGCGCGATCGGCTTTTAACCGAAAGGTTGGAGGTTCGAGCCCACCCGGTGGTGGTGCGGCGCTTTTTTTCTTTGGGCTGATAGCTTTGAAGATATAATCTCATGGTGGTGAGAGTGGAGCAGGACTGTCTCCATGGCGCAATTGGCTAGCGCGATCGGCTGTTAACCGAAAGCTTGGAGTGTCGAGCCCTCCCGGGAGTGGTGTGTTGCTTTTTTCTTTGCTTTCATAGCTTTGAAGATATGTTCTGATGGTGGTGAGAGTGGAGCAGGACTGTCTCCGTGGTGCAATTGGCTAGCACGATCGGCTGTTAACCGAAAGGTTGGAGTTTCAAGCCCACCCGGTGGTGGTGCTGCGCTTTTTTTTCTTTGGGCTGATAACTTTGAAGATATGTTCTGATGGTGGTGAGAGTGGAGCAGGACTGTCTCCGTGGGGCAATTGGCTAGCGCGATTGGCTGTTAACCGAAAGGTTGAAGTTTCGAGCCCACCCGGTGGTGCTGCGGCGCTTTTTTTTCGTTGGTCTGATAGCTTTGAAGATATGTTCTGATGGTGGTGAGAGTGGAGCAGGACTGTCTCGGTGGCGCAATTGGCTAGCGCGATCGACTGTTAACCATAAGGTTGGAGTTTTTAGCCCTCTCGGGAGTGGTCTGTTGCTTTTTTTTTTGCTTTGACAGCTTCGAAGATATGTTCTGATGGTGGTGAAAGTGGAGCACGACTGTTTCCGTGGCGGAATTGGCTAGTGCGATCGGCTGTTAACCGAAAGGTTTGAGGTTCGAGCCCACCCGGTGGTGGTTTGGCGCTTTTTTTTCTTTGGGCTGATAGCTTTGAAGAAATGTTCTTATGGTGGTGAGTGTGGAGCAGGACTGTCTCCGAGGCGCAATTGGCTAGCGCGATCGGCTGTTAACCAAAAAGTTGGAGGTTCGAGCGCTCCCGGGAGTGGTGTGTTGCTTTTTCCTTTGCGCTGATAGCTTTGAAGATATGTTCTGATGGTGGTGAGAGTGGAGCAGGACTGTCTCCGCGGCGCAAATGGCTAGCGCGATCGGCTGTTAACTGAAAGTTTGGAGTTTCGAGCCCTCCCGGGAGTGGTGTGTTGCTTTTTCCTTTGCTTTGATAGCTTTGAAGATATGTTCTGATGGTGGTGAAAGTGGAGCACGACTGTTTCCGTGGCGGAATTGGCTAGTGCGATCGGCTGTTAACCGAAAAGTTGGAGGTTCGAGCCCACCCGGTGGTGGTTTGGCGCTTTTTTTTCTTTTGGCTGATAGCTTTGAAGATATGTTCTGATGGTGGTGAGTGCGGAGCAGGACTGTTTCCGTGGCGCAATTGGCAAGCGCAATCGGCTGTTAACCGAAAGGTTGGAGTTTCGAGCACACCCGGTGGTGGTGCGGCGCTTTTTTTTCTTTGGGCTGATAACTTTGAAGATATGTTCTGATGGTTGTGAGAGTGGAACACGACTGTCTCTGTGGGGCAATTGGCTAGCGCGATTGGCTGTTAACCGAAAGGTTGAAGTTTCGAGCCCACCCGGTGGTGCTGCGGCGCTTTTTTTCGTTGGTCTGATAGCTTTGAAGATATGTTCTGATGGTGGTGAGAGTGGAGCAGGACTGTCTCGGTGGCGCAATTGGCTAGCGCGATCGGCTGTTAACCATAGGGTTGGTGTTTTGAGCCCTCCCGGGAGTGGTCTGTTGCTTTTTTCTTTGCTTTGATAGCTTTGAAGATATGTTCTGATGGTGGTGAAAGCGGAGCACGACTGTTTCCGTGGCGGAATTGGCTAGTGCGATCGGCTGTTAACCGAAAGGTTGGAGGTTCGAGCCCACCCGGTGGTGGTTTGGCGCTTTTTTTCTTTGGGCTGATAGCTCTGAAGAAATGTTTTGACAGTGGTGAGAGTGGAGCACGACTGTCTCCGTGGGGCAATTGGCTAGTGCGATCGGCTGTTAACCGAAAAGTTGGAGGTTCGAGCGCTCCGGGGAGTGGTGTGTTGCTTTTTTTTTGCGCTGATAGCTTTGAAGATATGATCTGATGGTGGTGAGAGTGGAGCACGACTGTCTCCGCGGCGCAATTGGCTAGCGCGATCGGCTGTTAACCGAAAGTTTGAAGTTTCGAGCCCTCCCGGGAGTGGTGTGTTGCTTTTTTCTTTGCTTTGATAGCTTTGAAGTTATGTTCTGATGGTGGCGAAAGTGGAGCACGACAGTTTCCGTGTCGGAATTAGCTAGTGCAATCGGCTGTTAACCGAAAGGTTGCAGGTTCGAGCCCTCCCGGTGGTGGTTTGGCGCTTTTTTTTCTTTGAGCTGATAGCTTTGAAGATATGTTTTGATGGTGGTGAGTGTGGAGCAGGACTGTTTCCGTGGCGCAATTGGCTAGCGCGATCGGCTGTTATCCGAAAGGTTGGAGTTTCGAGCACACCCGGTGGTGGTGCGGCGCTTTTTTTTCTTTGGGCTGATAGCTTTGAAGATATGTTCTGATGGTGGTGAGAGTGGAGCAGGACTGTCTCCGTGTCGCAATTGGCTAGCGCGATTGGCTGTTAACGGAAAGGTTGGAGTTTCGATCCCACCCGGTGGTGATGCGGCGCTTTTTTTTCTTTGCGCTGATAGCTTTGAAGATATGTTCTGATGGTGGTGAAAGTGGAGCACGACTGTCTCCACGGCGCAATTGGCTAGCGCGATCGGCTGTTAACCGAAAGCTTGGAGTTTCGAGCCCTCCCGGGAGTGGTGTGTTGCTTTTTTCTTTGCTTTGATAGCTTTGAAGATATGTTCTGATGGTGGTGAAAGTGGAGCACGACTGTTTCCGTGGCGGAATTGGCTAGTGCGATCGGCTGTTAACCGAAAAGTTGGAGGTTCGAGCCCACCCGGTGGTGGTTTGGCGCTTTTTTTTCTTTTGGCTGATAGCTTTGAAGATATGTTCTGATGGTGGTGAGTGCGGAGCAGGACTGTTTCCGTGGCGCAATTGGCAAGCGCAATCGGCTGTTAACCGAAAGGTTGGAGTTTCGAGCACACCCGGTGGTGGTGCGGCGCTTTTTTTTCTTTGGGCTGATAGCTTTGAAGATATGTTCTGATGGTGGTGAAAGTGGAGCACGACTGTTTCCGTGGCGGAATTGGCTAGTGCGATCGGCTGTTAACCGAAAGGTTTGAGGTTCGAGCCCACCCGGTGGTGGTTTGGCGCTTTTTTTTTCTTTGGGCTGATAGCTTTGAAGAAATGTTCTTATGGTGGTGAGTGTGGAGCAGGACTGTCTCCGAGGCGCAATTGGCTAGTGCGATCGGCTGTTAACCGAAAAGTTGGAGGTTCGAGCGCTCCCGGGAGTGGTGTGTTGCTTTTTTCTTTGCGCTGATAGCTTTGAAGATATGTTCTGATGGTGGTGATAGTGGAGCACGACTGTCTCCGCGGCGCAATTGCTAGCGCGATCGGCTGTTAACTGAAAGTTTGGAGTTTCGAGCCCTCCCGGGAGTGGTGTGTTGCTTTTTTCTTTGCTTTGATAGCTTTGAAGATGTGTTCTGATGGTGGTGAAAGTGGAGCACGACTGTTTCCGTGGCGGAATTGGCTAGTGCGATCGGCTGTTAACCGAAAAGTTGGAGGTTCGAGCCCACGCGGTGGTGGTTTGGCGCTTTTTTTTCTTTTGGCTGATAGCTTTGAAGATATGTTCTGATGGTGGTGAGTGTGGAGCAGGACTGTTTCCGTGGCGCAATTGGCTAGCGCAATCGGCTGTTAACCGAAAGGTTGGAGTTTCGAGCACACCCGGTGGTGGTGCGGCGCTTTTTTTTCTTTGAGCTGATAACTTTGAAGATATGTTCTGATGGTGGTGAGAGTGGAGCACGACTGTCTCCGTGGGGCAATTGGCTAGCGCGATTGGCTGTTAACCGAAAGGTTGAAGTTTCGAACCCACCCGGTGGTGCTGCGGCGCTTTTTTTTCGTTGGTCTGATAGCTTTGAAGATATGTTCTGATGGTGGTGAGAGTGGAGCAGGACTGTCTCGGTGGCGCAATTGGCTAGCGCGATCGGCTGTTAATCATAAGGTTGGAGTTTTGAGCCCTCCCGGGAGTGGTCTGTTGCTTTTTTCTTTGCTTTGATAGCTTTGAAGATATGTTCTGATGGTGGTGAAAGTGGAGCACGACTGTTTCCGTGGCGGAATTGGCTAGTGCGATCGGCTGTTAACCGAAAGGTTTGAGGTTCGAGCCCACCCGGTGGTGGTTTGGCGCTTTTTTTTCTTTTGGCTGATAGCTTTGAAGATATGTTCTGATGGTGGTGAGTGTGGAGCAGAACTGTCTCCGAGGCGCAATTGGCTAGTGCGATCGGCTGTTAACCGAAAAGTTGGAGGTTCGAGCGCTCCCGGGATTGGTGTGTTGCTTTTTTCTTTGCGCTGATAGCTTTGAAGATATGTTCTGATGGTGGTGAGAGTGGAGCACGACTGTCTCCGCGGCGCAATTGGCTAGCGCGATCGGCTGTTAACTGAAAGTTTGGAGTTTCGAGCCCTCCCAGGAGTGGTGTGTTGCTTTTTTTTTGCTTTGATAGCTTTGAAGATATGTTCTGATGGTGGTGAAAGTGGAGCACGACTGTTTCCGTGGTGGAATTGGCTAGTGCGATCGGCTGTTAACCGAAACGTTGGAGGTTCGAGCCCACCCGGTGGTGGTTTGGCGCTTTTTTTTCTTTTGGCTGATAGCTTTGAAGATATGTTCTGATGGTGGTGAGTGTGGAGCAGGACTGTTTCCGTGGCGCAATTGGCTAGCGCGATCGGCTGTTAACCGAAAGGTTGGAGTTTCGAGCACACCCGGTGGTGGTGTGGCGCTTTTTTTTCTTTGGGCTGATAACTTTGAAGATATGTTCTGATGGTGGTGAGAGTGGAGCAGGACTGTCTCCGTGTCGCAATTGGCTAGCGCGATCGGCTGTTAACCGAAAGGTTGGAGTTTCGATCCCACCCGGTGGTGATGCGGCACTTTTTTTTCTTTGGGCTGATAGCTTTGAAGATATGTACTGATGGTGGTGAGAGTGGACCACGACTGTCTCCGTGTCGCAATTGGCTAGCGTTATCGGCTGATAACCGTAAGGTTGGAGGTTCGAGCCCAACCGGTGGTGGTGCGGCGCTTTTTTTTCTTTGGGCTGATAGCTCTGAAGAAATGTTCTGACAGTGGTGAGAGTGGAGCACGACTGTCTCCGTGGCGCAAATGGCTAGCGCGATCGGCTTTTAACCGAAAGGTTGGAGGTTCGAGCCCGCCCGGTGGTGGTGCGGCGCTTTTTTTTCTTTGGGCTGATAGCTTTGAAGATATAATCTGATGGTGGTGAGAGTGGAGCAGGACTGTCTCCATGGCGCAATTGGCTAGCGCGATCGGCTGTTAATCGAAAAGTTGGAGGTGCGAGCCCTCCCGGTAGTGGTGTGTTGCTTTTTTTCTTTGAGCTGATAGCTTTGAAGATATGTTTTGACAGTGGTGAGAGTGGAGCACGACTGTCTCCGTGGCGCAAATGGCTGGTGCGATCGGCTGTTAACCGTAAGGTTGGAGGTTGGAGCCCACCCGGTGGTGGTGCGGCGCTTTTTTTTCTTTGGGCTGATAGCTTTGAAGATATGTTCTTATGGTGGTGAGAGTGGAGCAGGACTGTCTCCGAGGCGCAATTGGCTAGCGCGATCGGCTGTTAACCAAAAAGTTGGAGGTTCGAGCGCTCCCGAGAGTAGTGTGTTGCTTTTTTCTTTGCGCTGATAGCTTTGAAGATATGTTCTGATGGTGGTGAGAGTGGAGCACGACTGTCTCCGCGGCGCAATTGGCTAGCGCGATCGGCTGTTAACTGAAAGTTTGGAGTTTCGAGCCCTCCCGGGAGTGGTGTGTTGCTTTTTTCTTTGCTTTGATAGCTTTGAATATATGTTCTGATGGTGGTGAAAGTGGAGCACGACTGTTTCCGTGGCGGAATTGGCTAGTGCGATCGGCTGTTAACCGAAAAGTTGGAGGTTCGAGCCCACCCGGTGGTGGTTTGGCGCGTTTTTTTCTTTTGGCTGATAGCTTTGAAGATATGTTCTGATGGTGGTGAGTGCGGAGCAGGACTGTTTCCGTGGCGCAATTGGCTAGCGCAATCGGCTGTTAACCGAAAGGTTGGAGTTTCGAGCACACCCGGTGGCGGTGCGGCGCTTTTTTTTCTTTGGGCTGATAACTTTGAAGATATGTTCTGATGGTTGTGAGAGTGGAACACGACTGTCTCCGTGGGGCAATTGGCTAGCGCGATTGGCTGTTAACCGAAAGGTTGAAGTTTCGAGCCCACCCGGTGGTGCTGCGGCGCTTTTTTTCGTTGGTCTGATAGCTTTGAAGATATGTTCTGATGGTGGTGAGAGTGGAGCAGGACTGTCTCGGTGGCGCAATTGGCTAGCGCGATCGGCTGTTAACCATAGGGTTGGAGTTTTGAGCCCTCCCGGGAGTGGTTTGTTGCTTTTTTCTTTGCTTTGATAGCTTTGAAGATATGTTCTGATGGTGGTGAAAGTGGAGCACGACTGTTTCCGTGGCGGAATTGGCTAGTGCGATCGGCTGTTAACCGAAAGGTTGGAGGTTCGAGCCCACCCGGTGGTGGTTTGGTGCTTTTTTTATTTGGGCTGATAGCTCTGAAGAAATGTTTTGACAGTGGTGAGAGTGGAGCACGACTGTCTCCGTGGGGCAATTGGCTAGTGCGATCGGCTGTTAACCGAAAAGTTGGAGGTTCGAGCGCTCCGGGGAGTGGTGTGTTGCTTTTTTCTTTGCGCTGATAGCTTTGAAGATATGATCTGATGGTGGTGAGAGTGGAGCACGACTGTCTCCGCGGCGCAATTGGCTAGCGCGATCGGCTGTTAACCGAAAGTTTGAAGTTTCGAGCCCTCCCGGGAGTGGTGTGTTGCTTTTTTCTTTGCTTTGATAGCTTTGAAGTTATGTTCTGATGGTGGTGAAAGTGGAGCACGACTGTTTCCGTGTCGGAATTAGCTAGTGCAATCGGCTGTTAACCGAAAGGTTGGAGGTTCGAGCCCTCCCGGTGGTGGTTTGGCGCTTTTTTTTCTTTGAGCTGATAGCTTTGAAGATATGTTTTGATGGTGGTGAGTGTGGAGCAGGACTGTTTCCGTGGCGCAATTGGCTAGCGCAATCGGCTGTTAACCGAAAGGTTGGAGTTTCGAGCACACCCGGTGGTGGTGCGGCGCTTTTTTTCTTTGGGCTGATAGCTTTGAAGATATGTTCTGATGGTGGTGAGAGTGGAGCAGGACTGTCTCCGTGTCGCAATTGGCTAGCGCGATTGGCTGTTAACGGAAAGGTTGGAGTTTCGATCCCACCCGGTGGTGATGCGGCGCTTTTTTTTCTTTGGGCTGATAGCTTTGAAGATATGTTCTGATGGTGGTGAGAGTGGACCACGACTGTCTCCGTGTCGCAATTGGCTAGCGCGATCGGCTATTAACCGAAAGGTTGGAGGTTCGAGCCCACCCGGTGGTGGTGCGGCGCTTTTTTTCTTTGGGCTTATAGCTCTGAAGAAATGTTCTGACAGTGGTGAGAGTGGAGCACGACTGTCTCCGTGGCGCAAATGGCTAGCACGATCGGCTTTTAACCGAAAGTTTGGAGGTTCGAGCCCACCCGGTGGTGGTGCGGCGCTTTTTTTTCTTTGGGCTGATAGCTTTGAAGATATGTTCTGATTGTGGTGAGAGTGGAGCAGGACTGTCTCCATGGCGCAATTCGCAAGCGCGATCGGCTGTTAATTGAAAAGTTGGAGGTGCGAGCCTTCCCGGTAGTGTTGTGTTGCTTTTTTTTCTTTGGGCTGATAGCTTTGAAGATATGTTCTGATGGTGGTGAGTGTGGAGCAGGACTGTCTCCGTGGCGCAATTGGCTAGTGCGATCGGCTGTTAACCGAAAGGTTGGAGGTTTGAGCCCACCCGGTGGTGGTTTGGCGCTTTTTTTTCTTTGGGCTGATAGCTTTGAAGAAATGTTCTTATGGTGGTGAGTGTGGAGCAGGACTGTCTCCGTGGCGCAATTGCCTAGTGCGATCGGCTGTTAACCGAAAGGTTGGAGGTTCGAGCCCAACCGGTGGTGGTGCGGTGCTTTTTTTTCTTTGGGCTTATAGCTTTGAAGATATGTTCTGATGGTGGTGAGAGTGAAGCAGGACTGTCTCCTTGGCGCAATTGGCTAGCGCGATCGGCTGTTAATCGAAAGGTTGAAGGTTCGAGCCCTCCCGGGAGTGGTTTGTTGCTTTTTTCTTTGCGCTGATAGCTTTTAAGATATGTTCTGATGGTGGTGAGAGTGGAGCACGACTGTCTGCGCGGCGCAATTGGCTAGCGCGATCGGCTGTTAACTGAAAGTTTGGAGTTTCGAGCCCTCCCAGGAGTGGTGTGTTGCTTTTTTTTTGCTTTGATAGCTTTGAAGATATGTTCTGATGGTGGTGAAAGTGGAGCACGACTGTTTCCGTGGTGGAATTGGCTAGTGCGATCGGCTGTTAACCGAAACGTTGGAGGTTCGAGCCCACCCGGTGGTGGTTTGGCGCTTTTTTTTCTTTTGGCTGATAGCTTTGAAGATATGTTCTGATGGTGGTGAGTGTGGAGCAGGACTGTTTCCGTGGCGCAATTGGCTAGCGCGATCGGCTGTTAACCGAAAGGTTGGAGTTTCGAGCACACCCGGTGGTGGTGTGGCGCTTTTTTTTCTTTGGGCTGATAACTTTGAAGATATGTTCTGATGGTGGTGAGAGTGGAGCAGGACTGTCTCCGTGTCGCAATTGGCTAGCGCGATCGGCTGTTAACCGAAAGGTTGGAGTTTCGATCCCACCCGGTGGTGATGCGGCACTTTTTTTTCTTTGGGCTGATAGCTTTGAAGATATGTACTGATGGTGGTGAGAGTGGACCACGACTGTCTCCGTGTCGCAATTGGCTAGCGTTATCGGCTGATAACCGTAAGGTTGGAGGTTCGAGCCCAACCGGTGGTGGTGCGGCGCTTTTTTTTCTTTGGGCTGATAGCTCTGAAGAAATGTTCTGACAGTGGTGAGAGTGGAGCACGACTGTCTCCGTGGCGCAAATGGCTAGCGCGATCGGCTTTTAACCGAAAGGTTGGAGGTTCGAGCCCGCCCGGTGGTGGTGCGGCGCTTTTTTTTCTTTGGGCTGATAGCTTTGAAGATATGTTCTGATGGTGGTGAGTGTGGAGCAGGACTGTTTCCGTGGCGCAATTGGCTAGCGCGATCGGCTGTTAACCGAAAGGTTGGAGTTTCGAGCACACCCGGTGGTGGTGTGGCGCTTTTTTTCTTTGGGCTGATAACTTTGAAGATATGTTCTGATGGTGGTGAGAGTGGAGCAGGACTGTCTCCGTGTCGCAATTGGCTAGCGCGATCGGCTGTTAACCGAAAGGTTGGAGTTTCGATCCCACCCGGTGGTGATGCGGCACTTTTTTTTCTTTGGGCTGATAGCTTTGAAGATATGTACTGATGGTGGTGAGAGTGGACCACGACTGTCTCCGTGTCGCAATTGGCTAGCGTGATCGGCTGATAACCGAAAGGTTGGAGGTTCGAGCCCAACCGGTGGTGGTGCGGCGCTTTTTTTTCTTTGGGCTGATAGCTCTGAAGAAATGTTCTGACAGTGGTGAGAGTGGAGCACGACTGTCTCCGTGGCGCAAATGGCTAGCGCGATCGGCTTTTAACCGAAAGGTTGGAGGTTCGAGCCCGCCCGGTGGTGGTGCTGCGCTTTTTTTTCTTTGGGCTGATAGCTTTGAAGATATAATCTGATGGTGGTGAGAGTGGAGCAGGACTGTCTCCATGGCGCAATTGGCTAGCGCGATCGGCTGTTAATCGAAAAGTTGGAGGTGCGAGCCCTCCCGGTAGTGGTGTGTTGCTTTTTTTCTTTGAGCTGATAGCTTTGAAGATATGTTTTGACAGTGGTGAGAGTGGAGCACGACTGTCTCCGTGGCGCAAATGGCTGGCGCGATCGGCTGTTAACCGTAAGGTTGGAGGTTGGAGCCCACCCGGTGGTGGTGCGGCGCTTTTTTTTCTTTGGGCTGATAGCTTTGAAGATATGTTCTTATGGTGGTGAGAGTGGAGCAGGACTGTCTCCGAGGCGCAATTGGCTAGCGCGATCGGCTGTTAACCAAAAGTTGGAGGTTCGAGCGCTCCCGGGAGTGGTGTGTTGCTTTTTTCTTTGCGCTGATAGCTTTGAAGATATGTTCTGATGGTGGTGAGAGTGGAGCACGACTGTCTCCGCGGCGCAATTGGCTAGCGCGATCGGCTGTTAACTGAAAGTTTGGAGTTTCCAGCCCTCCCGGGAGTGGTGTGTTGCTTTTTTCTTTGCTTTGATAGCTTTGAATATATGTTCTGATGGTGGTGAAAGTGGAGCACGACTGTTTCCGTGGAGGAATTGGCTAGTGCGATCGGCTGTTAACCGAAAAGTTGGAGGTTCGAGCCCACCCGGTGGTGGTTTGGCGCGTTTTTTTCTTTGGGCTGATAACTTTGAAGATATGTTCTGATGGTTGTGAGAGTGGAACACGACTGTCTCCGTGGGGCAATTGGCTAGCGCGATTGGCTGTTAACCGAAAGGTTGAAGTTTCGAGCCCACCCGGTGGTGCTGCGGCGCTTTTTTTCGTTGGTCTGATAGCTTTGAAGATATGTTCTGATGGTGGTGAGAGTGGAGCAGGACTGTCTCGGTGGCGCAATTGGCTAGCGCGATCGGCTGTTAACCATAGGGTTGGAGTTTTGAGCCCTCCCGGGAGTGGTTTGTTGCTTTTTTCTTTGCTTTGATAGCTTTGAAGATATGTTCTGATGGTGGTGAAAGTGGAGCACGACTGTTTCCGTGGCGGAATTGGCTAGTGCGATCGGCTGTTAACCGAAAGGTTGGAGGTTCGAGCCCACCCGGTGGTGGTTTGGTGCTTTTTTTATTTGGGCTGATAGCTCTGAAGAAATGTTTTGACAGTGGTGAGAGTGGAGCACGACTGTCTCCGTGGGGCAATTGGCTAGTGCGATCGGCTGTTAACCGAAAAGTTGGAGGTTCGAGCGCTCCGGGGAGTGGTGTGTTGCTTTTTTCTTTGCGCTGATAGCTTTGAAGATATGATCTGATGGTGGTGAGAGTGGAGCACGACTGTCTCCGCGGCGCAATTGGCTAGCGCGATCGGCTGTTAACCGAAAGTTTGAAGTTTCGAGCCCTCCCGGGAGTGGTGTGTTGCTTTTTCTTTGCTTTGATAGCTTTGAAGTTATGTTCTGATGGTGGTGAAAGTGGAGCACGACAGTTTCCGTGTCGAAATTAGCTAGTGCAATCGGCTGTTAACCGATAGGTTGGAGGTTCGAGCCCTCCCGGTGGTGGTTTGGCGCTTTTTTTTCTTTGAGCTGATAGCTTTGAAGATATGTTTTGATGGTGGTGAGTGTGGAGCAGGACTGTTTCCGTGGCGCAATTGGCTAGCGCAATCGGCTGTTAACCGAAATGTTGGAGTTTCGAGCACACCCGGTGGTGGTGCGGCGCTTTTTTTTCTTTGGGCTGATAGCTTTGAAGATATGTTCTGATGGTGGTGAGAGTGGAGCAGGACTGTCTCCGTGTCGCAATTGGCTAGCGCGATTGGCTGTTAACGGAAAGGTTGGAGTTTCGATCCCACCCGGTGGTGATGCGGCGCTTTTTTTTCTTTGGGCTGATAGCTTTGAAGATATGTTCTGATGGTGGTGAGAGTGGACCACGACTGTCTCCGTGTCGCAATTGGCTAGCGCGATCGGCTATTAACCGAAAGGTTGGAGGTTCGAGCCCACCCGGTGGTGGTGCGGCGCTTTTTTTCTTTGGGCTTATAGCTCTGAAGAAATGTTCTGACAGTGGTGAGAGTGGAGCACGACTGTCTCCGTGGCGCAAATGGCTAGCACGATCGGCTTTTAACCGAAAGTTTGGAGGTTCGAGCCCACCCGGTGGTGGTGCGGCGCTTTTTTTTCTTTGGGCTGATAGCTTTGAAGATATGTTCTGATTGTGGTGAGAGTGGAGCAGGACTGTCTCCATGGCGCAATTCGCAAGCGCGATCGGCTGTTAATTGAAAAGTTGGAGGTGCGAGCCTTCCCGGTAGTGTTGTGTTGCTTTTTTTTCTTTGGGCTGATAGCTTTGAAGATATGTTCTGATGGTGGTGAGTGTGGAGCAGGACTGTCTCCGTGGCGCAATTGGCTAGTGCGATCGGCTGTTAACCGAAAGGTTGGAGGTTTGAGCCCACCCGGTGGTGGTTTGGCGCTTTTTTTTCTTTGGGCTGATAGCTTTGAAGAAATGTTCTTATGGTGGTGAGTGTGGAGCAGGACTGTCTCCGTGGCGCAATTGGCTAGTGCGATCGGCTGTTAACCGAAAGGTTGGAGGTTCGAGCCCAACCGGTGGTGGTGCGGTGCTTTTTTTTCTTTGGGCTGATAGCTTTGAAGATATGTTCTGATGGTGGTGAGAGTGAAGCAGGACTGTCTCCTTGGCGCAATTGGCTAGCGCGATCGGCTGTTAATCGAAAGGTTGAAGGTTCGAGCCCTCCCGGGAGTGGTTTGTTGCTTTTTTCTTTGCGCTGATAGCTTTTAAGATATGTTCTGATGGTGGTGAGAGTGGAGCACGACTGTCTGCGCGGCGCAATTGGCTAGCGCGATCGGCTGTTAACCGAAAGCTTGGAATATCGAGCCCTCCCGGGAGTGGTGTGTTGCTTTTTTCTTTGCTTTGATAGCTTTGAAGATATGTTCTGATGGTGGTGAGAGTGAAGCAGGACTGTCTCCTTGGCGCAATTGGCTACCGCGATCGGCTGTTAATCGAAAGGTTGAAGGTTCGAGCCCTCCCGGGAGTAGTGTGTTGCTTTTTTCTTTGCGCTGATAGCTTTGAAGATATTTTCTGATGGTGGTGAAAGTGGAGCACGACTGTCTCCGCGGCGCAATTGGCTAGCGCGATCGGCTGTTAACCGAAAGCTTGGAGTTTCGAGCCCTCCCGGGAGTGGTGTGTTGCTTTTTTCTTTGCTTTGATAGCTTTGAAGATATGTTCTGATGGTGGTGAGAGTGGAGCAGGACTGTCTCCGTGGCGCAATTGGCTAGCGCGATCGGCTGTTAACCGAAAGGTTGGAGTTTCAAGCCCACCCGGTGGTGGTGCTGCGCTTTTTTTTCTTTGGGCTGATAACTTTGAAGATATGTTCTGATGGTGGTGAAAGTGGAGCACGACTATTTCCGTGGCGGAATTGGCTAGTGCGATCGGCTGTTAACCGAAAGGTTTGAGGTTCGAGCCCACCCGGTGGTGGTTTGGCGCTTTTTTTTCTTTGGGCTGATAGCTTTGAAGAAATGTTCTTATGGTGGTGAGTGTGGAGCAGGACTGTCTCCGAGGCGCAATTGGCTAGTGCGATCGGCTGTTAACCGAAAAGTTGGAGGTTCGAGCGCTCCCGGGAGTGGTGTGTTGCTTTTTTCTTTGCGCTGATAGCTTTGAAGATATGTTCTGATGGTGGTGATAGTGGAGCACGACTGTCTCCGCGGCGCAATTGGCTAGCGCGATCGGCTGGTAACTGAAAGTTTGGAGTTTCGAGCCCTCCCGGGAGTGGTGTGTTGCTTTTTTCTTTGCTTATATAGCTTTGAAGATATGTTCTGATGGTGGTGAAAGTGGAGCACGACTGTTTCCGTGGCGGAATTGGCTAGTGCGATCGGCTGTTAACCGAAAAGTTGGAGGTTCGAGCCCACCCGGTGGTGGTTTGGCGCTTTTTTTTTCTTTTGGCTGATAGCTTTGAAGATATGTTCTGATGGTGGTGAGTGTGGAGCAGAACTGTCTCCGAGGCGCAATTGGCTAGTGCGATCGGCTGTTAACCGAAAAGTTGGAGGTTCGAGCGCTCCCGGGATTGGTGTGTTGCTTTTTTCTTTGCGCTGATAGCTTTGAAGATATGTTCTGATGGTGGTGAGAGTGGAGCACGACTGTCTCCGCGGCGCAATTGGCTAGCGCGATCGGCTGTTAACCGAAAGTTTGGAGTTTCGAGCCCTCCCAGGAGTGGTGTGTTGCTTTTTTTTTTGCTTTGATAGCTTTGAAGATATGTTCTGATGGTGGTGAAAGTGGAGCACGACTGTTTCCGTGGTGGAATTGGCTAGTGCGATCGGCTGTTAACCGAAACGGTGGAGGTTCGAGCCCACCCGGTGGTGGTTTGGCGCTTTTTTTTCTTTTGGCTGATAGCTTTGAAGATATGTTCTGATGGTGGTGAGTGTGGAGCAGGACTGTTTCCGTGGCGCAATTGGCTAGCGCGATCGGCTGTTAACCGAAAGGTTGGAGTTTCGAGCACACCCGGTGGTGGTGTGGCGCTTTTTTTTCTTTGGGCTGATAACTTTGAAGATATGTTCTGATGGTGG
This sequence comes from Rhipicephalus microplus, assembly GCF_043290135.1. NCBI lineage: Eukaryota > Metazoa > Arthropoda > Arachnida > Ixodida > Ixodidae > Rhipicephalus > Rhipicephalus microplus. The sequence goes on along the minus strand of NW_027464599.1, from coordinate 8,006,571 downwards.
TGAGAGTGGAGCAGGACTGTCTCCGTGTCGCAATTGGCTAGCGCGATCGGCTGTTAACCGAAAGGTTGGAGTTTCGATCCCACCCGGTGGTGATGCGGCACTCTTTTTTCTTTGGGCTGATAGCTTTGAAGATATGTACTGATGGTGGTGAGAGTGGACCACGACTGTCTCCGTGTCGCAATTGGCTAGCGTGATCGGCTGATAACCGAAAGGTTGGAGGTTCGAGCCCAACCGGTGGTGGTGCGGCGCTTTTTTTTCTTTGGGCTGATAGCTCTGAAGAAATGTTCTGACAGTGGTGAGAGTGGAGCACGACTGTCTCCGTGGCGCAAATGGCTAGCGCGATCGGCTTTTAACCGAAAGGTTGGAGGTTCGAGCCCGCCCGGTGGTGGTGCGGCGCTTTTTTTTCTTTGGGCTGATAGCTTTGAAGATATAATCTGATGGTGGTGAGAGTGGAGCAGGACTGTCTCCATGGCGCAATTGGCTAGCGCGATCGGCTGTTAATCGAAAAGTTGGAGGTGCGAGCCCTCCCGGTAGTGGTGTGTTGCTTTTTTTCTTTGAGCTGATAGCTTTGAAGATATGTTTTGACAGTGGTGAGAGTGGAGCACGACTGTCTCCGTGGCGCAAATGGCTGGCGCGATCGGCTGTTAACCGTAAGGTTGGAGGTTGGAGCCCACCCGGTGGTGGTGCGGCGCTTTTTTTTCTTTGGGCTGATAGCTTTGAAGATATGTTCTTATGGTGGTGAGAGTGGAGCAGGACTGTCTCCGAGGCGCAATTGGCTAGCGCGATCGGCTGTTAACCAAAAAGTTGGAGGTTCGAGCGCTCCCGGGAGTGGTGTGTTGCTTTTTTCTTTGCGCTGATAGCTTTGAAGATATGTTCTGATGGTGGTGAGAGTGGAGCACGACTGTCTCCGCGGCGCAATTGGCTAGCGCGATCGGCTGTTAACTGAAAGTTTGGAGTTTCGAGCCCTCCCGGGAGTGGTGTGTTGCTTTTTTCTTTGCTTTGATAGCTTTGAATATATGTTCTGATGGTGGTGAAAGTGAAGCACGACTGTTTCCGTGGAGGAATTTGCTAGTGCGATCGGCTGTTAACCGAAAAGTTGGAGGTTCGAGCCCACCCGGTGGTGGTTTGGCGCGTTTTTTTCTTTTGGCTGATAGCTTTGAAGATATGTTCTGATGGTGGTGAGTGCGGAGCAGGACTGTTTCCGTGGCGCAATTGGCTAGCGCAATCGGCTGTTAACCGAAAGGTTGGAGTTTCGAGCACACCCGGTGGCGGTGCGGCGCTTTTTTTTCTTTGGGCTGATAACTTTGAAGATATGTTCTGATGGTTGTGAGAGTGGAACACGACTGTCTCCGTGGGGCAATTGGCTAGCGCGATTGGCTGTTAACCGAAAGGTTGAAGTTTCGAGCCCACCCGGTGGTGCTGCGGCGCTTTTTTTCGTTGGTCTGATAGCTTTGAAGATATGTTCTGATGGTGGTGAGAGTGGAGCAGGACTGTCTCGGTGGCGCAATTGGCTAGCGCGATCGGCTGTTAACCATAGGGTTGGAGTTTTGAGCCCTCCCGGGAGTGGTCTGTTGCTTTTTTCTTTGCTTTGATAGCTTTGAAGTTATGTTCTGATGGTGGTGAAAGTGGAGCACGACTGTTTCCGTGGCGGAATTGGCTAGTGCGATCGGCTGTTAACCGAAAGGTTGGAGGTTCGAGCCCTCCCGGTGGTGGTTTGGCGCTTTTTTTATTTGGGCTGATAGCTCTGAAGAAATGTTTTGACAGTCGTGAGAGTGGAGCACGACTGTCTCCGTGGGGCAATTGGCTGGTGCGATCGGCTGTTAACCGAAAAGTTGGAGGTTCGAGCGCTCCGGGGAGTGGTGTGTTGCTTTTTTCTTTGCGCTGATAGCTTTGAAGATATGATCTGATGGTGGTGAGAGTGGAGCACGACTGTCTCCGCGGCGCAATTGGCTAGCGCGATCGGCTGTTAACCGAAAGTTTGAAGTTTCGAGCCCTCCCGGGAGTGGTGTGTTGCTTTTTTCTTTGCTTTGATAGCTTTGAAGTTATGTTCTGATGGTGGTGAAAGTGGAGCACGACAGTTTCCGTGTCGGAATTAGCTAGTGCAATCGGCTGTTAACCGAAAGGTTGGAGGTTCGAGCCCTCCCGGTGGTGGTTTGGCGCTTTTTTTGCTTTGAGCTGATAGCTTTGAAGATATTTTTTGATGGTGGTGAGTGTGGAGCAGGACTGTTTCCGTGGCGCAATTGGCTAGCGCAATCGGCTGTTAACCGAAAGGTTGGAGTTTCGATCCCACCCGGTGGTGATGCGGCGCTTTTTTTTCTTTGGGCTGATAGCTTTGAAGATATGTTCTGATGGTGGTGAGAGTGGACCACGACTGTCTCCGTGTCGCAATTGGCTAGCGCGATCGGCTATTAACCGAAAGGTTGGAGGTTCGAGCCCACCCGGTGGTGGTGCGGCGCTTTTTTTCTTTGGGCTTATAGCTCTGAAGAAATGTTCTGACAGTGGTGAGAGTGGAGCACGACTGTCTCCGTGGCGCAAATGGCTAGCACGATCGGCTTTTAACCGAAAGTTTGGAGGTTCGAGCCCACCCGGTGGTGGTGCGGCGCTTTTTTTTCTTTGGGCTGATAGCTTTGAAGATATGTTCTGATTGTGGTGAGAGTGGAGCAGGACTGTCTCCATGGCGCAATTCGCAAGCGCGATCGGCTGTTAATTGAAAAGTTGGAGGTGCGAGCCTTCCCGGTAGTGTTGTGTTGCTTTTTTTTCTTTGGGCTGATAGCTTTGAAGATATGTTCTGATGGTGGTGAGTGTGGAGCAGGACTGTCTCCGTGGCGCAATTGGCTAGTGCGATCGGCTGTTAACCGAAAGGTTGGAGGTTTGAGCCCACCCGGTGGTGGTTTGGCGCTTTTTTTTCTTTGGGCTGATAGCTTTGAAGAAATGTTCTTATGGTGGTGAGTGTGGAGCAGGACTGTCTCCGTGGCGCAATTGGCTAGTGCGATCGGCTGTTAACCGAAAGGTTGGAGGTTCGAGCCCAACCGGTGGTGGTGCGGTGCTTTTTTTTCTTTGGGCTGATAGCTTTGAAGATATGTTCTGATGGTGGTGAGAGTGAAGCAGGACTGTCTCCTTGGCGCAATTGGCTAGCGCGATCGGCTGTTAATCGAAAGGTTGAAGGTTCGAGCCCTCCCGGGAGTGGTTTGTTGCTTTTTTCTTTGCTTTGATAGCTTTGAAGATATGTTCTGATGGTGGTGAGAGTGAAGCAGGACTGTCTCCTTGGCGCAATTGGCTACCGCGATCGGCTGTTAATCGAAAGGTTGAAGGTTCGAGCCCTCCCGGGAGTAGTGTGTTGCTTTTTTCTTTGCGCTGATAGCTTTGAAGATATTTTCTGATGGTGGTGAAAGTGGAGCACGACTGTCTCCGCGGCGCAATTGGCTAGCGCGATCGGCTGTTAACCGAAAGCTTGGAGTTTCGAGCCCTCCCGGGAGTGGTGTGTTGCTTTTTTCTTTGCTTTGATAGCTTTGAAGATATGTTCTGATGGTGGTGAGAGTGGAGCAGGACTGTCTCCGTGGCGCAATTGGCTAGCGCGATCGGCTGTTAACCGAAAGGTTGGAGTTTCAAGCCCACCCGGTGGTGGTGCTGCGCTTTTTTTTCTTTGGGCTGATAACTTTGAAGATATGTTCTGATGGTGGTGAAAGTGGAGCACGACTGTTTACGTGGCGGAATTGGCTAGTGCGATCGGCTGTTAACCGAAAGGTTTGAGGTTCGAGCCCACCCGGTGGTGGTTTGGCGCTTTTTTTTCTTTGGGCTGATAGCTTTGAAGAAATGTTCTTATGGTGGTGAGTGTGGAGCAGGACTGTCTCCGAGGCGCAATTGGCTAGTGCGATCGGCTGTTAACCGAAAAGTTGGAGGTTCGAGCGCTCCCGGGAGTGGTGTGTTGCTTTTTTCTTTGCGCTGATAGCTTTGAAGATATGTTCTGATGGTGGTGATAGTGGAGCACGACTGTCTCCGCGGCGCAATTGGCTAGCGCGATCGGCTGGTAACTGAAAGTTTGGAGTTTCGAGCCCTCCCGGGAGTGGTGTGTTGCTTTTTTCTTTGCTTATATAGCTTTGAAGATATGTTCTGATGGTGGTGAAAGTGGAGCACGACTGTTTCCGTGGCGGAATTGGCTAGTGCGATCGGCTGTTAACCGAAAAGTTGGAGGTTCGAGCCCACGCGGTGGTGGTTTGGCGCTTTTTTTTCTTTTGGCTGATAGCTTTGAAGATATGTTCTGATGGTGGTGAGTGTGGAGCAGGACTGTTTCCGTGGCGCAATTGGCTAGCGCAATCGGCTGTTAATCATAAGGTTGAAGTTTTGAGCCCTCCCGGGAGTGGTCTGTTGCTTTTTTCTTTGCTTTGATAGCTTTGAAGATATGTTCTGATGGTGGTGAAAGTGGAGCACGACTGTTTCCGTGGCGGAATTGGCTAGTGCGATCGGCTGTTAACCGAAAGGTTTGAGGTTCGAGCCCACCCGGTGGTGGTTTGGCGCTTTTTTTTCTTTTGGCTGATAGCTTTGAAGATATGTTCTGATGGTGGTGAGTGTGGAGCAGAACTGTCTCCGAGGCGCAATTGGCTAGTGCGATCGGCTGTTAACCGAAAAGTTGGAGGTTCGAGCGCTCCCGGGATTGGTGTGTTGCTTTTTTCTTTGCGCTGATAGCTTTGAAGATATGTTCTGATGGTGGTGAGAGTGGAGCACGACTGTCTCTGCGGCGCAATTGGCTAGCGCGATCGGCTGTTAACCGAAAGTTTGGAGTTTCGAGCCCTCCCAGGAGTGGTGTGTTGCTTTTTTTTTTGCTTTGATAGCTTTGAAGATATGTTCTGATGGTGGTGAAAGTGGAACACGACTGTTTCCGTGGTGGAATTGGCTAGAGCGATCGGCTGTTAACCGAAACGGTGGAGGTTCGAGCCCACCCAGTGGTGGTTTGGCGCTATTTTTTCTTTTGGCTGATAGCTTTGAAGAAATGTTCTTATGGTGGTGAGTGTGGAGCAGGACTGTCTCCGAGGCGCAATTGGCTAGTGCGATCGGCTGTTAACCGAAAAGTTGGAGGTTCGAGCGCTCCCGGGAGTGGTGTGTTGCTTTTTTCTTTGCGCTGATAGCTTTGAAGATATGTTCTGATGGTGGTGATAGTGGAGCACGACTGTCTCCGCGGCGCAATTGGCTAGCGCGATCGGCTGGTAACTGAAAGTTTGGAGTTTCGAGCCCTCCCGGGAGTGGTGTGTTGCTTCTTTGAAGATATGTTCTGATGGTGGTGAAAGTGGAGCACGACTGTTTCCGTGGCGGAATTGGCTAGTGCGATCGGCTGTTAACCGAAAAGTTGGAGGTTCGAGCCCACCCGGTGGTGGTTTGGCGCTTTTTTTTTCTTTTGGCTGATAGCTTTGAAGATATGTTCTGATGGTGGTGAGTGTGGAGCAGAACTGTCTCCGAGGCGCAATTGGCTAGTGCGATCGGCTGTTAACCGAAAAGTTGGAGGTTCGAGCGCTCCCGGGATTGGTGTGTTGCTTTTTTCTTTGCGCTGATAGCTTTGAAGATATGTTCTGATGGTGGTGAGAGTGGAGCACGACTGTCTCCGCGGCGCAATTGGCTAGCGCGATCGGCTGTTAACCGAAAGTTTGGAGTTTCGAGCCCTCCCAGGAGTGGTGTGTTGCTTTTTTTTTGCTTTGATAGCTTTGAAGATATGTTCTGATGGTGGTGAAAGTGGAGCACGACTGTTTCCGTGGTGGAATTGGCTAGTGCGATCGGCTGTTAACCGAAACGGTGGAGGTTCGAGCCCACCCGGTGGTGGTTTGGCGCTTTTTTTTCTTTTGGCTGATAGCTTTGAAGATATGTTCTGATGGTGGTGAGTGTGGAGCAGGACTGTTTCCGTGGCGCAATTGGCTAGCGCGATCGGCTGTTAACCGAAAGGTTGGAGTTTCGAGCACACCCGGTGGTGGTGTGGCGCTTTTTTTTCTTTGGGCTGATAACTTTGAAGATATGTTCTGATGGTGGTGAGAGTGGAGCAGGACTGTCTCCGTGTCGCAATTGGCTAGCGCGATCGGCTGTTAACCGAAAGGTTGGAGTTTCGATCCCACCCGGTGGTGATGCGGCACTCTTTTTTCTTTGGGCTGATAGCTTTGAAGATATGTACTGATGGTGGTGAGAGTGGACCACGACTGTCTCCGTGTCGCAATTGGCTAGCGTGATCGGCTGATAACCGAAAGGTTGGAGGTTCGAGCCCAACTGGTGGTGGTGCGGCGCTTTTTTTTCTTTGGGCTGATAGCTCTGAAGAAATGTTCTGACAGTGGTGAGAGTGGAGCACGACTGTCTCCGTGGCGCAAATGGCTAGCGCGATCGGCTTTTAACCGAAAGGTTGGAGGTTCGAGCCCGCCCGGTGGTGGTGCGGCGCTTTTTTTTCTTTGGGCTGATAGCTTTGAAGATATAATCTGATGGTGGTGAGAGTGGAGCAGGACTGTCTCCATGGCGCAATTGGCTAGCGCGATCGGCTGTTAATCGAAAAGTTGGAGGTGCGAGCCCTCCCGGTAGTGGTGTGTTGCTTTTTTTCTTTGAGCTGATAGCTTTGAAGATATGTTTTGACAGTGGTGAGAGTGGAGCACGACTGTCTCCGTGGCGCAAATGGCTGGCGCGATCGGCTGTTAACCGTAAGGTTGGAGGTTGGAGCCCACCCGGTGGTGGTGCGGCGCTTTTTTTTCTTTGGGCTGATAGCTTTGAAGATATGTTCTTATGGTGGTGAGAGTGGAGCAGGACTGTCTCCGAGGCGCAATTGGCTAGCGCGATCGGCTGTTAACCAAAAAGTTGGAGGTTCGAGCGCTCCCGGGAGTGGTGTGTTGCTTTTTTCTTTGCGCTGATAGCTTTGAAGATATGTTCTGATGGTGGTGAGAGTGGAGCACGACTGTCTCCGCGGCGCAATTGGCTAGCGCGATCGGCTGTTAACTGAAAGTTTGGAGTTTCGAGCCCTCCCGGGAGTGGTGTGTTGCTTTTTTCTTTGCTTTGATAGCTTTGAATATATGTTCTGATGGTGGTGAAAGTGAAGCACGACTGTTTCCGTGGAGGAATTTGCTAGTGCGATCGGCTGTTAACCGAAAAGTTGGAGGTTCGAGCCCACCCGGTGGTGGTTTGGCGCGTTTTTTTCTTTTGGCTGATAGCTTTGAAGATATGTTCTGATGGTGGTGAGTGCGGAGCAGGACTGTTTCCGTGGCGCAATTGGCTAGCGCAATCGGCTGTTAACCGAAAGGTTGGAGTTTCGAGCACACCCGGTGGCGGTGCGGCGCTTTTTTTTCTTTGGGCTGATAACTTTGAAGATATGTTCTGATGGTTGTGAGAGTGGAACACGACTGTCTCCGTGGGGCAATTGGCTAGCGCGATTGGCTGTTAACCGAAAGGTTGAAGTTTCGAGCCCACCCGGTGGTGCTGCGGCGCTTTTTTTCGTTGGTCTGATAGCTTTGAAGATATGTTCTGATGGTGGTGAGAGTGGAGCAAGACTGTCTCGGTGGCGCAATTGGCTAGCGCGATCGGCTGTTAACCATAGGGTTGGAGTTTTGAGCCCTCCCGGGAGTGGTCTGTTGCTTTTTTCTTTGCTTTGATAGCTTTGAAGATATGTTCTGATGGTGGTGAAAGTGGAGCACGACTGTTTCCGTGGCGGAATTGGCTAGTGCGATCGGCTGTTAACCGAAAGGTTGGAGGTTCGAGCCCTCCCGGTGGTGGTTTGGCGCTTTTTTTATTTGGGCTGATAGCTCTGAAGAAATGTTTTGACAGTCGTGAGAGTGGAGCACGACTGTCTCCGTGGGGCAATTGGCTGGTGCGATCGGCTGTTAACCGAAAAGTTGGAGGTTCGAGCGCTCCGGGGAGTGGTGTGTTGCTTTTTTCTTTGCGCTGATAGCTTTGAAGATATGATCTGATGGTGGTGAGAGTGGAGCACGACTGTCTCCGCGGCGCAATTGGCTAGCGCGATCGGCTGTTAACCGAAAGTTTGAAGTTTCGAGCCCTCCCGGGAGTGGTGTGTTGCTTTTTTATTTGCTTTGATAGCTTTGAAGTTATGTTCTGATGGTGGTGAAAGTGGAGCACGACAGTTTCCGTGTCGGAATTAGCTAGTGCAATCGGCTGTTAACCGAAAGGTTGGAGGTTCGAGCCCTCCCGGTGGTGGTTTGGCACTTTTTTTGCTTTGAGCTGATAGCTTTGAAGATATTTTTTGATGGTGGTGAGTGTGGAGCAGGACTGTTTCCGTGGCGCAATTGGCTAGCGCAATCGGCTGTTAACCGAAAGGTTGGAGTTTCGATCCCACCCGGTGGTGATGCGGCGCTTTTTTTTCTTTGGGCTGATAGCTTTGAAGATATGTTCTGATGGTGGTGAGAGTGGACCACGACTGTCTCCGTGTCGCAATTGGCTAGCGCGATCGGCTATTAACCGAAAGGTTGGAGGTTCGAGCCCACCCGGTGGTGGTGCGGCGCTTTTTTTCTTTGGGCTTATAGCTCTGAAGAAATGTTCTGACAGTGGTGAGAGTGGAGCACGACTGTCTCCGTGGCGCAAATGGCTAGCACGATCGGCTTTTAACCGAAAGTTTGGAGGTTCGAGCCCACCCGGTGGTGGTGCGGCGCTTTTTTTTCTTTGGGCTGATAGCTTTGAAGATATGTTCTGATTGTGGTGAGAGTGGAGCAGGACTGTCTCCATGGCGCAATTCGCAAGCGCGATCGGCTGTTAATTGAAAAGTTGGAGGTGCGAGCCTTCCCGGTAGTGTTGTGTTGCTTTTTTTTCTTTGGGCTGATAGCTTTGAAGATATGTTCTGATGGTGGTGAGTGTGGAGCAGGACTGTCTCCGTGGCGCAATTGGCTAGTGCGATCGGCTGTTAACCGAAAGGTTGGAGGTTTGAGCCCACCCGGTGGTGGTTTGGCGCTTTTTTTTCTTTGGGCTGATAGCTTTGAAGAAATGTTCTTATGGTGGTGAGTGTGGAGCAGGACTGTCTCCGTGGCGCAATTGGCTAGTGCGATCGGCTGTTAACCGAAAGGTTGGAGGTTCGAGCCCAACCGGTGGTGGTGCGGTGCTTTTTTTTCTTTGGGCTGATAGCTTTGAAGATATGTTCTGATGGTGGTGAGAGTGAAGCAGGACTGTCTCCTTGGCGCAATTGGCTAGCGCGATCGGCTGTTAATCGAAAGGTTGAAGGTTCGAGCCCTCCCGGGAGTGGTTTGTTGCTTTTTTCTTTGCTTTGATAGCTTTGAAGATATGTTCTGATGGTGGTGAGAGTGAAGCAGGACTGTCTCCTTGGCGCAATTGGCTACCGCGATCGGCTGTTAATCGAAAGGTTGAAGGTTCGAGCCCTCCCGGGAGTAGTGTGTTGCTTTTTTCTTTGCGCTGATAGCTTTGAAGATATTTTCTGATGGTGGTGAAAGTGGAGCACGACTGTCTCCGCGGCGCAATTGGCTAGCGCGATCGGCTGTTAACCGAAAGCTTGGAGTTTCGAGCCCTCCCGGGAGTGGTGTGTTGCTTTTTTCTTTGCTTTGATAGCTTTGAAGATATGTTCTGATGGTGGTGAGAGTGGAGCAGGACTGTCTCCGTGGCGCAATTGGCTAGCGCGATCGGCTGTTAACCGAAAGGTTGGAGTTTCAAGCCCACCCGGTGGTGGTGCTGCGCTTTTTTTTCTTTGGGCTGATAACTTTGAAGATATGTTCTGATGGTGGTGAAAGTGGAGCACGACTGTTTCCGTGGCGGAATTGGCTAGTGCGATCGGCTGTTAACCGAAAGGTTTGAGGTTCGAGCCCACCCGGTGGTGGTTTGGCGCTTTTTTTTCTTTGGGCTGATAGCTTTGAAGAAATGTTCTTATGGTGGTGAGTGTGGAGCAGGACTGTCTCCGAGGCGCAATTGGCTAGTGCGATCGGCTGTTAACCGAAAAGTTGGAGGTTCGAGCGCTCCCGGGAGTGGTGTGTTGCTTTTTTCTTTGCGCTGATAGCTTTGAAGATATGTTCTGATGGTGGTGATAGTGGAGCACGACTGTCTCCGCGGCGCAATTGGCTAGCGCGATCGGCTGGTAACTGAAAGTTTGGAGTTTCGAGCCCTCCCGGGAGTGGTGTGTTGCTTTTTTCTTTGCTTATATAGCTTTGAAGATATGTTCTGATGGTGGTGAAAGTGGAGCACGACTGTTTCCGTGGCGGAATTGGCTAGTGCGATCGGCTGTTAACCGAAAAGTTGGAGGTTCGAGCCCACGCGGTGGTGGTTTGGCGCTTTTTTTTCTTTTGGCTGATAGCTTTGAAGATATGTTCTGATGGTGGTGAGTGTGGAGCAGGACTGTTTCCGTGGCGCAATTGGCTAGCGCAATCGGCTGTTAATCATAAGGTTGAAGTTTTGAGCCCTCCCGGGAGTGGTCTGTTGCTTTTTTCTTTGCTTTGATAGCTTTGAAGATATGTTCTGGTGGTGGTGAAAGTGGAGCACGACTGTTTCCGTGGCGGAATTATCTAGTGCGATCGGCTGTTAACCGAAAGGTTTGAGGTTCGAGCCCACCCGGTGGTGGTTTGGCGCTTTTTTTTCTTTTGGCTGATAGCTTTGAAGATATGTTCTGATGGTGGTGAGTGTGGAGCAGAACTGTCTCCGAGGCGCAATTGGCTAGTGCGATCGGCTGTTAACCGAAAAGTTGGAGGTTCGAGCGCTCCCGGGATTGGTGTGTTGCTTTTTTCTTTGCGCTGATAGCTTTGAAGATATGTTCTGATGGTGGTGAGAGTGGAGCACGACTGTCTCCGCGGCGCAATTGGCTAGCGCGATCGGCTGTTAACCGAAAGTTTGGAGTTTCGAGCCCTCCCAGGAGTGGTGTGTTGCTTTTTTTTTTTGCTTTGATAGCTTTGAAGATATGTTCTGATGGTGGTGAAAGTGGAGCACGACTGTTTCCGTGGTGGAATTGGCTAGTGCGATCGGCTGTTAACCGAAACGGTGGAGGTTCGAGCCCACCCAGTGGTGGTTTGGCGCTATTTTTTCTTTTGGCTGATAGCTTTGAAGATATGTTCTGATGGTGGTGAGTGTGGAGCAGGACTGTTTCCGTGGCGCAATTGGCTAGCGCGATCGGCTGTTAACCGAAAGGTTGGAGTTTCGAGCACACCCGGTGGTGGTGTGGCGCTTTTTTTTCTTTGGGCTGATAACTTTGAAGATATGTTCTGATGGTGGTGAGAGTGGAGCAGGACTGTCTCCGTGTCGCAATTGGCTAGCGCGATCGGCTGTTAACCGAAAGGTTGGAGTTTCGATCCCACCCGGTGGTGATGCGGCACTCTTTTTTCTTTGGGCTGATAGCTTTGAAGATATGTACTGATGGTGGTGAGAGTGGACCACGACTGTCTCCGTGTCGCAATTGGCTAGCGTGATCGGCTGATAACCGAAAGGTTGGAGGTTCGAGCCCAACCGGTGGTGGTGCGGCGCTTTTTTTTCTTTGGGCTGATAGCTCTGAAGAAATGTTCTGACAGTGGTGAGAGTGGAGCACGACTGTCTCCGTGGCGCAAATGGCTAGCGCGATCGGCTTTTAACCGAAAGGTTGGAGGTTCGAGCCCGCCCGGTGGTGGTGCGGCGCTTTTTTTTCTTTGGGCTGATAGCTTTGAAGATATAATCTGATGGTGGTGAGAGTGGAGCAGGACTGTCTCCATGGCGCAATTGGCTAGCGCGATCGGCTGTTAATCGAAAAGTTGGAGGTGCGAGCCCTCCCGGTAGTGGTGTGTTGCTTTTTTTCTTTGAGCTGATAGCTTTGAAGATATGTTTTGACAGTGGTGAGAGTGGAGCACGACTGTCTCCGTGGCGCAAATGGCTGGCGCGATCGGCTGTTAACCGTAAGGTTGGAGGTTGGAGCCCACCCGGTGGTGGTGCGGCGCTTTTTTTTCTTTGGGCTGATAGCTTTGAAGATATGTTCTTATGGTGGTGAGAGTGGAGCAGGACTGTCTCCGAGGCGCAATTGGCTAGCGCGATCGGCTGTTAACCAAAAAGTTGGAGGTTCGAGCGCTCCCGGGAGTGGTGTGTTGCTTTTTTCTTTGCGCTGATAGCTTTGAAGATATGTTCTGATGGTGGTGAGAGTGGAGCACGACTGTCTCCGCGGCGCAATTGGCTAGCGCGATCGGCTGTTAACTGAAAGTTTGGAGTTTCGAGCCCTCCCGGGAGTGGTGTGTTGCTTTTTTCTTTGCTTTGATAGCTTTGAATATATGTTCTGATGGTGGTGAAAGTGAAGCACGACTGTTTCCGTGGAGGAATTGGCTAGTGCGATCGGCTGTTAACCGAAAAGTTGGAGGTTCGAGCCCACCCGGTGGTGGTTTGGCGCGTTTTTTTCTTTTGGCTGATAGCTTTGAAGATATGTTCTGATGGTGGTGAGTGCGGAGCAGGACTGTTTCCGTGGCGCAATTGGCTAGCGCAATCGGCTGTTAACCGAAAGGTTGGAGTTTCGAGCACACCCGGTGGCGGTGCGGCGCTTTTTTTTCTTTGGGCTGATAACTTTGAAGATATGTTCTGATGGTTGTGAGAGTGGAACACGACTGTCTCCGTGGGGCAATTGGCTAGCGCGATTGGCTGTTAACCGAAAGGTTGAAGTTTCGAGCCCACCCGGTGGTGCTGCGGCGCTTTTTTTCGTTGGTCTGATAGCTTTGAAGATATGTTCTGATGGTGGTGAGAGTGGAGCAGGACTGTCTCGGTGGCGCAATTGGCTAGCGCGATCGGCTGTTAACCATAGGGTTGGAGTTTTGAGCCCTCCCGGGAGTGGTCTGTTGCTTTTTTCTTTGCTTTGATAGCTTTGAAGATATGTTCTGATGGTGGTGAAAGTGGAGCACGACTGTTTCCGTGGCGGAATTGGCTAGTGCGATCGGCTGTTAACCGAAAGGTTGGAGGTTCGAGCCCTCCCGGTGGTGGTTTGGCGCTTTTTTTATTTGGGCTGATAGCTCTGAAGAAATGTTTTGACAGTGGTGAGAGTGGAGCACGACTGTCTCCGTGGGGCAATTGGCTAGTGCGATCGGCTGTTAACCGAAAAGTTGGAGGTTCGAGCGCTCCGGGGAGTGGTGTGTTGCTTTTTTCTTTGCGCTGATAGCTTTGAAGATATGATCTGATGGTGGTGAGAGCCGAGCACGACTGTCTCCGCGGCGCAATTGGCTAGCGCGATCGGCTGTTAACCGAAAGTTTGAAGTTTCGAGCCCTCCCGGGAGTGGTGTGTTGCTTTTTTCTTTGCTTTGATAGCTTTGAAGTTATGTTCTGATGGTGGTGAAAGTGGAGCACGACAGTTTCCGTGTCGGAATTAGCTAGTGCAATCGGCTGTTAACCGAAAGGTTGGAGGTTCGAGCCCTCCCGGTGGTGGTTTGGCGCTTTTTTTGCTTTGAGCTGATAGCTTTGAAGATATTTTTTGATGGTGGTGAGTGTGGAGCAGGACTGTTTCCGTGGCGCAATTGGCTAGCGCAATCGGCTGTTAACCGAAAGGTTGGAGTTTCGAGCACACCCGGTGGTGGTGCGGCGCTTTTTTTTCTTTGGGCTGATAGCTTTGAAGATATGTTCTGATGGTGGTGAGAGTGGAGCAGGACTGTCTCCGTGTCGCAATTGGCTAGCGCGATTGGCTGTTAACGGAAAGGTTGGAGTTTCGATCCCACCCGGTGGTGATGCGGCGCTTTTTTTTCTTTGGGCTGATAGCTTTGAAGATATGTTCTGATGGTGGTGAGAGTGGACCACGACTGTCTCCGTGTCGCAATTGGCTAGCGCGATCGGCTATTAACCGAAAGGTTGGAGGTTCGAGCCCACCCGGTGGTGGTGCGGCGCTTTTTTTCTTTGGGCTTATAGCTCTGAAGAAATGTTCTGACAGTGGTGAGAGTGGAGCACGACTGTCTCCGTGGCGCAAATGGCTAGCACGATCGGCTTTTAACCGAAAGTTTGGAGGTTCGAGCCCACCCGGTGGTGGTGCGGCGCTTTTTTTTCTTTGGGCTGATAGCTTTGAAGATATGTTCTGATTGTGGTGAGAGTGGAGCAGGACTGTCTCCATGGCGCAATTCGCAAGGGCGATCGGCTGTTAATTGAAAAGTTGGAGGTGCGAGCCTTCCCGGTAGTGTTGTGTTGCTTTTTTTTCTTTGGGCTGATAGCTTTGAAGATATGTTCTGATGGTGGTGAGTGTGGAGCAGGACTGTCTCCGTGGCGCAATTGGCTAGAGCGATCGGCTGTTAACCGAAAGGTTGGAGGTTTGAGCCCACCCGGTGGTGGTTTGGCGCTTTTTTTTCTTTGGGCTGATAGCTTTGAAGAAATGTTATTATGGTGGTGAGTGTGGAGCAGGACTGTCTCCGTGGCGCAATTGGCTAGTGCGATCGGCTGTTAACCGAAAGGTTGGAGGTTCGAGCCCACCCGGTGGTGGTGCGGTGCTTTTTTTTCTTTGGGCTGATAGCTTTGAAGATATGTTCTGATGGTGGTGAGAGTGAAGCAGGACTGTCTCCTTGGCGCAATTGGCTAGCGCGATTGGCTGTTAATCGAAAGGTTGAAGGTTCGAGCCCTCCCGGGAGTGGTTTGTTGCTTTTTTCTTTGCGCTGATAGCTTTTAAGATATGTTCTGATGGTGGTGAGAGTGGAGCACGACTGTCTGCGCGGCGCAATTGGCTAGCGCGATCGGCTGTTAACCGAAAGCTTGGAATATCGAGCCCACCCGGTGGTGGTGCGGCGCTTTTTTTTCTTTGGGCTGATAGCTTTGAAGATATGTTCTGATTGTGGTGAGAGTGGAGCAGGACTGTCTCCATGGCGCAATTCGCAAGCGCGATTGGCTGTTAATTGAAAAGTTGGAGGTGCGAGCCTTCCCGGTAGTGTTGTGTTGCTTTTTTTTCTTTGGGCTGATAGCTTTGAAGATATGTTCTGATGGTGGTGAGTGTGGAGCAGGACTGTCTCCGTGGCGCAATTGGCTAGTGCGATCGGCTGTTAACCGAAAGGTTGGAGGTTTGAGCCCACCCGGTGGTGGTTTGGCGCTTTTTTTTCTTTGGGCTGATAGCTTTGAAGAAATGTTCTTATGGTGGTGAGTGTGGAGCAGGACTGTCTCCGTGGCGCAATTGGCTAGTGCGATCGGCTGTTAACCGAAACGTTGGAGGTTCGAGCCCACCCGGTGGTGGTGCGGTGCTTTTTTTTCTTTGGGCTGATAGCTTTGAAGATATGTTCTGATGGTGGTGAGAGTGAAGCAGGACTGTCTCCTTGGCGCAATTGGCTAGCGCGATCGGCTGTTAATCGAAAGGTTGAAGGTTCGAGCCCTCCCGGGAGTGGTGTGTTGCTTTTTTCTTTGCGCTGATAGCTTTTAAGATATGTTCTGATGGTGGTGAGAGTGGAGCACGACTGTCTGCGCGGCGCAATTGGCTAGCGCGATCGTCTGTTAACCGAAAGCTTGGAATATCGAGCCCTCCCGGGAGTGGTGTGTTGCTTTTTTCTTTGCTTTGATAGCTTTGAAGATATGTTCTGATGGTGGTGAGAGTGAAGCAGGACTGTCTCCTTGGCGCAATTGGCTACCGCGATCGGCTGTTAATCGAAAGGTTGAAGGTTCGAGCCCTCCCGGGAGTGGTGTGTTGCTTTTTTCTTTGCGCTGATAGCTTTGAAGATATGTTCTGATGGTGGTGAAAGTGGAGCACGACTGTCTCCGCGGCGCAATTGGCTAGCGCGATCGGCTGTTAACCGAAAGCTTGGAGTTTCGAGCCCTCCCGGGAGTGGTGTGTTGCTTTTTTCTTTGCTTTGATAGCTTTGAAGATATGTTCTGATGGTGGTGAGAGTGGAGCAGGACTGTCTCCGTGGCGCAATTGGCTAGCGCGATCGGCTGTTAACCGAAAGGTTGGAGTTTCAAGCCCACCCGGTGGTGGTGCTGCGCTTTTTTTTCTTTGGGCTGATAACTTTGAAGATATGTTCTGATGGTGGTGAAAGTGGAGCACGACTGTTTCCGTGGCGGAATTGGCTAGTGCGATCGGCTGTTAACCGAAAGGTTTGAGGTTCGAGCCCACCCGGTGGTGGTTTGGCGCTTTTTTTTCTTTGGGCTGATAGCTTTGAAGAAATGTTCTTATGGTGGTGAGTGTGGAGCAGGACTGTCTCCGAGGCGCAATTGGCTAGTGCGATCGGCTGTTAACCGAAAAGTTGGAGGTTCGAGCGCTCCCGGGAGTGGTGTGTTGCTTTTTTCTTTGCGCTGATAGCTTTGAAGATATGTTCTGATGGTGGTGATAGTGGAGCACGACTGTCTCCGCGGCGCAATTGGCTAGCGCGATCGGCTGGTAACTGAAAGTTTGGAGTTTCGAGCCCTCCCGGGAGTGGTGTGTTGCTTTTTTCTTTGCTTTGATAGCTTTGAAGATATGTTCTGATGGTGGTGAAAGTGGAGCACGACTGTTTCCGTGGCGGAATTGGCTAGTGCGATCGGCTGTTAACCGAAAAGTTGGAGGTTCGAGCCCACGCGGTGGTGGTTTGGCGCTTTTTTTTCTTTTGGCTGATAGCTTTGAAGATATGTTCTGATGGTGGTGAGTGTGGAGCAGGACTGTTTCCGTGGCGCAATTGGCTAGCGCAATCGGCTGTTAACCGAAAGGTTGGAGTTTCGAGCACACCCGGTGGTGGTGCGGCGCTTTTTTTTCTTTGGGCTGATAACTTTGAAGATATGTTCTGATGGTGGTGAGAGTGGAGCACGACTGTCTCCGTGGGGCAATTGGCTAGCGCGATTGGCTGTTAACCGAAAGGTTGAAGTTTCGAGCCCACCCGGTGGTGCTGCGGCGCTTTTTTTTTCGTTGGTCTGATAGCTTTGAAGATATGTTCTGATGGTGGTGAGAGTGGAGCAGGACTGTCTCGGTGGCGCAATTGGCTAGCGCGATCGGCTGTTAATCATAAGGTTGGAGTTTTGAGCCCTCCCGGGAGTGGTCTGTTGCTTTTTTTCTTTGCTTTGATAGCTTTGAAGATATGTTCTGATGGTGGTGAAAGTGGAGCACGACTGTTTCCGTGGTGGAATTGGCTAGTGCGATCGGCTTTTAACCGAAAGGTTGGAGGTTCGAGCCCACCCGGTGGTGGTTTGGCGCTTTTTTTCTTTTGGCTGATAGCTTTGAAGATATGTTCTGATGGTGGTGAGTAAGGAGCAGGACTGTTTCCGTGGCGCAATTGGCTAGCGCGATCGGCTGTTAACCGAAAGGTTGGAGTTTCGAGCACACCCGGTGGTGGTGTGGCGCTTTTTTTTCTTTGGGCTGATAACTTTGAAGATATGTTCTGATGGTGGTGAGAGTGGAGCAGGACTGTCTCCGTGTCGCAATTGGCTAGCGCGATCGGCTGTTAACCGAAAGGTTGGAGTTTCGATCCCACCCGGTGGTGATGCGGCACTTTTTTTTCTTTGGGCTGATAGCTTTGAAGATATGTACTGATGGTGGTGAGAGTGGACCACGACTGTCTCCGTGTCGCAATTGGCTAGCGCGATCGGCTGTTAACCGAAAAGTTGGAGGTTCGAGCGCTCCCGGGATTGGTGTGTTGCTTTTTTCTTTGCGCTGATAGCTTTGAAGATATGTTCTGATGGTGGTGAGAGTGGAGCACGACTGTCTCCGCGGCGCAATTGGCTAGCGCGATCGGCTGTTAACCGAAAGTTTGGAGTTTCGAGCCCTCCCAGGAGTGGTGTGTTGCTTTTTTCTTTGCTTTGATAGCTTTGAAGATATGTTCTGATGGTGGTGAAAGTGGAGCACGACTGTTTCCGTGGTGGAATTGGCTAGTGCGATCGGCTTTTAACCGAAAGGTTGGAGGTTCGAGCCCACCCGGTGGTGGTTTGGCGCTTTTTTTCTTTTGGCTGATAGCTTTGAAGATATGTTCTGATGGTGGTGAGTAAGGAGCAGGACTGTTTCCGTGGCGCAATTGGCTAGCGCGATCGGCTGTTAACCGAAAGGTTGGAGTTTCGAGCACACCCGGTGGTGGTGTGGCGCTTTTTTTTCTTTGGGCTGATAACTTTGAAGATATGTTCTGATGGTGGTGAGAGTGGAGCAGGACTGTCTCCGTGTCGCAATTGGCTAGCGCGATCGGCTGTTAACCGAAAGGTTGGAGTTTCGATCCCACCCGGTGGTGATGCGGCACTTTTTTTTCTTTGGGCTGATAGCTTTGAAGATATGTACTGATGGTGGTGAGAGTGGACCACGACTGTCTCCGTGTCGCAATTGGCTAGCGCGATCGGCTGATAACCGAAAGGTTGGAGGTTCGAGCCCAACCGGTGGTGGTGCGGCGCTTTTTTTTCTTTGGGCTGATAGCTCTGAAGAAATGTTCTGACAGTGGTGAGAGTGGAGCACGACTGTCTCCGTGGCGCAAATGGCTAGCGCGATCGGCTTTTAACCGAAAGGTTGGAGGTTCGAGCCCGCCCGGTGGTGGTGCGGCGCTTTTTTTTCTTTGGGCTGATACCTTTGAAGATATAATCTGATGGTGGTGAGAGTGGAGCAGGACTGTCTCCATGGCGCAATTGGCTAGCGCGATCGGCTGTTAATCGAAAAGTTGGAGGTGCGAGCCCTCCCGGTAGTGGTGTGTTGCTTTTTTACTTTGAGCTGATAGCTTTGAAGATATGTTTTGACAGTGGTGAGAGTGGAGCACGACTGTCTCAGTGGCGCAAATGGCTGGCGCGATCGGCTGTTAACCGTAAGGTTGGAGGTTGGAGCCCACCCGGTGGTGGTGCGGTGCTTTTTTTTCTTTGGGCTGATAGCTTTGAAGATATGTTCCTATGGTGGTGAGAGTGGAGCAGGACTGTTTCCGCGGCGCAATTGGCTAGCGCGATCGGCTGTTAACCGAAAGGTTGGAATTTCGAGCACACCCGGTGGTGGTGCGGCGCTTTTTTTTTGGGCTGATAACTTTGAAGATATGTTCTGATGGTGGTGAGAGCGGAGCAGGACTGTCTCTTTGTCGCAAATGGCTAGTGCGATCGGCTGTTAACCGAAAGGTTGGAGTTTCGATCCCACCCGGTGGTGATGCGGCGCTTTTTTTTGGGCTGATAGCTTTGAAGATATGTTCTGATGGTGGTGAGAGTGGACCACGACTGTCTCCGTGTCGCAATTGGCTAGCGCGATCGGCTGTTAACCGAAAGGTTGGAGGTTCAAGCCCACCCGGTGGTGGTGCGGCGCTTTTTTTTCTTTGGGCTGATAGCACTGATGAAATGTTCTGACAGTGGTGAGAGTGGAGCACGACTGTCTCCGTGGCGCAAATGGCTAGCGCGATCGGCTTTTAACCGAAAGGTTGGAGGTTCGAGCCCACCCGGTGGTGGTGCAGCGCTTTTTTTTCTTTGGGCTGATAGCTTTGAAGATATGTTCTGATGGTGTTGAGAGTGGTGCAGGACGGTCTCCTTGGCGCTATTGGCTAGCGCGATCGGCTGTTAATCGAAAGGTTGGAGGTTCGAGCCCTCCCGGGAGTGGTGTGTTGCTTTTTTCCTTGCGCTGATAGCTTTGAAGATATGTTCTGATGGTGGTGAGAGTGGAGCACGACTGTCTCCGTGGTGCAATTGGCTAGCGCGATCGGTTGTTGACCGAAAGGTTGGAGGTTCGAGCCCACCCGGTGGTGGTGCGGCGCTTTCTTTTCTTTGGGCAGATAGCTTTGAAGATATCTTCTGATGGTGGTGAGAGTTCAGCAGGACTGTCTCCGTGGCGCAACTGGCTAGCGTGATTGGCTGTTAACCGAAAGGTTGCAGTTTCGAGCCCACCTGGTGGTGGATTGGCGCTTTTTTTCTTTGGGCTGATAGCTTTGAAGATATGTTCTGATGGTGGTGAGAGTGGACCACGACTGTCTCCGTGTCGCAATTGGCTAGCGCGATCGGCTGTTAACGGAAAGGTTGGAGGTTCGAGCCCACCCGGTGGTGGTGCGGCGCTTTTTTTTCTTTGGGCTGATAGCTCTGAAGAATTGTTCTGACAATGGTGAGAGTGGAGCACGACTGTCTCCGCTGCGCAATTGGCTAGCGCGATCGGCTGTTAACCGAAAGTTTGGAGTTTCGAGCCCTCGCGGGAGTGGTGTGTTGCTTTTTCCTTTGCTATGATAGCTTTGAAGATATGTTCTCATGGTGGTGAGAGTGGAGCAGGACTGTCTCGGTGGTGCAATTGGCTAGCGCGATCGGCTGTTAACCATAAGGTTGGAGTTTTGAGCCCTCCCGGGAGTGGTCTGTTGCTTTTTTCTTTGCTTTGATAGCTTTGAAGATATGTTCTGATGGTGGTGAAAGTGGAGCACGCCTGTTTCCGTGGCGGAATTGGCTAGTGCGATCGGCTGTTAACCGAAAGGTTGGAGGTTCGAGCCCACCCGGTGGTGGTTTGGCGCTTTTTATTCTTTGGGCTGATAGCTTTGAAGAAATGTTCTTATGGTGGTGAGAGTGGAGCAGGACTGTCTCCGTGGCGTAATTGGCTAGTGCGATCGGCTGTTAACCGAAAGTTTGGAGTTTCGAGCCCTCCCGGGAGTGGTGTGTTGCTTTTTTCTTTGCTTTGATAGCTTTGAAGACATGTTCTGATGGTGGTGAAAGTGGAGCACGACTGTTTCCGTGACGGAATTGGCTAGTGCAATCGGCTGTAAACCGAAATGTTGGAGGTTCGAGCCCACCCGGTGGTGGTGCGGCGCTTTTTTTTCTTTGGGCTGATAGCTTTGAAGATATGTTCTTATGGTGGTGAGTGTGGAGCAGGACTGCCTCCGTGGCGCAATTGGCTAGTGCGATCGGCTGTTAACCGAAAGGTTGGAGTTTCAAGCCCACCCGGTGGTGGTGCTGCGCTTTTTTTTCTTTGGGCTGATAACTTTGAAGATATGTTTTGATGGTGGTGATAGTGGAGCACGACTGTCTCCGTGGGGCAATTGGCTAGGGCGATTGGCTGTTAACCGAAAGGTTGGAGGTTCGAGCCCACCCGGTGGTGGTTTGGCGCTTTTTATTCTTTGCGCTGATAGCTTTGAAGATATGTTCTGATAGTGGTGAGAGTAGAGCAGGACTGTCTCCGCGGCGCAATTGGCTAGCGCGATCGGCTGTTAACCGAAAGTTTGGAGTTTCGAGCCCTCCCGGGAGTGGTGTGTTGCTTTTTTCTTTGCTTTGATAGCTTTGAAGACATGTTCTGATGGTGGTGAAAGTGGAGCACGACTGTTTCCGTGACGGAATTGGCTAGTGCAGTCGGCTGTTAACCGTAAGGTTGAAGTTTCGAGCCCACCCGGTGGTGCTGCGGCCCTTTTTTTTCATTGGTCTGATAGCTTTGAAGATATGTTCTTATGGTGGTGAGAGTGGAGCAGGACTGTCTCGGTGGCGCAATTGGCTAGCGCGATCGGCTGTTAACCATAAGGTTGGAGTTTTGAGCCCTCCCGGGAGTGGTCTGTTGCTTTTTTCTTTGCTTTGATAGCTTTGAAGATATGTTCTGATGGTGGTGAAAGTGGAGCACGACTGTTTCCGTGGCGGAATTGGCTAGTGCGATCGGCTGTTAACCGAAAGGTTTGAGGTTCGAGCCCACCCGGTGGTGGTTTGGCGCTTTTTTTTCTTTGGGCTTATAGCTTTGAAGAAATGTTCTTATGGTGGTGAGTGTGGAGCAGGACTGTCTCCGAGCCGCAATTGGCTAGTGCGATCGGCTGTTAACCGAAAAGTTTGGAGTTTCGAGCCCTCCCGGGAGTGGTGTGTTGCTTTTTCCTTTGCTATGATAGCTTTGAAGATATGTTCTCATGGTGGTGAGAGTGGAGCAGGACTGTCTCGGTGGTGCAATTGGCTAGCGCGATCGGCTGTTAACCATAAGGTTGGAGTTTTGAGCCCTCCCGGGAGTGGTCTGTTGCTTTTTTCTTTGCTTTGATAGCTTTGAAGATATGTTCTGATGGTGGTGAAAGTGGAGCACGCCTGTTTCCGTGGCGGAATTGGCTAGTGCGATCGGCTGTTAACCGAAAGGTTGGAGGTTCGAGCCCACCCGGTGGTGGTTTGGCGCTTTTTATTCTTTGCGCTGATAGCTTTGAAGATATGTTCTGATAGTGGTGAGAGTAGAGCAGGACTGTCTCCGCGGCGCAATTGGCTAGCGCGATCGGCTGTTAACCGAAAGTTTGGAGTTTCGAGCCCTCCCGGGAGTGGTGTGTTGCTTTTTTCTTTGCTTTGATAGCTTTGAAGACATGTTCTGATGGTGGTGAAAGTGGAGCACGACTGTTTCCGTGACGGAATTGGCTAGTGCAATCGGCTGTAAACCGAAATGTTGGAGGTTCGAGCCCACCCGGTGGTGGTGCGGCGCTTTTTTTTCTTTGGGCTGATAGCTTTGAAGATATGTTCTTATGGTGGTGAGTGTGGAGCAGGACTGTCTCCGTGGCGCAATTGGCTAGTGCGATCGGCTGTTAACCGAAAGGTTGGAGTTTCAAGCCCACCCGGTGGTGGTGCTGCGCTTTTTTTTCTTTGGGCTGATAACTTTGAAGATATGTTCTGATGGTGGTGATAGTGGAGCACGACTGTCTCCGTGGGGCAATTGGCTAGGGCGATTGGCTGTTAACCGTAAGGTTGAAGTTTCGAGCCCACCCGGTGGTGCTGCGGCCCTTTTTTTTCATTGGTCTGATAGCTTTGAAGATATGTTCTTATGGTGGTGAGAGTGGAGCAGGACTGTCTCGGTGGCGCAATTGGCTAGCGCGATCGGCTGTTAACCATAAGGTTGGAGTTTTGAGCCCTCCCGGGAGTGGTCTGTTGCTTTTTTCTTTGCTTTGATAGCTTTGAAGATATGTTCTGATGGTGGTGAAAGTGGAGCACGACTGTTTCCGTGGCGGAATTGGCTAGTGCGATCGGCTGTTAACCGAAAGGTTTGAGGTTCGAGCCCACCCGGTGGTGGTTTGGCGCTTTTTTTTCTTTGGGCTTATAGCTTTGAAGAAATGTTCTTATGGTGGTGAGTGTGGAGCAGGACTGTCTCCGAGGCGCAATTGGCTAGTGCGATCGGCTGTTAACCGAAAAGTTTGGAGTTTCGAGCCCTCCCGGGAGTGGTGTATTGCTTTTTTCTTTGCTTTGATAGCTTTGAAGATATGTTCTGATTGTGGTGAAAGTGGAGCACGACTGTTTCCGTGGCGGAATTGGCTAGTGCGATCGGCTTTTAACCGAAAGGTTGGAGGTTCGAGCCCACCCGGTGGTAGTTTGGCGCTTTTTTTTCTTTGGGCTGATAGCTTTGAAGAAATGTTCTTATGGTGGTGAGTGTGGAGCAGGACTGTCTCCGTGGCGCAATTGGCTAGTGCGATCGGCTGTTAACCGAAAGGTTGGAGGTTCGAGCCCACCCGGTGGTGGTGCGGTGCTTTTTTTTCTTTGGGCTGATAGCTTTGAAGATATGTTCTGATGGTGGTGAGAGTGAAGCAGGACTGTCTCCTTGGCGCAATTGGCTAGCGCGATCGGCTGTTAATCGAAAGGTTGAAGGTTCGAGCCCTCCCGGGAGTGGTGTGTTGCTTTTTTCTTTGCGCTGATAGCTTTTAAGATATGTTCTGATGGTGGTGAGAGTGGAGCACGACTGTCTGCGCGGCGCAATTGGCTAGCGCGATCGTCTGTTAACCGAAAGCTTGGAATATCGAGCCCTCTCGGGAGTGGTGTGTTGCTTTTTTCTTTGCTTTGATAGCTTTGAAGATATGTTCTGATGGTGGTGAGAGTGAAGCAGGACTGTCTCCTTGGCGCAATTGGCTACCGCGATCGGCTGTTAATCGAAAGGTTGAAGGTTCGAGCCCTCCCGGGAGTGGTGTGTTGCTTTTTTCTTTGCGCTGATAGCTTTGAAGATATGTTCTGATGGTGGTGAAAGTGGAGCACGACTGTCTCCGCGGCGCAATTGGCTAGCGCGATCGGCTGTTAACCGAAAGCTTGGAGTTTCGAGCCCTCCCGGGAGTGGTGTGTTGCTTTTTTCTTTGCTTTGATAGCTTTGAAGATATGTTCTGATGGTGGTGAGAGTGGAGCAGGACTGTCTCCGTGGCGCAATTGGCTAGCGCGATCGGCTGTTAACCGAAAGGTTGGAGTTTCAAGCCCACCCGGTGGTGGTGCTGCGCTTTTTTTTCTTTGGGCTGATAACTTTGAAGATATGTTCTGATGGTGGTGAAAGTGGAGCACGACTGTTTCCGTGGCGGAATTGGCTAGTGCGATCGGCTGTTAACCGAAAGGTTTGAGGTTCGAGCCCACCCGGTGGTGGTTTGGCGCTTTTTTTTCTTTGGGCTGATAGCTTTGAAGAAATGTTCTTATGGTGGTGAGTGTGGAGCAGGACTGTCTCCGAGGCGCAATTGGCTAGTGCGATCGGCTGTTAACCGAAAAGTTGGAGGTTCGAGCGCTCCCGGGAGTGGTGTGTTGCTTTTTTCTTTGCGCTGATAGCTTTGAAGATATGTTCTGATGGTGGTGATAGTGGAGCACGACTGTCTCCGCGGCGCAATTGGCTAGCGCGATCGGCTGGTAACTGAAAGTTTGGAGTTTCGAGCCCTCCCGGGAGTGGTGTGTTGCTTTTTTCTTTGCTTTGATAGCTTTGAAGATATGTTCTGATGGTGGTGAAAGTGGAGCACGACTGTTTCCGTGGCGGAATTGGCTAGTGCGATCGGCTGTTAACCGAAAAGTTGGAGGTTCGAGCCCACGCGGTGGTGGTTTGGCGCTTTTTTTTCTTTTGGCTGATAGCTTTGAAGATATGTTCTGATGGTGGTGAGTGTGGAGCAGGACTGTTTCCGTGGCGCAATTGGCTAGCGCAATCGGCTGTTAACCGAAAGGTTGGAGTTTCGAGCACACCCGGTGGTGGTGCGGCGCTTTTTTTTCTTTGGGCTGATAACTTTGAAGATATGTTCTGATGGTGGTGAGAGTGGAGCACGACTGTCTCCGTGGGGCAATTGGCTAGCGCGATTGGCTGTTAACCGAAAGGTTGAAGTTTCGAGCCCACCCGGTGGTGCTGCGGCGCTTTTTTTTCGTTGGTCTGATAGCTTTGAAGATATGTTCTGATGGTGGTGAGAGTGGAGCAGGACTGTCTCGGTGGCGCAATTGGCTAGCGCGATCGGCTGTTAATCATAAGGTTGGAGTTTTGAGCCCTCCCGGGAGTGGTCTGTTGCTTTTTTTCTTTGCTTTGATAGCTTTGAAGATATGTTCTGATGGTGGTGAAAGTGGAGCACGACTGTTTCCTTGGCGGAATTGGCTAGTGCGATCGGCTGTTAACCGAAAGGTTTGAGGTTCGAGCCCACCCGGTGGTGGTTTGGCGCTTTTTTTTTTCTTTTGGCTGATAGCTTTGAAGATATGTTCTGATGGTGGTGAGTGTGAGCAGAAGTGTCTCCGAGGCGCAATTGGCTAGTGCGATCGGCTGTTAACCGAAAAGTTGGAGGTTCGAGCGCTCCCGGGATTGGTGTGTTGCTTTTTTCTTTGCGCTGATAGCTTTGAAGATATGTTCTGATGGTGGTGAGAGTGGAGCACGACTGTCTCCGCGGCGCAATTGGCTAGCGCGATCGGCTGTTAACCGAAAGTTTGGAGTTTCGAGCCCTCCCAGGAGTGGTGTGTTGCTTTTTTCTTTGCTTTGATAGCTTTGAAGATATGTTCTGATGGTGGTGAAAGTGGAGCACGACTGTTTCCGTGGTGGAATTGGCTAGTGCGATCGGCTGTTAACCGAAACGTTGGAGGTTCGAGCCCACCCGGTGGTGGTTTGGCGCTTTTTTTTCTTTTGGCTGATAGCTTTGAAGATATGTTCTGATGGTGGTGAGTAAGGAGCAGGACTGTTTCCGTGGCGCAATTGGCTAGCGCGATCGGCTGTTAACCGAAAGGTTGGAGTTTCGAGCACACCCGGTGGTGGTGTGGCGCTTTTTTTTCTTTGGGCTGATAACTTTGAAGATATGTTCTGATGGTGGTGAGAGTGGAGCAGGACTGTCTCTGTGTCGCAAATGGCTAGCGCGATCGGCTTTTAACCGAAAGGTTGGAGGTTCGAGCCCGCCCGGTGGTGGTGCGGCGCTTTTTTTTCTTTGGGCTGATAGCTTTGAAGATATAATGTGATGGTGGTGAGAGTGGAGCAGGACTGTCTCCATGGCGCAATTGGCTAGCGCGATCGGCTGTTAATCGAAAAGTTGGAGGTGCGAGCCCTCCCGGTAGTGGTGTGTTGCTTTTTTACTTTGAGCTGATAGCTTTGAAGATATGTTTTGACAGTGGTGAGAGTGGAGCACGACTGTCTCTGTGGCGCAAATGGCTGGCGCGATCGGCTGTTAACCGTAAGGTTGGAGGTTGGAGCCCACCCGGTGGTGGTGCGGTGCTTTTTTTTCTTTGGGCTGATAGCTTTGAAGATATGTTCTTATGGTGGTGAGAGTGGAGCAGGACTGTTTCCGCGGCGCAATTGGCTAGCGCGATCGGCTGTTAACCGAAAGGTTGGAATTTCTAGCACACCCGGTGGTGGTGCGGCGCTTTTTTTTATTTGGGCTGATAACTTTGAAGATATGTTCTGATGGTGGTGAGAGCGGAGCAGGACTGTCTCTTTGTCGCAAATGGCTAGCGCGATCGGCTGTTAACCGAAAGGTTGGAGTTTTGATCCCACCCGGTGGTGATGCGGCGCTTTTTTTTGGGCTGATAGCTTTGAAGATATGTTCTGATGGTGGTGAGAGTGGACCACGACTGTCTCCGTGTCGCAATTGGCTAGCGCGATCGGCTGTTAACCGAAAGGTTGGAGGTTCAAGCCCACCCGGTGGTGGTGCGGCGCTTTTTTTTCTTTGGGCTGATAGCACTGATGAAATGTTCTGACAGTGGTGAGTGTGGAGCACGACTGTCTCCGTGGCGCAAATGGCTAGCGCGATCGGCTTTTAACCGAAAGGTTGGAGGTTCGAGCCCACCCGGTGGTGGTGCAGCGCTTTTTTTTCTTTGGGCTGATAGCTTTGAAGATATGTTCTGATGGTGTTGAGAGTGGTGCAGGACGGTCTCCTTGGCGCAATTGGCTAGCGCGATCGGCTGTTAATCGAAAGGTTGGAGGTTCGAGCCCTCCCGGGAGTGGTGTGTTGCTTTTTTCCTTGCGCTGATAGCTTTGAAGATATGTTCTGATGGTGGTGAGAGTGGAGCACGACTGTCTCCGTGGTGCAATTGGCTAGCGCGATCGGTTGTTGACCGAAAGGTTGGAGGTTCGAGCCCACCCGTTGGTGGTGCGGCGCTTTCTTTTCTTTGGGCAGATAGCTTTGAAGATATCTTCTGATGGTGGTGAGAGTTCAGCAGGACTGTCTCCGTGGCGCAACTGGCCAGCGTGATTGGCTGTTAACCGAAAGGTTGCAGTTTCGAGTTCACCTGGTGGTGGATTGGCGCTTTTTTTCTTTGGGCTGATAGCTTTGAAGATATGTTCTGATGGTGGTGAGAGTGGACCACGACTGTCTCCGTGTCGCAATTGGCTAGCGCGATCGGCTGTTAACGGAAAGGTTGGAGGTTCGAGCCCACCCGGCGGTGGTGCGGCGCTTTTTTTTCTTTGGGCTGATAGCTCTGAAGAATTGTTCTGACAATGGTGAGAGTGGAGCACGACTGTCTCCGCTGCGCAATTGGCTAGCGCGATCGGCTGTTAACCGAAAGTTTGGAGTTTCGAGCCTTCCCGGGAGTGGTGTGTTGCTTTTTCCTTTGCTATGATAGCTTTGAAGATATGTTCTCATGGTGGTGAGAGTGGAGCAGGACTGTCTCGGTGGTGCAATTGGCTAGCGCGATCGGCTGTTAACCATAAGGTTGGAGTTTTGAGCCCTCCCGGGAGTGGTCTGTTGCTTTTTTCTTTGCTTTGATAGCTTTGAAGATATGTTCTGATGGTGGTGAAAGTGGAGCACGCCTGTTTCCGTGGTGGAATTGGCTAGTGCGATCGGCTGTTAACCGAAAGGTTGAAGGTTCGAGCCCACCCGGTGGTGGTTTGGCGCTTTTTATTCTTTGCGCTGATAGCTTTGAAGATATGTTCTGATAGTGGTGAGAGTAGAGCAGGACTGTCTCCGCGGCGCAATTGGCTAGCGCGATCGGCTGTTAACCGAAAGTTTGGAGTTTCGAGCCCTCCCGGGAGTGGTGTGTTGCTTTTTTCTTTGCTTTGATAGCTTTGAAGACATGTTCTGATGGTGGTGAAAGTGGAGCACGACTGTTTCCGTGACGGAATTGGCTAGTGCAATCGGCTGTAAACCGAAATGTTGGAGGTTCGAGCCCACCCGGTGGTGGTGCGGCGCTTTTTTTTCTTTGGGCTGATAGCTTTGAAGATATGTTCTTATGGTGGTGAGTGTGGAGCAGGACTGTCTCCGTGGCGCAATTGGCTAGTGCGATCGGCTGTTAACCGAAAGGTTGGAGTTTCAAGCCCACCCGGTGGTGGTGCTGCGCTTTTTTTTCTTTGGGCTGATAACTTTGAAGATATGTTCTGATGGTGGTGAGAGTGGAGCACGACTGTCTCCGTGGGGCAATTGGCTAGGGCGATTGGCTGTTAACCGTAAGGTTGAAGTTTCGAGCCCACCCGGTGGTGCTGCAGCCCTTTTTTTCATTGGTCTGATAGCTTTGAAGATATGTTCTTATGGTGGTGAGAGTGGAGCAGGACTGTCTCGGTGGCGCAATTGGCTAGCGCGATCGGCTGTTAACCATAAGGTTGGAGTTTTGAGCCCTCCCGGGAGTGGTCTGTTGCTTTTTTCTTTGCTTTGATAGCTTTGAAGATATGTTCTGATGGTGGTGAAAGTGGAGCACGACTGTTTCCGTGGCGGAATTGGCTAGTGCGATCGGCTGTTAACCGAAAGGTTTGAGGTTCGAGCCCACCCGGTGGTGGTTTGGCGCTTTTTTTTCTTTGGGCTTATAGCTTTGAAGAAATGTTCTTATGGTGGTGAGTGTGGAGCAGGACTGTCTCCGAGGCGCAATTGGCTAGTGCGATCGGCTGTTAACCGAAAAGTTGGAGGTTCGAGCGCTCCCGGGAGTGGTGTGTTGCTTTTTTCTTTGCGCTGATAGCTTTGAAGATATGTTCTGATGGTGGTGAGAGTGGAGCACGACTGTCTCCGCGGCGCAATTGGCTAGCGCGATCGGCTGTTAACCGAAAGTTTGGAGTTTCGAGCCCTCCCGGGAGTGGTGTATTGCTTTTTTCTTTGCTTTGATAGCTTTGAAGATATGTTCTGATGGTGGTGAAAGTGGAGCACGACTGTTTCCGTGGCGGAATTGGCTAGTGCGATCGGCTTTTAACCGAAAGGTTGGAGGTTCGAGCCCACCCGGTGGTGGTTTGGCGCTTTTTTTTTCTTTGGGCTGATAACTTTGAAGATATGTTCTGATGGTGGTGAGAGTGGAGCAGGACTGTCTCCGTGTCGCAATTGGCTAGCGCGATCGGCTGTTAACCGAAAAGTTGGAGTTTCGATCCCACCCGGTGGTGATGCGGCGCTTTTTTTTCTTTGGGCTGATAGCTTTGAAGATATGTTCTGATGGTGGTGAGAGTGGACCACGACTGTCTCCGTGTCGCAATTGGCTAGCGTGATCGGCTGATAACCGAAAGGTTGGAGGTTCGAGCCCACCCGGTGGTGGTGCGGCGCTTTTTTTCTTTGGGCTGATAGCTCTGAAGAAATGTTCTGACAGTGGTGAGAGTGGAGCACGACTGTCTCCGTGGCGCAAATGGCTAGCGCGATCGGCTTTTAACTGAAAGTTTGGAGTTTCGAGCCCTCCCGGGAGTGGTGTGTTGCTTTTTCCTTTGCTAAGATAGCTTTGAAGATATGTTCTCATGGTGGTGAGAGTGGAGCAGGACTGTCTCGGTGGTGCAATTGGCTAGCGCGATCGGCTGTTAACCATAAGGTTGGAGTTTTGAGCCCTCCCGGGAGTGGTCTGTTGCTTTTTTCTTTGCTTTGATAGCTTTGAAGATATGTTCTGATGGTGGTGAAAGTGGAGCACGCCTGTTTCCGTGGTGGAATTGGCTAGTGCGATCGGCTGTTAACCGAAAGGTTGGAGGTTCGAGCCCACCCGGTGGTGGTTTGGCGCTTTTTATTCTTTGGGCTGATAGCTTTGAAGAAATGTTCTTATGGTGGTGAGAGTGGAGCAGGACTGTCTCCGTGGCGTAATTGGCTAGTGCGATCGGCTGTTAACAGAAAAGTTGGAGGTTCGAGCGCACCCGGGAGTGGTGTGTTGCTTTTTTCTTTGCGCTGATAGCTTTGAAGATATGTTCTGATAGTGGTGAGAGTAGAGCAGGACTGTCTCCGCGGCGCAATTGGCTAGCGCGATCGGCTGTTAACCGAAAGTTTGGAGTTTCGAGCCCTCCCGGGAGTGGTGTGTTGCTTTTTTCTTTGCTTTGATAGCTTTGAAGACATGTTCTGATGGTGGTGAAAGTGGAGCACGACTGTTTCCGTGACGGAATTGGCTAGTGCAATCGGCTGTAAACCGAAATGTTGGAGGTTCGAGCCCACCCGGTGGTGGTGCGGCGCTTTTTTTTCTTTGGGCTGATAGCTTTGAAGATATGTTCTTATGGTGGTGAGTGTGGAGCAGGACTGTCTCCGTGGCGCAATTGGCTAGTGCGATCGGCTGTTAACCGAAAGGTTGGAGTTTCAAGCCCACCCGGTGGTGGTGCTGCGCTTTTTTTTCTTTGGGCTGATAACTTTGAAGATATGTTCTGATGGTGGTGAGAGTGGAGCACGACTGTCTCCGTGGGGCAATTGGCTAGGGCGATTGGCTGTTAACCGTAAGGTTGAAGTTTCGAGCCCACCCGGTGGTGCTGCAGCCCTTTTTTTCATTGGTCTGATAGCTTTGAAGATATGTTCTTATGGTGGTGAGAGTGGAGCAGGACTGTCTCGGTGGCGCAATTGGCTAGCGCGATCGGCTGTTAACCATAAGGTTGGAGTTTTGAGCCCTCCCGGGAGTGGTCTGTTGCTTTTTTCTTTGCTTTGATAGCTTTGAAGATATGTTCTGATGGTGGTGAAAGTGGAGCACGACTGTTTCCGTGGCGGAATTGGCTAGTGCGATCGGCTGTTAACCGAAAGGTTTGAGGTTCGAGCCCACCCGGTGGTGGTTTGGCGCTTTTTTTTCTTTGGGCTTATAGCTTTGAAGAAATGTTCTTATGGTGGTGAGTGTGGAGCAGGACTGTCTCCGAGGCGCAATTGGCTAGTGCGATCGGCTGTTAACCGAAAAGTTGGAGGTTCGAGCGCTCCCGGGAGTGGTGTGTTGCTTTTTTCTTTGCGCTGATAGCTTTGAAGATATGTTCTGATGGTGGTGAGAGTGGAGCACGACTGTCTCCGCGGCGCAATTGGCTAGCGCGATCGGCTGTTAACCGAAAGTTTGGAGTTTCGAGCCCTCCCGGGAGTGGTGTATTGCTTTTTTCTTTGCTTTGATAGCTTTGAAGATATGTTCTGATGGTGGTGAAAGTGGAGCACGACTGTTTCCGTGGCGGAATTGGCTAGTGCGATCGGCTTTTAACCGAAAAGTTGGAGGTTCGAGCCCACCCGGTGGTGGTTTGGCGCTTTTTTTTTTCTTTGGGCTGATAACTTTGAAGATATGTTCTGATGGTGGTGAGAGTGGAGCAGGACTGTCTCCGTGTCGCAATTGGCTAGCGCGATCGGCTGTTAACCGAAAAGTTGGAGTTTCGATCCCACCCGGTGGTGATGCGGCGCTTTTTTTTCTTTGGGCTGATAGCTTTGAAGATATGTTCTGATGGTGGTGAGAGTGGACCACGACTGTCTCCGTGTCGCAATTGGCTAGCGTGATCGGCTGATAACCGAATGGTTGGAGGTTCGAGCCCGCCCGGTGGTGGTGCGGCGTTTTTTTTCTTTGGTCTGATAGCTCTGAAGAAATGTTCTGACAGTGGTGAGAGTGGAGCACGACTGTCTCCGTGTCGCAAATGGCTAGCGCGGTCGGCTTTTAACTGAAAGGTTGGAGGTTCGAGCCCACCCGGTGGTGGTGCGGCGCTTTTTTTCTTTGGGCTGATAGCTTTGAAGATATAATCTGATGGTGGTGAGAGTGGAGCAGGACTGTCTCCATGGCGCAATTGGCTAGCGCGATCGGCTGTTAATCGAAAAGTTGGAGGTGCGAGCCCTCCCGGTAGTGGTGTGTTGCTTTTTTTTGAGCTGATAGCTTTGAAGATATGTTCTGATGGTGGTGAGTGTGGAGCAGGACTGTCTCCGTGGCGCAATTGGCTAGTGCGATCGGCTGTTAACCGAAAGGTTGGAGGTTCGAGCCCACCCGGTGGTGGTTTGGCGCTTTTTTTTCTTTGAGCTGATAGCTCTGAAGAAATGTTTTGACATTGTTGAGAGTGGAGCACGACTGTCTCCGTGGCGCAATTGGCTGGCGCGATCGGCTGTTAACCGTAAGGTTGGAGGTTCGAGCCCACCCGGTGGTGGTGCGGCGCTTTTTTTTCTTTGGGCTGATAGCTTTGAAGATATGTTCTTATGGTGGTGAGAGTGGAGCAGGACTGTTTCCGCCGTAACCGTAACCGTAAGGTTGGAGGTTTTAACCGTAAGGTTGGAGGTTCGAGCCCACCCGGTGGTGGTGCGGCGCTTTTTTTCTTTGTTCTGATAGCTTTGAAGATATGTTCTTATGGTGGTGGGAGTGGAGCAGGACTGTTTCCGCAGCGCAATTGGCTAGCGCAATCGGCTGTTAACCAAAAGGTTGGAATTTCGAGCACACCCGGTGGTGGTGCGGCGCTTTTTTTTCTTTGGGCTGATAACTTTGAAGATATGTTCTGATGGTGGTGAGAGCGGAGCAGGACTGTCTCCGTGTCGCAATTGGCTAGCGCGGTCGGCTGTTAACCGAAAGGTTGGAGTTTCGATCCCACCCGGTGGTGATGCGGCGCTTTTTTTTGGGCTGATAGCTTTGAAGATATGTTCTGATGGTGGTGAGAGTGGACCACGACTGTCTCCGTGTCGCAATTGGCTAGCGCGATCGGCTGTTAACCGAAAGGTTGGAGGTTCAAGCCCACCCGGTGGTGGTGCGGCGCTTTTTTTTCTTTGGGCTGATAGCTCTGAAGAAATGTTCTGACAGTGGTGAGAGTGCAGCACGACTGTCTCCGTGGCGCAAAGGGCTAGCGCGATCGGCTTTTAACCGAAAGGTTGGAGGTTCGAGCCCACCCGGTGGTGGTGCGACGCTTTTTTTTCTTTGGGCTGATAGCTTTGAAGATATGTTCTGATGGTGTTGAGAGTGGTGCAGGACGGTCTCCTTGGCGCAATTGGCTAGCGCGATCGGCTGTTAATCGAAAGGTTGGAGGTTCGAGCCCTCCTGGGAGTGGTGTGTTGCTTTTTTCTTTGCGCTGATAGCTTTGAAGATATGTTCTGATGGTGGTGAGAGTGGAGCACGACTGTCCCCGTGGTGCAATTGGCTAGCGCGATGGGTTGTTGACCGAAAGGTTGGAGGTTCGAGCCCACCCGGTGGTAGTGCGGCGCTTTTTTTTCTTTGGGCAGATAGCTTTGAAGATATGTTCTGATGGTGGTGAGAGTGCAGCAGGACTGTCTCCATGGCGCAATTGGCTAGCGTGATTGGCTGTTAACCGAAAGGTTGCAGTTTCGAGCCCACCTGGTGGTGCATGGGCGCTTTTTTTTCTTTGGGCTGATAGCTTTGAAGATATGTTCTTATGGTGGTGAGAGTGGACCACGACTGTCTCCGCTGCGCAATTGGCTAGCGCGATCGGCTGTTAACCGAAAGTTTGGAGTTTCGAGCCCTCCCGGGAGTGGTGTGTTGCTTTTTCCTTTGCTTTGATAGCTTTGAAGATATGTTCTGATGGTGGTGAAAGTGGAGCACGCCTGTTTCCGTGGCGGAATTGGCTAGTGCGATCGGCTGTTAACCGAAAGGTTGGAGGTTCGAGCCCACCCGGTGGTGGTTTGGCGCTTTTTATTCTTTGGGCTGATAGCTTTGAAGAAATGTTCTTATGGTGGTGAAAGTGGAGCAGGACTGTCTCCGTGGCGCAATTGGCTAGTGCTATTGGCTGTTAACCGAAAAGTTGGAGGTTCGAGCGCTCCCGGGAGTGGTGTGTTGCTTTTTTCTTTGCGCTGATAGCTTTGAAGATATGTTCTGATAGTGGTGAGAGTAGAGCAGGACTGTCTCCGCGGCGCAATTGGCTAGCGCGATCGGCTGTTAACCATAAGGTTGGAGTTTTGAGCCCTCCCGGGAGTGGTCTGTTGCTTTTTTCTTTGCTTTGATAGCTTTGAAGATATGTTCTGATGGTGGTGAAAGTGGAGCACGCCTGTTTCCGTGGCGGAATTGGCTAGTGCGATCGGCTGTTAACCGAAAGGTTGGAGGTTCGAGCCCACCCGGTGGTGGTTTGGCGCTTTTTATTCTTTGGGCTGATAGCTTTGAAGAAATGTTCTTATGGTGGTGAGAGTGGAGCAGGACTGTCTCCGTGGCGCAATTGGCTAGTGCTATTGGCTGTTAACCGAAAAGTTGGAGGTTCGAGCGCTCCCGGGAGTGGTGTGTTGCTTTTTTCTTTGCGCTGATAGCTTTGAAGATATGTTCTGATAGTGGTGAGAGTAGAGCAGGACTGTCTCCGCGGCGCAATTGGCTAGTGCAATCGGCTGTTAACCGAAATGTTGGAGTTTCGAGCACACCCGATGGTGGTGTGGCGCTTTTTTTTCTTTGGACTGATAGCTCTGAAGAAATGTTCTGACAGTGGTGAGAGTGGAGCATGACTGTCTCCGTGGCGCAAATGGTTAGCGCGATCGGCTTTTAACCGAAAGGTTGGAGGTTCGAGCCCACCCGGTGGTGGTGCGGCGGTTTTTTTTCTTTGGGCTGATAGCTTTGAAGATATGTTTTTATGGTGGTGAGTATGGAGCAGGACTGTCTCCGTGGCGCAATTGGCTAGTGCGATCGGCTGTTAACCGAAAAGTTGGAGGTTCGAGCGCACCCGGGAGTGGTGTGTTGCTTTTTTCTTTGCTTTGATAGCTTTGAAGACATGTTCTGATGGTGGTGAAAGTGGAGCACGACTGTTTCCGTGACGGAATTGGCTAGTGCAATCGGCTGTAAACCGAAATGTTGGAGGTTCGAGCCCACCCGGTGGTGGTGCGGCGCTTTTTTTTCTTTGGGCTGATAGCTTTGAAGATATGTTCTTATGGTGGTGAGTGTGGAGCAGGACTGTCTCCGTGGCGCAATTGGCTAGTGCGATCGGCTGTTAACCGAAAGGTTGGAGTTTCAAGCCCACCCGGTGGTGGTGCTGCGCTTTTTTTTCTTTGGGCTGATAACTTTGAAGATATGTTCTGATGGTGGTGAGAGTGGAGCACGACTGTCTCCGTGGGGCAATTGGCTAGGGCGATTGGCTGTTAACCGTAAGGTTGAAGTTTCGAGCCCACCCGGTGGTGCTGCGGCCCTTTTTCTTCATTGCTCTGATAGCTTTGAAGATATGTTCTTATGGTGGTGAGAGTGGAGCAGGACTGTCTCGGTGGCGCAATTGGCTAGCGCGATCGGCTGTTAACCATAAGGTTGGAGTTTTGAGCCCTCCCGGGAGTGGTCTGTTGCTTTTTTCTTTGCTTTGATAGCTTTGAAGATATGTTCTGATGGTGGTGAAAGTGGAGCACGACTGTTTCCGTGGCGGAATTGGCTAGTGCGATCGGCTGTTAACCGAAAGGTTTGAGGTTCGAGCCCACCCGGTGGTGGTTTGGCGCTTTTTTTTCTTTGGGCTGATAGCTTTGAAGAAATGTTCTTATGGTGGTGAGTGTGGAGCAGGACTGTCTCCGAGGCGCAATTGGCTAGTGCGATCGGCTGTTAACCGAAAAGTTGGAGGTTCGAGCGCTCCCGGGAGTGGTGTGTTGCTTTTTTCTTTGCGCTGATAGCTTTGAGGATATGTTCTGATGGTGGTGATAGTGGAGCACGACTGTCTCCGCGGCGCAATTGGCTAGCGCGATCGGCTGGTAACTGAAAGTTTGGAGTTTCGAGCCCTCCCGGGAGTGGTGTGTTGCTTTTTTCTTTGCTTTGATAGCTTTGAAGATATGTTCTGATGGTGGTGAAAGTGGAGCACGACTGTTTCCGTGGCGGAATTGGCTAGTGCGATCGGCTGTTAACCGAAAAGTTGGAGGTTCGAGCCCACGCGGTGGTGGTTTGGCGCTTTTTTTTCTTTTGGCTGATAGCTTTGAAGATATGTTCTGATGGTGGTGAGTGTGGAGCAGGACTGTTTCCGTGGCGCAATTGGCTAGCGCAATCGGCTGTTAACCGAAAGGTTGGAGTTTCGAGCACACCCGGTGGTGGTGCGGCGCTTTTTTTTCTTTGGGCTGATAACTTTGAAGATATGTTCTGATGGTGGTGAGAGTGGAGCACGACTGTCTCCGTGGGGCAATTGGCTAGCGCGATTGGCTGTTAACCGAAAGGTTGAAGTTTCGAGCCCACCCGGTGGTGCTGCGGCGCTTTTTTTTTCGTTGGTCTGATAGCTTTGAAGATATGTTCTGATGGTGGTGAGAGTGGAGCAGGACTGTCTCGGTGGCGCAATTGGCTAGCGCGATCGGCTGTTAATCATAAGGTTGGAGTTTTGAGCCCTCCCGGGAGTGGTCTGTTGCTTTTTTTCTTTGCTTTGATAGCTTTGAAGATATGTTCTGATGGTGGTGAAAGTGGAGCACGACTGTTTCCTTGGCGGAATTGGCTAGTGCGATCGGCTGTTAACCGAAAGGTTTGAGGTTCGAGCCCACCCGGTGGTGGTTTGGCGCTTTTTTTTTCTTTTGGCTGATAGCTTTGAAGATATGTTCTGATGGTGGTGAGTGTGAGCAGAAGTGTCTCCGAGGCGCAATTGGCTAGTGCGATCGGCTGTTAACCGAAAAGTTGGAGGTTCGAGCGCTCCCGGGATTGGTGTGTTGCTTTTTTCTTTGCGCTGATAGCTTTGAAGATATGTTCTGATGGTGGTGAGAGTGGAGCACGACTGTCTCCGCGGCGCAATTGGCTAGCGCGATCGGCTGTTAACCGAAAGTTTGGAGTTTCGAGCCCTCCCAGGAGTGGTGTGTTGCTTTTTTCTTTGCTTTGATAGCTTTGAAGATATGTTCTGATGGTGGTGAAAGTGGAGCACGACTGTTTCCGTGGTGGAATTGGCTAGTGCGATCGGCTGTTAACCGAAACGTTGGAGGTTCGAGCCCACCCGGTGGTGGTTTGGCGCTTTTTTTTCTTTTGGCTGATAGCTTTGAAGATATGTTCTGATGGTGGTGAGTAAGGAGCAGGACTGTTTCCGTGGCGCAATTGGCTAGCGCGATCGGCTGTTAACCGAAAGGTTGGAGTTTCGAGCACACCCGGTGGTGGTGTGGCGCTTTTTTTTCTTTGGGCTGATAACTTTGAAGATATGTTCTGATGGTGGTGAGAGTGGAGCAGGACTGTCTCCGTGTCGCAATTGGCTAGCGCGATCGGCTGTTAACCGAAAGGTTGGAGTTTCGATCCCACCCGGTGGTGATGCGGCACTTTTTTTTCTTTGGGCTGATAGCTTTGAAGATATGTACTGATGGTGGTGAGAGTGGACCACGACTGTCTCCGTGTCGCAATTGGCTAGCGTGATCGGCTGATAACCGAAAGGTTGGAGGTTCGAGCCCAACCGGTGGTGGTGCGGCGCTTTTTTTTCTTTGGGCTGATAGCTCTGAAGAAATATTCTGACAGTGGTGAGAGTGGAGCACGACTGTCTCCGTGGCGCAAATGGCTAGCGCGATCGGCTTTTAACCGAAAGGTTGGAGGTTCGAGCCCGCCCGGTGGTGGTGCGGCGCTTTTTTTTCTTTGGGCTGATAGCTTTGAAGATATAATGTGATGGTGGTGAGAGTGGAGCAGGACTGTCTCCATGGCGCAATTGGCTAGCGCGATCGGCTGTTAATCGAAAAGTTGGAGGTGCGAGCCCTCCCGGTAGTGGTGTGTTGCTTTTTTACTTTGAGCTGATAGCTTTGAAGATATGTTTTGACAGTGGTGAGAGTGGAGCACGACTGTCTCTGTGGCGCAAATGGCTGGCGCGATCGGCTGTTAACCGTAAGGTTGGAGGTTGGAGCCCACCCGGTGGTGGTGCGGTGCTTTTTTTTCTTTGGGCTGATAGCTTTGAAGATATGTTCTTATGGTGGTGAGAGTGGAGCAGGACTGTTTCCGCGGCGCAATTGGCTAGCGCGATCGGCTGTTAACCGAAAGGTTGGAATTTCGAGCACACCCGGTGGTGGTGCGGCGCTTTTTTTTATTTGGGCTGATAACTTTGAAGATATGTTCTGATGGTGGTGAGAGCGGAGCAGGACTGTCTCTTTGTCGCAAATGGCTAGCGCGATCGGCTGTTAACCGAAAGGTTGGAGTTTCGATCCCACCCGGTGGTGATGCGGCGCTTTTTTTTGGGCTGATAGCTTTGAAGATATGTTCTGATGGTGGTGAGAGTGGACCACGACTGTCTCCGTGTCGCAATTGGCTAGCGCGATCGGCTGTTAACCGAAAGGTTGGAGGTTCAAGCCCACCCGGTGGTGGTGCGGCGCTTTTTTTTCTTCGGGCTGATAGCACTGATGAAATGTTCTGACAGTGGTGAGAGTGGAGCACGACTGTCTCCGTGGCGCAAATGGCTAGCGCGATCGGCTTTTAACCGAAAGGTTGGAGGTTCGAGCCCACCCGGTGGTGGTGCAGCGCTTTTTTTTCTTTGGGCTGATAGCTTTGAAGATATGTTCTGATGGTGTTGAGAGTGGTGCAGGACGGTCTCCTTGGCGCAATTGGCTAGCGCGATCGGCTGTTAATCGAAAGGTTGGAGGTTCGAGCCCTCCCGGGAGTGGTGTGTTGCTTTTTTCCTTGCGCTGATAGCTTTGAAGATATGTTCTGATGGTGGTGAGAGTGGAGCACGACTGTCTCCGTGGTGCAATTGGCTAGCGCGATCGGTTGTTGACCGAAAGGTTGGAGGTTCGAGCCCACCCGGTGGTGGTGCGGCGCTTTCTTTTCTTTGGGCAGATAGCTTTGAAGATATCTTCTGATGGTGGTGAGAGTTCAGCAGGACTGTCTCCGTGGCGCAACTGGCCAGCGTGATTGGCTGTTAACCGAAAGGTTGCAGTTTCGAGTTCACCTGGTGGTGGATTGGCGCTTTTTTTCTTTGGGCTGATAGCTTTGAAGATATGTTCTGATGGTGGTGAGAGTGGACCACGACTGTCTCCGTGTCGCAATTGGCTAGCGCGATCGGCTGTTAACGGAAAGGTTGGAGGTTCGAGCCCACCCGGCGGTGGTGCGGCGCTTTTTTTTCTTTGGGCTGATAGCTCTGAAGAATTGTTCTGACAATGGTGAGAGTGGAGCACGACTGTCTCCGCTGCGCAATTGGCTAGCGCGATCGGCTGTTAACCGAAAGTTTGGAGTTTCGAGCCTTCCCGGGAGTGGTGTGTTGCTTTTTCCTTTGCTATGATAGCTTTGAAGATATGTTCTCATGGTGGTGAGAGTGGAGCAGGACTGTCTCGGTGGTGCAATTGGCTAGCGCGATCGGCTGTTAACCATAAGGTTGGAGTTTTGAGCCCTCCCGGGAGTGGTCTGTTGCTTTTTTCTTTGCTTTGATAGCTTTGAAGATATGTTCTGATGGTGGTGAAAGTGGAGCACGCCTGTTTCCGTGGTGGAATTGGCTAGTGCGATCGGCTGTTAACCGAAAGGTTGGAGGTTCGAGCCCACCCGGTGGTGGTTTGGCGCTTTTTATTCTTTGCGCTGATAGCTTTGAAGATATGTTCTGATAGTGGTGAGAGTAGAGCAGGACTGTCTCCGCGGCGCAATTGGCTAGCGCGATCGGCTGTTAACCGAAAGTTTGGAGTTTCGAGCCCTCCCGGGAGTGGTGTGTTGCTTTTTTCTTTGCTTTGATAGCTTTGAAGACATGTTCTGATGGTGGTGAAAGTGGAGCACGACTGTTTCCGTGACGGAATTGGCTAGTGCAATCGGCTGTAAACCGAAATGTTGGAGGTTCGAGCCCACCCGGTGGTGGTGCGGCGCTTTTTTTTCTTTGGGCTGATAGCTTTGAAGATATGTTCTTATGGTGGTGAGTGTGGAGCAGGACTGTCTCCGTGGCGCAATTGGCTAGTGCGATCGGCTGTTAACCGAAAGGTTGGAGTTTCAAGCCCACCCGGTGGTGGTGCTGCGCTTTTTTTTCTTTGGGCTGATAACTTTGAAGATATGTTCTGATGGTGGTGAGAGTGGAGCACGACTGTCTCCGTGGGGCAATTGGCTAGGGCGATTGGCTGTTAACCGTAAGGTTGAAGTTTCGAGCCCACCCGGTGGTGCTGCAGCCCTTTTTTTCATTGGTCTGATAGCTTTGAAGATATGTTCTTATGGTGGTGAGAGTGGAGCAGGACTGTCTCGGTGGCGCAATTGGCTAGCGCGATCGGCTGTTAACCATAAGGTTGGAGTTTTGAGCCCTCCCGGGAGTGGTCTGTTGCTTTTTTCTTTGCTTTGATAGCTTTGAAGATATGTTCTGATGGTGGTGAAAGTGGAGCACGACTGTTTCCGTGGCGGAATTGGCTAGTGCGATCGGCTGTTAACCGAAAGGTTTGAGGTTCGAGCCCACCCGGTGGTGGTTTGGCGCTTTTTTTTCTTTGGGCTTATAGCTTTGAAGAAATGTTCTTATGGTGGTGAGTGTGGAGCAGGACTGTCTCCGAGGCGCAATTGGCTAGTGCGATCGGCTGTTAACCGAAAAGTTGGAGGTTCGAGCGCTCCCGGGAGTGGTGTGTTGCTTTTTTCTTTGCGCTGATAGCTTTGAAGATATGTTCTGATGGTGGTGAGAGTGGAGCACGACTGTCTCCGCGGCGCAATTGGCTAGCGCGATCGGCTGTTAACCGAAAGTTTGGAGTTTCGAGCCCTCCCGGGAGTGGTGTATTGCTTTTTTCTTTGCTTTGATAGCTTTGAAGATATGTTCTGATGGTGGTGAAAGTGGAGCACGACTGTTTCCGTGGCGGAATTGGCTAGTGCGATCGGCTTTTAACCGAAAGGTTGGAGGTTCGAGCCCACCCGGTGGTGGTTTGGCGCTTTTTTTTTCTTTGGGCTGATAACTTTGAAGATATGTTCTGATGGTGGTGAGAGTGGAGCAGGACTGTCTCCGTGTCGCAATTGGCTAGCGCGATCGGCTGTTAACCGAAAAGTTGGAGTTTCGATCCCACCCGGTGGTGATGCGGCGCTTTTTTTTCTTTGGGCTGATAGCTTTGAAGATATGTTCTGATGGTGGTGAGAGTGGACCACGACTGTCTCCGTGTCGCAATTGGCTAGCGTGATCGGCTGATAACCGAAAGGTTGGAGGTTCGAGCCCACCCGGTGGTGGTGCGGCGCTTTTTTTCTTTGGGCTGATAGCTCTGAAGAAATGTTCTGACAGTGGTGAGAGTGGAGCACGACTGTCTCCGTGGCGCAAATGGCTAGCGCGATCGGCTTTTAACTGAAAGTTTGGAGTTTCGAGCCCTCCCGGGAGTGGTGTGTTGCTTTTTCCTTTGCTATGATAGCTTTGAAGATATGTTCTCATGGTGGTGAGAGTGGAGCAGGACTGTCTCGGTGGTGCAATTGGCTAGCGCGATCGGCTGTTAACCATAAGGTTGGAGTTTTGAGCCCTCCCGGGAGTGGTCTGTTGCTTTTTTCTTTGCTTTGATAGCTTTGAAGATATGTTCTGATGGTGGTGAAAGTGGAGCACGCCTGTTTCCGTGGTGGAATTGGCTAGTGCGATCGGCTGTTAACCGAAAGGTTGGAGGTTCGAGCCCACCCGGTGGTGGTTTGGCGCTTTTTATTCTTTGGGCTGATAGCTTTGAAGAAATGTTCTTATGGTGGTGAGAGTGGAGCAGGACTGTCTCCGTGGCGTAATTGGCTAGTGCGATCGGCTGTTAACAGAAAAGTTGGAGGTTCGAGCGCACCCGGGAGTGGTGTGTTGCTTTTTTCTTTGCGCTGATAGCTTTGAAGATATGTTCTGATAGTGGTGAGAGTAGAGCAGGACTGTCTCCGCGGCGCAATTGGCTAGCGCGATCGGCTGTTAACCGAAAGTTTGGAGTTTCGAGCCCTCCCGGGAGTGGTGTGTTGCTTTTTTCTTTGCTTTGATAGCTTTGAAGACATGTTCTGATGGTGGTGAAAGTGGAGCACGACTGTTTCCGTGACGGAATTGGCTAGTGCAATCGGCTGTAAACCGAAATGTTGGAGGTTCGAGCCCACCCGGTGGTGGTGCGGCGCTTTTTTTTCTTTGGGCTGATAGCTTTGAAGATATGTTCTTATGGTGGTGAGTGTGGAGCAGGACTGTCTCCGTGGCGCAATTGGCTAGTGCGATCGGCTGTTAACCGAAAGGTTGGAGTTTCAAGCCCACCCGTTGGTGGTGCTGCGCTTTTTTTTCTTTGGGCTGATAACTTTGAAGATATGTTCTGATGGTGGTGAGAGTGGAGCACGACTGTCTCCGTGGGGCAATTGGCTAGGGCGATTGGCTGTTAACCGTAAGGTTGAAGTTTCGAGCCCACCCGGTGGTGCTGCAGCCCTTTTTTTCATTGGTCTGATAGCTTTGAAGATATGTTCTTATGGTGGTGAGAGTGGAGCAGGACTGTCTCGGTGGCGCAATTGGCTAGCGCGATCGGCTGGTAACCATAAGGTTGGAGTTTTGAGCCCTCCCGGGAGTGGTCTGTTGCTTTTTTCTTTGCTTTGATAGCTTTGAAGATATGTTCTGATGGTGGTGAAAGTGGAGCACGACTGTTTCCGTGGCGGAATTGGCTAGTGCGATCGGCTGTTAACCGAAAGGTTTGAGGTTCGAGCCCACCCGGTGGTGGTTTGGCGCTTTTTTTTCTTTGGGCTTATAGCTTTGAAGAAATGTTCTTATGGTGGTGAGTGTGGAGCAGGACTGTCTCCGAGGCGCAATTGGCTAGTGCGATCGGCTGTTAACCGAAAAGTTGGAGGTTCGAGCGCTCCCGGGAGTGGTGTGTTGCTTTTTTCTTTGCGCTGATAGCTTTGAAGATATGTTCTGATGGTGGTGAGAGTGGAGCACGACTGTCTCCGCGGCGCAATTGGCTAGCGCGATCGGCTGTTAACCGAAAGTTTGGAGTTTCGAGCCCTCCCGGGAGTGGTGTATTGCTTTTTTCTTTGCTTTGATAGCTTTGAAGATATGTTCTGATGGTGGTGAAAGTGGAGCACGACTGTTTCCGTGGCGGAATTGGCTAGTGCGATCGGCTTTTAACCGAAAAGTTGGAGGTTCGAGCCCACCCGGTGGTGGTTTGGCGCTTTTTTTTTTCTTTGGGCTGATAACTTTGAAGATATGTTCTGATGGTGGTGAGAGTGGAGCAGGACTGTCTCCGTGTCGCAATTGGCTAGCGCGATCGGCTGTTAACCGAAAAGTTGGAGTTTCGATCCCACCCGGTGGTGATGCGGCGCTTTTTTTTCTTTGGGCTGATAGCTTTGAAGATATGTTCTGATGGTGGTGAGAGTGGACCACGACTGTCTCCGTGTCGCAATTGGCTAGCGTGATCGGCTGATAACCGAAAGGTTGGAGTTTCGAGCCCACCCGGTGGTGGTGCGGCGCTTTTTTTCTTTGGTCTGATAGCTCTGAAGAAATGTTCTGACAGTGGTGAGAGTGGAGCACGACTGTCTCCGTGGCGCAAATGGCTAGCGCGGTCGGCTTTTAACTGAAAGGTTGGAGGTTCGAGCCCACCCGGTGGTGGTGCGGCGCTTTTTTTCTTTGGGCTGATAGCTTTGAAGATATAATCTGATGGTGGTGAGAGTGGAGCAGGACTGTCTCCATGGCGCAATTGGCTAGCGCGATCGGCTGTTAATCGAAAAGTTGGAGGTGCGAGCCCTCCCGGTAGTGGTGTGTTGCTTTTTTTTGAGCTGATAGCTTTGAAGATATGTTCTGATGGTGGTGAGTGTGGAGCAGGACTGTCTCCGTGGCGCAATTGGCTAGTGCGATCGGCTGTTAACCGAAAGGTTGGAGGTTCGAGCCCACCCGGTGGTGGTTTGGCGCTTTTTTTTCTTTGAGCTGATAGCTCTGAAGAAATGTTTTGACATTGTTGAGAGTGGAGCACGACTGTCTCCGTGGCGCAATTGGCTGGCGCGATCGGCTGTTAACCGTAAGGTTGGAGGTTCGAGCCCACCCGGTGGTGGTGCGGCGCTTTTTTTTCTTTGGGCTGATAGCTTTGAAGATATGTTCTTATGGTGGTGAGAGTGGAGCAGGACTGTTTCCGCCGTAACCGTAACCGTAAGGTTGGAGGTTTTAACCGTAAGGTTGGAGGTTCGAGCCCACCCGGTGGTGGTGCGGCGCTTTTTTTTCTTTGTTCTGATAGCTTTGAAGATATGTTCTTATGGTGGTGGGAGTGGAGCAGGACTGTTTTCGCAGCGCAATTGGCTAGCGCAATCGGCTGTTAACCAAAAGGTTGGAATTTCGAGCACACCCGGTGGTGGTGCGGCGCTTTTTTTTCTTTGGGCTGATAACTTTGAAGATATGTTCTGATGGTGGTGAGAGCGGAGCAGGACTGTCTCCGTGTCGCAATTGGCTAGCGCGGTCGGCTGTTAACCGAAAGGTTGGAGTTTCGATCCCACCCGGTGGTGATGCGGCGCTTTTTTTTGGGCTGATAGCTTTGAAGATATGTTC
Organism: Rhipicephalus microplus; assembly: GCF_043290135.1. NCBI lineage: Eukaryota > Metazoa > Arthropoda > Arachnida > Ixodida > Ixodidae > Rhipicephalus > Rhipicephalus microplus. The sequence continues at coordinate 7,962,305 of NW_027464599.1, read as the reverse complement.
TGATGGTGGTGAGAGTGGACCACGACTGTCTCCGTGTCGCAATTGGCTAGCGCGATCGGCTGTTAACCGAAAGGTTGGAGGTTCAAGCCCACCCGGTGGTGGTGCGGCGCTTTTTTTTCTTTGGGCTGATAGCTCTGAAGAAATGTTCTGACAGTGGTGAGAGTGCAGCACGACTGTCTCCGTGGCGCAAAGGGCTAGCGCGATCGGCTTTTAACCGAAAGGTTGGAGGTTCGAGCCCACCCGGTGGTGGTGCGACGCTTTTTTTTCTTTGGGCTGATAGCTTTGAAGATATGTTCTGATGGTGTTGAGAGTGGTGCAGGACGGTCTCCTTGGCGCAATTGGCTAGCGCGATCGGCTGTTAATCGAAAGGTTGGAGGTTCGAGCCCTCCTGGGAGTGGTGTGTTGCTTTTTTCTTTGCGCTGATAGCTTTGAAGATATGTTCTGATGGTGGTGAGAGTGGAGCACGACTGTCCCCGTGGTGCAATTGGCTAGCGCGATGGGTTGTTGACCGAAAGGTTGGAGGTTCGAGCCCACCCGGTGGTAGTGCGGCGCTTTTTTTTCTTTGGGCAGATAGCTTTGAAGATATGTTCTGATGGTGGTGAGAGTGCAGCAGGACTGTCTCCGTGGCGCAATTGGCTAGCGTGATTGGCTGTTAACCGAAAGGTTGCAGTTTCGAGCCCACCTGGTGGTGCATGGGCGCTTTTTTTTCTTTGGGCTGATAGCTTTGAAGATATGTTCTTATGGTGGTGAGAGTGGACCACGACTGTCTCCGCTGCGCAATTGGCTAGCGCGATCGGCTGTTAACCGAAAGTTTGGAGTTTCGAGCCCTCCCGGGAGTGGTGTGTTGCTTTTTCCTTTGCTTTGATAGCTTTGAAGATATGTTCTGATGGTGGTGAAAGTGGAGCACGCCTGTTTCCGTGGCGGAATTGGCTAGTGCGATCGGCTGTTAACCGAAAGGTTGGAGGTTCGAGCCCACCCGGTGGTGGTTTGGCGCTTTTTATTCTTTGGGCTGATAGCTTTGAAGAAATGTTCTTATGGTGGTGAAAGTGGAGCAGGACTGTCTCCGTGGCGCAATTGGCTAGTGCTATTGGCTGTTAACCGAAAAGTTGGAGGTTCGAGCGCTCCCGGGAGTGGTGTGTTGCTTTTTTCTTTGCGCTGATAGCTTTGAAGATATGTTCTGATAGTGGTGAGAGTAGAGCAGGACTGTCTCCGCGGCGCAATTGGCTAGCGCGATCGGCTGTTAACCATAAGGTTGGAGTTTTGAGCCCTCCCGGGAGTGGTCTGTTGCTTTTTTCTTTGCTTTGATAGCTTTGAAGATATGTTCTGATGGTGGTGAAAGTGGAGCACGCCTGTTTCCGTGGCGGAATTGGCTAGTGCGATCGGCTGTTAACCGAAAGGTTGGAGGTTCGAGCCCACCCGGTGGTGGTTTGGCGCTTTTTATTCTTTGGGCTGATAGCTTTGAAGAAATGTTCTTATGGTGGTGAGAGTGGAGCAGGACTGTCTCCGTGGCGCAATTGGCTAGTGCTATTGGCTGTTAACCGAAAAGTTGGAGGTTCGAGCGCTCCCGGGAGTGGTGTGTTGCTTTTTTCTTTGCGCTGATAGCTTTGAAGATATGTTCTGATAGTGGTGAGAGTAGAGCAGGACTGTCTCCGCGGCGCAATTGGCTAGCGCGATCGGCTGTTAACCGAAAGTTTGGAGTTTCGAGCCCTCCCGGGAGTGGTGTGTTGCTTTTTTCTTTGCTTTGATAGCTTTGAAGACATGTTCTGATGGTGGTGAAAGTGGAGCACGACTGTTTCCGTGACGGAATTGGCTAGTGCAATCGGCTGTTAACCGAAATGTTGGAGTTTCGAGCACACCCGATGGTGGTGTGGCGCTTTTTTTTCTTTGGGCTGATAGCTCTGAAGAAATGTTCTGACAGTGGTGAGAGTGGAGCATGACTGTCTCCGTGGCGCAAATGGTTAGCGCGATCGGCTTTTAACCGAAAGGTTGGAGGTTCGAGCCCACCCGGTGGTGGTGCGGCGGTTTTTTTTCTTTGGGCTGATAGCTTTGAAGATATGTTTTTATGGTGGTGAGTATGGAGCAGGACTGTCTCCGTGGCGCAATTGGCTAGTGCGATCGGCTGTTAACCGAAAAGTTGGAGGTTCGAGCGCACCCGGGAGTGGTGTGTTGCTTTTTTCTTTGCTTTGATAGCTTTGAAGATATGTTCTGATGGTGGTGAAAGTGGAGCACGCCTGTTTCCGTGGCGGAATTGGCTAGTGCGATCGGCTGTTAACCGAAAGGTTGGAGGTTCGAGCCCACCCGGTGGTGGTTTGGCGCTTTTTATTCTTTGGGCTGATAGCTTTGAAGAAATGTTCTTATGGTGGTGAGAGTGGAGCAGGACTGTCTCCGTGGCGTAATTGGCTAGTGCGATCGGCTGTTAACAGAAAAGTTGGAGGTTCGAGCGCACCCGGGAGTGGTGTGTTGCTTTTTTCTTTGCGCTGATAGCTTTGAAGATATGTTCTGATAGTGGTGAGAGTAGAGCAGGACTGTCTCCGCGGCGCAATTGGCTAGCTTGATCGGCTGTTAACCGAAAGTTTGGAGTTTCGAGCCCTCCCGGGAGTGGTGTGTTGCTTTTTTCTTTGCTTTGATAGCTTTGAAGACATGTTCTGATGGTGGTGAAAGTGGAGCACGACTGTTTCCGTGACGGAATTGGCTAGTGCAATCGGCTGTAAACCGAAATGTTGGAGGTTCGAGCCCACCCGGTGGTGGTGCGGCGCTTTTTTTTTCTTTGGGCTGATAGCTTTGAAGATATGTTCTTATGGTGGTGAGTGTGGAGCAGGACTGTCTCCGTGGCGCAATTGGCTAGTGCGATCGGCTGTTAACCGAAAGGTTGGAGTTTCAAGCCCACCCGGTGGTGGTGCTGCGCTTTTTTTTCTTTGGGCTGATAACTTTGAAGATATGTTCTGATGGTGGTGAGAGTGGAGCACGACTGTCTCCGTGGGGCAATTGGCTAGGGCGATTGGCTGTTAACCGTAAGGTTGAAGTTTCGAGCCCACCCGGTGGTGCTGCGGCCCTTTTTCTTCATTGGTCTGATAGCTTTGAAGATATGTTCTTATGGTGGTGAGAGTGGAGCAGGACTGTCTCGGTGGCGCAATTGGCTAGCGCGATCGGCTGTTAACCATAAGGTTGGAGTTTTGAGCCCTCCCGGGAGTGGTCTGTTGCTTTTTTCTTTGCTTTGATAGCTTTGAAGATATGTTCTGATGGTGGTGAAAGTGGAGCACGACTGTTTCCGTGGCGGAATTGGCTAGTGCGATCGGCTGTTAACCGAAAGGTTTGAGGTTCGAGCCCACCCGGTGGTGGTTTGGCGCTTTTTTTTCTTTGGGCTTATAGCTTTGAAGAAATGTTCTTATGGTGGTGAGTGTGGAGCAGGACTGTCTCCGAGGCGCAATTGGCTAGTGCGATCGGCTGTTAACCGAAAAGTTGGAGGTTCGAGCGCTCCCGGGAGTGGTGTGTTGCTTTTTTCTTTGCGCTGATAGCTTTGAAGATATGTTCTGATGGTGGTGAGAAAGGAGCACGACTGTCTCCGCGGCGCAATTGGCTAGCACGATCGGCTGTTAACCGAAAGTTTGGAGTTTCGAGCCCTCCCGGGAGTGGTGTATTGCTTTTTTCTTTGCTTTGATAGCTTTGAAGATATGTTCTGATGGTGGTGAAAGTGGAGCACGACTGTTTCCGTGGCGGAATTGGCTAGTGCGATCGGCTTTTAACCGAAAGATTGGAGGTTCGAGCCCACCCGGTGGTGGTTTGGCGCTTTTTTTTTCTTTGGGCTGATAACTTTGAAGATATGTTCTGATGGTGGTGAGAGTGGAGCAGGACTGTCTCCGTGTCGCAATTGGCTAGCGCGATCGGCTGTTAACCGAAAAGTTGGAGTTTCGATCCCACCCGGTGGTGATGCGGCGCTTTTTATTCTTTGGGCTGATAGCTTTGAAGATATGTTCTGATGGTGGTGAGAGTGGACCACGACTGTCTCCGTGTCGCAATTGGCTAGCGTGATCGGCTGATAACCGAAAGGTTGGAGGTTGCAGCCCACCCGGTGGTGGTGCGGCGCTTTTTTTCTTTGGGCTGATAGCTCTGAAGAAATGTTCTGACAGTGGTGAGAGTGGAGCACGACTGTCTCCGTGGCGCAAATGGCTAGCGCGATCGGCTTTTAACTGAAAGGTTGGAGGTTCGAGCCCACCCGGTGGTGGTGCGGCGCTTTTTTTTCTTTGGGCTGATAGCTTTGAAGATATAATCTGATGGTGGTGAGAGTGGAGCAGGACTGTCTCCATGGCGCAATTGGCTAGCGCGATCGGCTGTTAATCGAAAAGTTGGAGGTGCGAGCCCTCCCGGTAGTGGTGTGTTGCTTTTTTTTGAGCTGATAGCTTTGAAGATATGTTCTGATGGTGGTGAGTGTGGAGCAGGACTGTCTCCGTGGCGCAATTGGCTAGTGCGATCGGCTGTTAACCGAAAGGTTGGAGGTTCGAGCCCACCCGGTGGTGGTTTGGCGCTTTTTTTTCTTTGAGCTGATAGCTCTGAAGAAATGTTTTGACATTGTTGAGAGTGGAGCACGACTGTCTCCGTGGCGCAATTGGCTGGCGCGATCGGCTGTTAACCGTAAGCTTGGAGGTTCGAGCCCACCCGGTGGTGGTGCGGCGCTTTTTTTTCTTTGGGCTGATAGCTTTGAAGATATGTTCTTATGTTGTGAGAGTGGAGCAGGACTGTTTCCGCCGTAACCGTAACCGTAAGGTTGGAGGTTTTAACCGTAAGGTTGGAGGTTCGAGCCCACCCGGTGGTGGTGCGGCGCTTTTTTTTCTTTGTGCTGATAGCTTTGAAGATATGTTCTTATGGTGGTGAGAGTGGAGCAGGACTGTTTCCGCAGCGCAATTGGCTAGCGCAATCGGCTGTTAACCGAAAGGTTGGAATTTCGAGCACACCCGGTGGTGGTGCGGCGCTTTTTTTTTCTTTGGGCTGATAACTTTGAAGATATGTTCTGATGGTGGTGAGAGCGGAGCAGGACTGTCTCCGTGTCGCAATTGGCTAGCGCGGTCGGCTGTTAACCGAAAGGTTGGAGTTTCGATCCCACCCGGTGGTGATGCGGCGCTTTTTTTTCTTTGGGCTGATAGCTCTGAAGAAATGTTCTGACAGTGGTGAGAGTGCAGCACGACTGTCTCCGTGGCGCAAAGGGCTAGCGCGATCGGCTTTTAACCGAAAGGTTGCAGTTTCGAGCCCACTTGGTGGTGCATGGGCGCTTTTTTTTCTTTGGGCTGATAGCTTTGAAGATATGTTCTTATGGTGGTGAGAGTGGACCACGACTGTCTCCGCTGCGCAATTGGCTAGCGCGATCGGCTGTTAACCGAAAGTTTGGAGTTTCGAGCCCTCCCGGGAGTGGTGTGTTGCTTTTTCCTTTGCTTTGATAGCTTTGAAGATATGTTCTGATGGTGGTGAAAGTGGAGCACGCCTGTTTCCGTGGCGGAATTGGCTAGTGCGATCGGCTGTTAACCGAAAGGTTGGAGTTTCGAGCCCACCCGGTGGTGGTTTGGCGCTTTTTATTCTTTGGGCTGATAGCTTTGAAGAAATGTTCTTATGGTGGTGAGAGTGGAGCAGGACTGTCTCCGTGGCGCAATTGGCTAGTGCTATTGGCTGTTAACCGAAAAGTTGGAGGTTCGAGCGCTCCCGGGAGTGGTGTGTTGCTTTTTTCTTTGCGCTGATAGCTTTGAAGATATGTTCTGATAGTGGTGAGAGTAGAGCAGGACTGTCTCCGCGGCGCAATTGGCTAGCGCGATCGGCTGTTAACCATAAGGTTGGAGTTTTGAGCCCTCCCGGGAGTGGTCTGTTGCTTTTTTTTTTGCTTTGATAGCTTTGAAGATATGTTCTGATGGTGGTGAAAGTGGAGCACGCCTGTTTCCGTGGCGGAATTGGCTAGTGCGATCGGCTGTTAACCGAAAGGTTGGAGGTTCGAGCCCACCCGGTGGTGGTTTGGCGCTTTTTATTCTTTGGGCTGATAGCTTTGAAGAAATGTTCTTATGGTGGTGAGAGTGGAGCAGGACTGTCTCCGTGGCGCAATTGGCTAGTGCTATTGGCTGTTAACCGAAAAGTTGGAGGTTCGAGCGCTCCCGGGAGTGGTGTGTTGCTTTTTTCTTTGCGCTGATAGCTTTGAAGATATGTTCTGATAGTGGTGAGAGTAGAGCAGGACTGTCTCCGCGGCGCAATTGGCTAGCGCGATCGGCTGTTAACCGAAAGTTTGGAGTTTCGAGCCCTCCCGGGAGTGGTGTGTTGCTTTTTTCTTTGCTTTGATAGCTTTGAAGACATGTTCTGATGGTGGTGAAAGTGGAGCACGACTGTTTCCGTGACGGAATTGGCTAGTGCAATCGGCTCTTAACCGAAATGTTGGAGTTTCGAGCACACCCGATGGTGGTGCGGCGCTTTTTTTTCTTTGGGCTGATAGCTCTGAAGAAATGTTCTGACAGTGCTGAGAGTGGAGCATGACTGTCTCCGTGGCGCAAATGGTTAGCGCGATCGGCTTTTAACCGAAAGGTTGGAGGTTCGAGCCCAACCGGTGGTGGTGCGGCGGTTTTTTTTCTTTGGGCTGATAGCTTTGAAGATATGTTTTTATGGTGGTGAGTATGGAGCAGGACTGTCTCCTAGGCGCAATTGGCTAGTGCGATCGGCTGTTAACCGAAAAGTTGGAGGTTCGAGCGCTCCCGGGAGTGGTGTGTTGCTTTTTTCTTTGCTTTGATAGCTTTGAAGATATGTTCTGATGGTGGTGAAAGTGGAGCACGACTGTTTTTGTGGCGGAATTGGCTAGTGCGATCGGCTATTAACCGAAAGGTTGGAGGTTCGAGCCCACCCGGTGGTGGTTTGGCGCTTTTTTTTTTCGGCTGATAGCTTTGAAGATATGTTCTGATGGTGGTGAGTATGGAGCAGGACTGTTTCCGTGGCGCAATTGGCTAGCGCGATCGGCTGTTAACCGAAAGGTTGGAGTTTCGAGCACACTCGATGGTGGTGCGGCGCTTTTTTTTCCTTTGGGCAGATAGCTCTGAAGAAATGTTCTGACAGTGGTGAGAGTGGAGCACGACTGTCTCCGTGGCGCAAATGGCTAGCGCGATCGCCTTTTAACCGAAAGGTTGGAGGTTCGAGCCCACCCGGTGGTGGTGCGGCGCTTTTTTTTTTGGGCTGATAGCTTTGAAGATATGTTCTGATGGTGGTGAGTATGGAGCAGGACTGTTTGCGTGGCGCAATTGGCTAGCGCGATCGGCTGTTAACCGAAAGGTTGGACTTTCGAGCACACTCGATGGTGGTGCGGCGCTTTTTTTTCCTTTGGGCTGATAGCTCTGAAGAAATGTTCTGACAGTGGTGAGAGTGGAGCACGACTGTCTCCGTGGCGCAAATGGCTAGCGCGATCGCCTTTTAACCGAAAGGTTGGAGGTTCGAGCCCACCCAGTGGTGGTGCGGCGCTTTTTTTTTCTTTGGGCTGATAGCTTTGAAGATATGTTCTGATGGTGGTGAGAGTGGAGCAGGACTATCTCCATGGCGCAATTGGCTAGCGCGATCGGCTGTTAATCGAAAAGTTGGAGGTGCTAGCCCTCCCGGTAGTGGTTTGTTGCTTTTTTTTTCTTTGGGCTGATAGCTTTGAAGATATGTTCTGATGGTGGTGAGTGTGGAGCAGGACTGTCTCCGTGGCGCAATTGGCTAGTGCGATCGGCTGTTAACCGAAAGGTTGGAGGTTCGAGCCCACCCGGTGGTGGTTTGGCGCTCTTTTTTCTTTGGGCTGATAGCTTTGAAGAAATGTTCTTATGGTGGTGAGTGTGGAGCAGGACTGTCTCCGTGGCGCAATTGGCTAGTGCGATCGGCTGTTAACCGAAAGGTTGGAGGTTCGACCCCACCCGGTGGTGGTGCGGCGCTTTTTTTTCTTTGGGCTGATAGCTTTGAAGAAATGTTCTTATGTTGGTGAGTGTGGAGCAGGACTGTCTCAGTGGCGCCATTGGCTAGTGCGATCGGCTGTTAACCGAAAAGTTGGAGGTTCGAGCGCTCCCGGGAGTGGTGTGTTGCTTTTTTCTTTGCGCTGATAGCTTTGAAGATATGTTCTGATGGTGGTGCGAGTGGAGCACGACTGTCTCCGCGGCGCAATTGGCTTGCGCGATCGGCTGTTAACCGAAAGTTTGGAGTTTCGAGCCCTCCCGGGAGTGGTATGTTGCTTTTTTCTTTGCTTTGATAGCTTTGAAGATATGTTCTGATGGTGGTGAGTGTGGAGCAGGACTGTTTCCGTGGCGCAATTGGCTAGCGCGATCGGCTGTTAACCGAAAGGTTGGAGTTTCGAGCACACCCGGTGGTGGTGCGGCGCTTTTTTTCAGGCTGATAGCTTTGAAGATATGTTCTGATGGTGGTGAGAGTGGAGCACGACTGTCTCCGTGGGGCAATTGGCTAGCGCGATCGGCTGTTAACCGAAAGGTTGAAGTTTCGAGCCCACCCGGTGGTGCTGCGGCGCTTTTTTTTCGTTGGTCTGATAGCTTTGAAGATATGTTCTGATGGTGGTAAGATTGAAGCAGGACTGTCTCGGTGGCGCAATTGGCTAGCGCAATCGGCTGTTAACCATAAGGTTGGAGTTTTGAGCCCTCCCAGGAGTGGTGTGTTGCTTTTTTCTTTGCTTTGATAGCTTTGAAGATATGTTCTGCTGGTGGTGAAAGTGGAGCACGACTGTTTCCGTGGTGGAATTGGCTAGTGCGATCGGCTGTTAACCGAAAGGTTGGAGGTTCGAGCCCACCCGGTGGTGGTTTGGCGCTTTTTTTTCTTTGGGCTGATAGCTTTGAAGATATGTTCTGATGGTGGTGAGTGTGGAGCAGGACTGTTTCCGTGGCGCAATTGGCTAGCGCGATCGGCTGTTAACCGAAAGGTTGGAGTTTCGAGCACACCCGGTGGTGGTGCGGCGCTTTTTTTTCTTTGGGCTGATAACTTTGAAGATATGTTCTGATGGTGGTGAGAGTGGAGCAGGACTGTCTCCGTGTCGCAATTGGCTAGCGCGATCGGCTGTTAACCGAAAGGTTGGAGGTTCGAGCCCACCCGGTGGTGGTGCGGCACTTTTTTTTCTTTGGGCTGATAGCTCTGAAGAAATGTTCTGACAGTGGTGAGAGTGGAGCACGACTGTCTCCGTGGCGCAAATGGCTAGCGCTATCGGCTCTTAACCAAAAGGTTGGAGGTACGAGCCCACCCGGTGGTGGTGGGGCGCTTTTTTTTCTTTGGGCTCATAGCTTTGAAGATATGTCCTGATGGTGGTGAGAGTGGAGCCGGGCTGTCTCCGTGGCGCAATTGGCTAGCGCGATTGGCTGTTAACCGAAAAGTTGGAGGTTCGAGGCCTCCCGGGAGTGGTATGTTGCTTTTTTCTTTGCGCTGATAGCTTTGAATATATCTTCTGATGGTGGTGAGAGAAGACCACGACTGTCTCCGTGGCGCAATCGGCTAGCGCGATCAGCTGTTAACCGAAAGGTTGGAGGTTCGAGCCCACCTGGTGGTGGTGCGGCGCTTTTTTTTCTTTGGGCTGGTAGCTCTGAAGAAATGTTTTGACAGTGGTGAGAGTGGAGCACGGCTGTCTCCGTGGCGCAAATGGCTGGCGCGATTGGCTGTTAACCGAAAGGTTGGAGGTTCGAGCCCACCCGGTGGTGGTGCGGCGCTTTTTTTTTTCTTTGGGCTGATAGCTTTGAAGATATGTTCTTATGGTGGTGAGAGTGGAGCAGGACTTTCTCCGTAGCGCAATTGGCTAGCGCGATCGGTTGTTGACCGAAAGGTTGGAGGTTCGAGCCCACCCGGTGGGGGCGCGGCGCTTTTTTTTCTTTGGGCTGATAGCTTTGAAGATATGTTCTGATGGTGGTGAGAGTGGAGCAGGACTGTCTCCTTGGCGCAATTGGCTAGCGTGAGTGTCTGTTAACCGAAAGGTTGGAGTTTCAAGCCCACCTGGTGGTGGATCGGCGCTTTTTTTTTGGGCTGATAGCTTTGAAGATATGTTCTGATAGTGGTGAGAGTGGAGCAGGACTGTCTCCGTGGCGCAATTGGCTAGCGCGATCGGCTGTTAGCCGAAAGGTTGGAGTTTCGATCCCACCCGGTGGTGATGCGGCGCTTTTTTTTCTTTGAGCTGATAGCTTTGAAGATATGTTCTGATGGTGGTAGAGTGGACCACGACTGTCTCCGTGGCGCAATTGGCTAGCGCGATCGGCTGTTAACCGAAAGGTTGGAGGTTCGAGCCCACCCGGTGGTGGTTTTTCGCTTTTTTTTCTGTGGGCTGATAGCTCTGAAGAAATGTTCTGACAGTGGTGAGAGTGAAGCACGACTGTCTCCGTGGCACAAATGGCTAGCGCGATCGGCTGTTTACCGAAAAATTGGAGGTTCGAGCCCACCCGGTGGTGGTGCGGTGCTTTTTTTTTCGGGCTGATATCTTTGAAGATATGTTCTGATGGTGGTGAGAGTGGAGCAGGACTGTCTCCGTGGTGCAATTGGCTAGCGCGATCGGCTGTTAACCAAAAGGTTGGAGGTTGGAGCCCACCCGGTGGTGGTGCGGCCCTTTTTTTTCTTTGGGCTGATAGCTCTGAAGAAATGTTCTGACAGTGGTGAGAGTGGAGCACGACTGTCTCCGTGGCGCAAATGGCTAGCGCTATCGGCTCTTAACCAAAAGGTTGGAGGTACGAGCCCACCCGGTGGTGGTGGGGCGCTTTTTTTTCTTTGGGCTGATAGCTTTGAAGATATGTTCTGATGGTGGTGAGAGTGGAGGCGGGCTGTCTCCGTGGCGCAATTGGCTAGCGCGATTGGCTGTTAACCGAAAAGTTGGAGGTTCGAGGCCTCCCGGGAGTGGTATGTTGCTTTTTTCTTTGCGCTGATAGCTTTGAATATATCTTCTGATGGTGGTGAGAGAGGACCACGACTGTCTCCGTGGCGCAATCGGCTAGCGCGATCAGCTGTTAACCGAAAGGTTGGAGGTTCGAGCCCACCTGGTGGTGGTGCGGCGCTTTTTTTTCTTTGGGCTGGTAGCTCTGAAGAAATGTTTTGACAGTGGTGAGAGTGGAGCACGACTGTCTCCGTGGCGCAAATGGCTGGCGCGATCGGCTGTTAACCGAAAGGTTGGAGGTTCGTGCGCACCCGGTGGTGGTGCGGCGCTTTTTTTTCTTTGGGCTGATAGCTTTGAAGATATGTTCTGATGGTGGTGAGAGTGGAGCAGGACTGTCTCCGTGGCGCAATTGGCTAGCGCGATCGGCTGTTAGCCGAAAGGTTGGAGTTTCGATCCCACCCGGTGGTGATGCGGCGCTTTTTTTTCTTTGAGCTGATAGCTTTGAAGATATGTTCTGATGGTGGTGAGAGTGGACCACGACTGTCTCCGTGGCACAAATGGCTAGCGCGATCGGCTGTTTACCGAAAAATTGGAGGTTCGAGCCCACCGGGTGGTGGTGCGGTGCTTTTTTTTCGGGCTGATAGCTTTGAAGATATGTTCTGATGGTGGTGAGAGTGGAGCAGGACTGTCTCCATGGCGCAATGGGCTAGCGCGATTGGCTGTTAATCGAAAAGTTGGAGGTGCGAGCCCTCTTGGTAGTGGTGTGTTGCTTTTTTCATTGCGCTGATAGCTTTGAAGATATGTTCTGATGGTGGTGAGAGTGAAGCAGGACTGTCTCCGTGGCGCAATTGGCTAGCGCGATCAGTTGTTAACCGAAAGGTTGGAGGTTCGAGCCCACCCGGTGGTGGTGCGGCGCTTTTTTTTCTTTGGGCTGATAGCTTTGAAGATATGTTCTGATGGTGGTGAGAGTGGAGCAGGACTGTCTCCATGGCGCAATTGGCTAGCGCGATCGGCTGTTAATCAAAAAGTTGGAGGTTCGAGCCCTCCTGGTAGTGGTGTGTTGCTTTTTCTTTGCGCTGATAGCTTTAAAGAAATGTACTGATGGTGGTGAGAGTGAAGCACGACTGTCTCCGTGGCGCAATTGGCTAGCGCGATCAGTTGTTAACCGAAAGGTTGGAGGTTCGAGCCCACCCGGTGGTGGTGCGGCGCTTTTTTTTCTTTGGGCTGATAGCTTTGAAGATATGTTCTGATGGTGGTGAGAGTGAAGCAGGACTGTCTCCGTGGCGCTATTGGCTAGCGTGATCGGCTGTTAACTGAAAGGTTGGAGTTTCGAGCCCACCTGGTGGTGGATCGGCGCTTTTTTTCTTTGGGCTGATAGCTTTGAAGATATGTTCTAATGGTGGTGAGAGTGGAGCAGGACTGTCTCCGTGGCGCAATTGGCTAGCGCGATCGGCTGTTAACCGAAAGGTTGGAGTTTCAAGCCCATTCGGTGGTGGTGTGGCGCATTTTTTGGGCTATAGCTTTGAAGATATGTTCTGATGGTGGTGAGAGTGGAGCAGGACTGTCTCCTTGGCGCAATTGGCTAGCGCGATCGGCTGTTTACCGAAAAATTGGAGGTTCGAGCCCACCCGGTGGTGGTGCGGTGCTTTTTTTTTCGGGCTGATAGCTTTGAAGATATGTTCTGATGGTGGTGAGAGTGGAGTAGGACTGTCTCCGTGGTGCAATTGGCTAGCGCGATCGGCTGTTAACCAAAAGGTTGGAGGTTCAAGCCCACCCGGTGGTGGTGCGGCGCTTTTTTTTCTTTGCGCTGATAGCTTTGAAGATATGTTCTGATGGTGGTGAGAGTGGAGCCCGACTGTCTCCGTGGGGCAATTGGCTAGCGCGATCGGCTGTTAACTGAAAGGTTCAAGTTTCGAGCCCACCCGGTGGTGGTGCGGCGCTTTTTTTCTTTGGGCTCATAGCTTTGAAGATATGTTCTAATAGTGGTGAGAGCGGAGCAGGACTGTCTCCGTGGCGCAATTGGCTAGCGCGATCGGCTGTTAACCGAAAGGTTGGAGTTTCACGCCCACCCGGTGGTGGTGCTGCGCTTTTTTTTCTTTGGGCTGATAACTTTGAAGATATGTTCAGATGGGGGTGAGAGTGGAGCAGGACTGTCTCCGTGGCGCAATTGGCTAGCGCGATTGGCTGTTAATCGAAAAGTTGTAGGTGCGAGCCCTCTTGGTAGTGGTGTGTTGCTTTTTTCATTGCGCTGATAGCTTTGAAGATATGTTCTGATGGTGGTGAGAGTGAAGCACGACTGTCTCCGTGGCGCAATTGGCTAGCGCGATCAGTTGTTAACCGAAAGGTTGGAGGTTCGAGCCCACCCGGTGGTGGTGCGGCGCTTTTTTTTCTTTGGGCTGATAGCTTTGAAGATATGTTCTGATGGTGGTGAGAGTGGAGCAGGACTGTCTCCATGGCGCAATTGGCTAGCGCGATCGGCTGTTAATCAAAAAGTTGGAGGTTCGAGCCCTCCTGGTAGTGGTGTGTTGCTTTTTCTTTGCGCTGATAGCTTTAAAGAAATGTACTGATGGTGGTGAGAGTGAAGCACGACTGTCTCCGTGGCGCAATTGGCTAGCGCGATCAGTTGTTAACCGAAAGGTTGGAGGTTCGAGCCCACCCGGTGGTGGTGCGGCGCTTTTTTTTCTTTGGGCTGATAGCTTTGAAGATATGTTCTGATGGTGGTGAGAGTGAAGCAGGACTGTTTCCGTGGCGCTATTGGCTAGCGTGATCGGCTGTTAACTGAAAGGTTGGAGTTTCGAGCCCACCTGGTGGTGGATCGGCGCTTTTTTTTCTTTGGGCTGATAGCTTTGAAGATATGTTCTAATGGTGGTGAGAGTGGAGCAGGACTGTCTCCGTGGCGCAATTGGCTAGCGCGATCGGCTGTTAACCAAAAGGTTGGAGGTTCAAGCCCACCCGGTGGTGGTGCGGCGCTTTTTTTTCTTTGCGCTGATAGCTTTGAAGATATGTTCTGATGGTGGTGAGAGTGGAGCCCGACTGTCTCCGTGGGGCAATTGGCTAGTGCAATCGGCTGTTAACCGAAATGTTGGAGTTTCGAGCACACCCGATGGTGGTGCGGCGCTTTTTTTTCTTTGGGCTGATAGCTTTGAAGATATGTTCTGATGGTGGTGAGAGTGGAGCCCGACTGTCTCCGTGGGGCAATTGGCTAGCGCGATCGGCTGTTAACTGAAAGGTTCAAGTTTCGAGCCCACCCGGTGGTGGTGCGGCGCTTTTTTTCTTTGGGCTCATAGCTTTGAAGATATGTTCTAATAGTGGTGAGAGTGGAGCAGGACTGTCTCCGTGGCGCAATTGGCTAGCGCGATCGGCTGTTAACCGAAAGGTTGGAGTTTCACGCCCACCTGGTGGTGGATCGGCGCTTTTTTTTCTTTGGGCTGATAGCTTTGAAGATATGTTCTAATGGTGGTGAGAGTGGAGCAGGACTGTCTCCGTGGCGCAATTGGCTAGCGCGATCGGCTGTTAACCGAAAGGTTGGAGTTTCAAGCCCATTCGGTGGTGGTGTGGCGCTTTTTTTGGGCTATAGCTTTGAAGATATCTTCTGATGGTGGTGAGAGTGGAGCAGGACTGTCTCCTTGGCGCAATTGGCTAGCGCGATCGGCTGTTTACCGAAAAATTGGAGGTTCGAGCCCACCCGGTGGTGGTGCGGTGCTTTTTTTTTCGGGCTGATAGCTTTGAAGATATGTTCTGATGGTGGTGAGAGTGGAGTAGGACTGTCTCCGTGGTGCAATTGGCTAGCGCGATCGGCTGTTAACCAAAAGGTTGGAGGTTCAAGCCCACCCGGTGGTGGTGCGGCGCTTTTTTTTCTTTGCGCTGATAGCTTTGAAGATATGTTCTGATGGTGGTGAGAGTGGAGCCCGACTGTCTCCGTGGGGCAATTGGCTAGTGCAATCGGCTGTTAACCGAAATGTTGGAGTTTCGAGCACACCCGATGGTGGTGCGGCGCTTTTTTTTCTTTGGGCTGATAGCTCTGAAGAAATGTTCTGACAGTGGTGAGAGTGGAGCATGACTGTCTCCGTGGCGCAAATGGTTAGCGCGATCGGCTTTTAACCGAAAGTTTGGAGGTTCGAGCCCACCCGGTGGTGGTGCGGCGGTTTTTTTTCTTTGGGCTGATAGCTTTGAAGATATGTTTTTATGGTGGTGAGTATGGAGCAGGACTGTCTCCGTGGCGCAATTGGCTAGTGCGATCGGCTGTTAACCGAAAAGTTGGAGGTTCGAGCGCTCCCGGGAGTGGTGTGTTGCTTTTTTCTTTGCTTTGATAGCTTTGAAGATATGTTCTGATGGTGGTGAAAGTGGAGCACGACTGTTTTCGTGGCGGAATTGGCTAGTGCGATCGGCTATTAACCGAAAGGTTGGAGGTTCGAGCCCACCCGGTGGTGGTTGGCGCTTTTTTTTTGGGCTGATAGCTTTGAAGATATGTTCTGATGGTGGTGAGTATGGAGCAGGACTGTTTCCGTGGCGCAATTGGGTAGCGCGATCGGCTGTTAACCGAAAGGTTGGAGTTTCGAGCACACTCGATGGTGGTGCGGCGCTTTTTTTTTCTTTGGGCTGATAGCTCTGAAGAAATGTTCTGACAGTGGTGAGAGTGGAGCACGACTGTCTCCGTGGCGCAAATGGCTAGCGCGATCGCTTTTTAACCAAAAGGTTGGAGGTTCGAGCCCACCCGGTGGTGGTGCGGCGCTTTTTTTTTTGGGCTGATAGCTTTGAAGATATGTTCTGATGGTGGTGAGAGTGGAGCAGGACTGTCTCCATGGCGCAATTGGCTAGCGCGATCGGCTGTTAATCGAAAAGTTGGAGGTGCTAGCCCTCCCGGTAGTGGTTTGTTGCTTTTTTTTTCTTTGGGCTGATAGCTTTGAAGATATGTTCTGATGGTGGTGAGTGTGGAGCAGGACTGTCTCCGTGGCGCAATTGGCTAGTGCGATCGGCTGTTAACCGAAAGGTTGGAGGTTCGAGCGCTCCCGGGAGTGGTGTGTTGCTTTTTTCTTTGCGCTGATAGCTTTAAGATATGTTCTGATGGTGGTGCGAGTGGAGCACGACTGTCTCCGCGGCGCAATTGGCTAGCGCGATCGGCTGTTAACCGAAAGTTTGGAGTTTCGAGCCCTCCCGGGAGTGGTATGTTGCTTTTTTCTTTGCTTTGATAGCTTTGAAGATATGTTCTGATGGTGGTGAGTGTGGAGCAGGACTGTTTCCGTGGCGCAAATGGCTAGCGCGATCGGCTGTTAACCGAAAGGTTGGAGTTTCGAGCACACCCGGTGGTGGTTGGCGCTTTTTTTTTGGGCTGATAGCTTTGAAGATATGTTCTGATGGTGGTGAGTATGGAGCAGGACTGTTTCCGTGGCGCAATTGGCTAGCGCGATCGGCTGTTAACCGAAAGGTTGGAGTTTCGAGCACACTCGATGGTGGTGCGGCGCTTTTTTTTTCTTTGGGCTGATAGCTCTGAAGAAATGTTCTGACAGTGGTGAGAGTGGAGCACGACTGTCTCCGTGGCGCAAATGGCTAGCGCGATCGCCTTTTAA
The DNA here is from genome assembly GCF_043290135.1 of Rhipicephalus microplus. Classification (NCBI taxonomy): domain Eukaryota; kingdom Metazoa; phylum Arthropoda; class Arachnida; order Ixodida; family Ixodidae; genus Rhipicephalus; species Rhipicephalus microplus. Next base: position 7,945,913 of record NW_027464599.1, on the reverse strand, counting down.
CCAAAAGGTTGGAGGTTCGAGCCCACCCGGTGGTGGTGCGGCGCTTTTTTTTCTTTGGGCTGATAGCTTTGAAGATATGTTCTGATGGTGGTGAGAGTGGAGCAGGACTGTCTCCATGGCGCAATTGGCTAGCGCGATTGGCTGTTAATCGAAAAGTTGTAGGTGCGAGCCCTCTTGGTAGTTGTGTGTTGCTTTTTTCATTGCGCTGATAGCTTTGAAGATATGTTCTGATGGTGGTGAGAGTGAAGCACGACTGTCTCCGTGGCGCAATTGGCTAGCGCGATCAGTTGTTAACCGAAAGGTTGGAGGTTCGAGCCCACCCGGTGGTGGTGCGGCGCTTTTTTTTCTTTGGGCTGATAGCTTTGAAGATATGTTCTGATGGTGGTGAGAGTGGAGCAGGACTGTCTCCATGGCGCAATTGGCTAGCGCGATCGGCTGTTAATCAAAAAGTTGGAGGTTCGAGCCCTCCTGGTAGTGGTGTGTTGCTTTTTCTTTGCGCTGATAGCTTTAAAGAAATGTACTGATGGTGGTGAGAGTGAAGCACGACTGTCTCCGTGGCGCAATTGGCTAGCGCGATCAGTTGTTAACCGAAAGGTTGGAGGTTCGAGCCCACCCGGTGGTGGTGCGGCGCTTTTTTTTCTTTGGGCTGATAGCTTTGAAGATATGTTCTGATGGTGGTGAGAGTGAAGCAGGACTGTTTCCGTGGCGCTATTGGCTAGCGTGATCGGCTGTTAACTGAAAGGTTGGAGTTTCGAGCCCACCTGGTGGTGGATCGGCGCTTTTTTTTCTTTGGGCTGATAGCTTTGAAGATATGTTCTAATGGTGGTGAGAGTGGAGCAGGACTGTCTCCGTGGCGCAATTGGCTAGCGCGATCGGCTGTTAACCGAAAGGTTGGAGTTTCAAGCCCATTCGGTGGTGGTGTGGCGCTTTTTTTTGGGCTATAGCTTTGAAGATATGTTCTGATGGTGGTGAGAGTGGAGCAGGACTGTCTCCTTGGCGCAATTGGCTAGCGCGATCGGCTGTTTACCGAAAAATTGGAGGTTCGAGCCCACCCGGTGGTGGTGCGGTGCTTTTTTTTCGGGCTGATAGCTTTGAAGATATGTTCTGATGGTGGTGAGAGTGGAGTAGGACTGTCTCCGTGGTGCAATTGGCTAGCGCGATCGGCTGTTAACCAAAAGGTTGGAGGTTCAAGCCCACCCGGTGGTGGTGCGGCGCTTTTTTTTCTTTGCGCTGATAGCTTTGAAGATATGTTCTGATGGTGGTGAGAGTGGAGCCCGACTGTCTCCGTGGGGCAATTGGCTAGCGCGATCGGCTGTTAACTGAAAGGTTCAAGTTTCGAGCCCACCCGGTGGTGGTGCGGCGCTTTTTTTCTTTGGGCTCATAGCTTTGAAGATATGTTCTAATAGTGGTGAGAGTGGAGTAGGACTGTCTCCGTGGCGCAATTGGCTAGCGCGATCGGCTGTTAACCGAAAGGTTGGAGTTTCACGCCCACCTGGTGGTGGATCGGCGCTTTTTTTTCTTTGGGCTGATAGCTTTGAAGATATGTTCTAATGGTGGTGAGAGTGGAGCAGGACTGTCTCCGTGGCGCAATTGGCTAGCGCGATCGGCTGTTAACCGAAAGGTTGGAGTTTCAAGCCCATTCGGTGGTGGTGTGGCGCTTTTTTTTGGGCTATAGCTTTGAAGATATCTTCTGATGGTGGTGAGAGTGGACCACGACTGTCTCCGTGGCACAAATGGCTAGCGCGATCGGCTGTTTACCGAAAAATTGGAGGTTCGAGCCCACCCGGTGGTGGTGCGGTGCTTTTTTTTTCGGGCTGATAGCTTTGAAGATATGTTCTGATGGTGGTGAGAGTGGAGCAGGACTGTCTCCTTGGCGCAATTGGCTAGCGCGATCGGCTGTTTACCGAAAAATTGGAGGTTCGAGCCCACCCGGTGGTGGTGCGGTGCTTTTTTTTCGGGCTGATAGCTTTGAAGATATGTTCTGATGGTGGTGAGAGTGGAGTAGGACTGTCTCCGTGGTGCAATTGGCTAGCGCGATCGGCTGTTAACCAAAAGGTTGGAGGTTCAAGCCCACCCGGTGGTGGTGCGGCGCTTTTTTTCTTTGCGCTGATAGCTTTGAAGATATGTTCTGATGGTGGTGAGAGTGGAGCCCGACTGTCTCCGTGGGGCAATTGGCTAGTGCAATCGGCTGTTAACCGAAATGTTGGAGTTTCGAGCACACCCGATGGTGGTGCGGCGCTTTTTTTTCTTTGGGCTGATAGCTCTGAAGAAATGTTCTGACAGTGGTGAGAGTGGAGCATGACTGTCTCCGTGGCGCAAATGGTTAGCGCGATCGGCTTTTAACCGAAAGGTTGGAGGTTCGAGCCCACCCGGTGGTGGTGCGGCGGTTTTTTTCTTTGGGCTGATAGCTTTGAAGATATGTTTTTATGGTGGTGAGTATGGAGCAGGACTGTCTCCGTGGCGCAATTGGCTAGTGCGATCGGCTGTTAACCGAAAAGTTGGAGGTTCGAGCGCTCCCGGGAGTGGTGTGTTGCTTTTTTCTTTGCTTTGATAGCTTTGAAGATATGTTCTGATGGTGGTGAAAGTGGAGCACGACTGTTTTCGTGGCGGAATTGGCTAGTGCGATCGGCTATTAACCGAAAGGTTGGAGGTTCGAGCCCACCCGGTGGTGGTGCGGTGCTTTTTTTTTCGGGCTGATAGCTTTGAAGATATGTTCTGATGGTGGTGAGAGTGGAGCAGGACTGTCTCCATGGCGCAATGGGCTAGCGCGATTGGCTGTTAATCGAAAAGTTTGAGGTGCGAGCCCTCTTGGTAGTGGTGTGTTGCTTTTTTCATTGCGCTGATAGCTTTGAAGATATGTTCTGATGGTGGTGAGAGTGAAGCACGACTGTCTCCGTGGCGCAATTGGCTAGCGCGATCAGTTGTTAACCGAAAGGTTGGAGGTTCGAGCCCTCCTGGTAGTGGTGTGTTGCTTTTTCTTTGCGCTGATAGCTTTAAAGAAATGTACTGATGGTGGTGAGAGTGAAGCACGACTGTCTCCGTGGCGCAATTGGCTAGCGCGATCAGTTGTTAACCGAAAGGTTGGAGGTTCGAGCCCACCCGGTGGTGGTGCGGCGCTTTTTTTTCTTTGGGCTGATAGCTTTGAAGATATGTTCTGATGGTGGTGAGAGTGAAGCAGGACTGTCTCCGTGGCGCTATTGGCTAGCGTGATCGGCTGTTAACTGAAAGGTTGGAGTTTCGAGCCCACCTGGTGGTGGATCGGCGCTTTTTTTTCTTTGGGCTGATAGCTTTGAAGATATGTTCTAATGGTGGTGAGAGTGGAGCAGGACTGCCTCCGTGGCGCAATTGGCTAGCGCGATCGGCTGTTAACCGAAAGGTTGGAAATTCAAGCCCATTCGGTGGTGGTGTGGCGCTTTTTTTGGGCTATAGCTTTGAAGATATGTTCTGATGGTGGTGAGAGTGGAGCAGGACTGTCTCCTTGGCGCAATTGGCTAGCGCGATCGGCTGTTTACCGAAAAATTGGAGGTTCGAGCCCACCCGGTGGTGGTGCGGTGCTTTTTTTTTCGGGCTGATAGCTTTGAAGATATGTTCTGATGGTGGTGAGAGTGGAGTAGGACTGTCTCCGTGGTGCAATTGGCTAGCGCGATCGGCTGTTAACCAAAAGGTTGGAGGTTCAAGCCCACCCGGTGGTGGTGCGGCGCTTTTTTTTCTTTGCGCTGATAGCTTTGAAGATATGTTCTGATGGTGGTGAGAGTGGAGCCCGACTGTCTCCGTGGGGCAATTGGCTAGCGCGATCGGCTGTTAACTGAAAGGTTCAAGTTTCGAGCCCACCCGGTGGTGGTGCGGCGCTTTTTTTCTTTGGGCTCATAGCTTTGAAGATATGTTCTAATAGTGGTGAGAGTGGAGTAGGACTGTCTCCGTGGTGCAATTGGCTAGCGCGATCAGTTGTTAACCGAAAGGTTGGAGGTTCGAGCCCACCCGGTGGTGGTGCGGCGCTTTTTTTTCTTTGGGCTGATAGCTTTGAAGATATGTTCTGATGGTGGTGAGAGTGAAGCAGGACTGTCTCCGTGGCGCAATTGGCTAGCGCGATCGGCTGTTAACCGAAAGGTTGGAGTTTCATGCCCACCCGGTGGTGGTGCTGCGCTTTTTTTTCTTTGGGCTGATAACTTTGAAGATATGTTCAGATGGGGGTGAGAGTGGAGCAGGACTGTCTCCGTGGCGCAATTGGCTAGCGCGATTGGCTGTTAATCGAAAAGTTGTAGGTGCGAGCCCTCTTGGTAGTGGTGTGTTGCTTTTTTCATTGCGCTGATAGCTTTGAAGATATGTTCTGATGGTGGTGAGAGTGAAGCACGACTGTCTCCGTGGCGCAATTGGCTAGCGCGATCAGTTGTTAACCGAAAGGTTGGAGGTTCGAGCCCACCCGGTGGTGGTGCGGCGCTTTTTTTTCTTTGGGCTGATAGCTTTGAAGATATGTTCTGATGGTGGTGAGAGTGGAGCAGGACTGTCTCCATGGCGCAATTGGCTAGCGCGATCGGCTGTTAATCAAAAAGTTGGAGGTTCGAGCCCTCCTGGTAGTGGTGTGTTGCTTTTTCTTTGCGCTGATAGCTTTAAAGAAATGTACTGATGGTGGTGAGAGTGAAGCACGACTGTCTCCGTGGCGCAATTGGCTAGCGCGATCAGTTGTTAACCGAAAGGTTGGAGGTTCGAGCCCACCCGGTGGTGGTGCGGCGCTTTTTTTTCTTTGGGCTGATAGCTTTGAAGATATGTTCTGATGGTGGTGAGAGTGAAGCAGGACTGTTTCCGTGGCGCTATTGGCTAGCGTGATCGGCTGTTAACTGAAAGGTTGGAGTTTCGAGCCCACCTGGTGGTGGATCGGCGCTTTTTTTTCTTTGGGCTGATAGCTTTGAAGATATGTTCTAATGGTGGTGAGAGTGGAGTAGGACTGTCTCCGTGGCGCAATTGGCTAGCGCGATCGGCTGTTAACCAAAAGGTTGGAGGTTCAAGCCCACCCGGTGGTGGTGCGGCGCTTTTTTTTCTTTGCGCTGATAGCTTTGAAGATATGTTCTGATGGTGGTGAGAGTGGAGCCCGACTGTCTTCGTGGGGCAATTGGCTAGCGCGATCGGCTGTTAACTGAAAGGTTCAAGTTTCGAGCCCACCAGGTGGTGTTGCGGCGCTTTTTTTCTTTGGGCTCATAGCTTTGAAGATATGTTCTAATAGTGGTGAGAGTGGAGCAGGACTGTCTCCGTGGCGCAATTGGCTAGCGCGATCGGCTGTTAACCGAAAGGTTGGAGTTTCACGCCCACCTGGTGGTGGATCGGCGCTTTTTTTTCTTTGGGCTGATAGCTTTGAAGATATGTTCTAATGGTGGTGAGAGTGGAGCAGGACTGTCTCCGTGGCGCAATTGGCTAGCGCGATCGGCTGTTAACCGAAAGGTTGGAGTTTCAAGCCCATTCGGTGGTGGTGTGGCGCTTTTTTTTTGGGCTATAGCTTTGAAGATATCTTCTGATGGTGGTGAGAGTGGAGCAGGACTGTCTCCTTGGCGCAATTGGCTAGCGCGATCGGCTGTTTACCGAAAAATTGGAGGTTCGAGCCCACCCGGTGGTGGTGCGTTGCTTTTTTTTTCGGGCTGATAGCTTTGAAGATATGTTCTGATGGTGGTGAGAGTGGAGTAGGACTGTCTCCGTGGTGCAATTGGCTAGCGCGATCGGCTGTTAACCAAAAGGTTGGAGGTTCAAGCCCACCCGGTGGTGGTGCGGCGCTTTTTTTTCTTTGCGCTGATAGCTTTGAAGATATGTTCTGATGGTGGTGAGAGTGGAGCCCGACTGTCTCCGTGGGGCAATTGGCTAGTGCAATCGGCTGTTAACCGAAATGTTGGAGTTTCGAGCACACCCGATGGTGGTGCGGCGCTTTTTTTTCTTTGGGCTGATAGCTCTGAAGAAATGTTCTGACAGTGGTGAGAGTGGAGCATGACTGTCTCCGTGGCGCAAATGGTTAGCGCGATCGGCTTTTAACCGAAAGTTTGGAGGTTCGAGCCCACCCGGTGGTGGTGCGGCGGTTTTTTTTCTTTGGGCTGATAGCTTTGAAGATATGTTTTTATGGTGGTGAGTATGGAGCAGGACTGTCTCCGTGGCGCAATTGGCTAGTGCGATCGGCTGTTAACCGAAAAGTTGGAGGTTCGAGCGCTCCCGGGAGTGGTGTGTTGCTTTTTTCTTTGCTTTGATAGCTTTGAAGATATGTTCTGATGGTGGTGAAAGTGGAGCACGACTGTTTTCGTGGCGGAATTGGCTAGTGCGATCGGCTATTAACCGAAAGGTTGGAGGTTCGAGCCCACCCGGTGGTGGTTGGCGCTTTTTTTTTGGGCTGATAGCTTTGAAGATATGTTCTGATGGTGGTGAGTATGGAGCAGGACTGTTTCCGTGGCGCAATTGGCTAGCGCGATCGGCTGTTAACCGAAAGGTTGGAGTTTCGAGCACACTCGATGGTGGTGCGGCGCTTTTTTTTTCTTTGGGCTGATAGCTCTGAAGAAATGTTCTGACAGTGGTGAGAGTGGAGCACGACTGTCTCCGTGGCGCAAATGGCTAGCGCGATCGCTTTTTAACCGAAAGGTTGGAGGTTCGAGCCCACCCGGTGGTGGTGCGGCGCTTTTTTTTTGGGCTGATAGCTTTGAAGATATGTTCTGATGGTGGTGAGAGTGGAGCAGGACTGTCTCCATGGCGCAATTGGCTAGCGCGATCGGCTGTTAATCGAAAAGTTGGAGGTGCTAGCCCTCCCGGTAGTGGTTTGTTGCTTTTTTTTTCTTTGGGCTGATAGCTTTGAAGATATGTTCTGATGGTGGTGAGTGTGGAGCAGGACTGTCTCCGTGGCGCAATTGGCTTGTGCGATCGGCTGTTAACCGAAAGGTTGGAGGTTCGAGCGCTCCCGGGAGTGGTGTGTTGCTTTTTTCTTTGCGCTGATAGCTTTAAGATATGTTCTGATGGTGGTGCGAGTGGAGCACGACTGTCTCCGCGGCGCAATTGGCTAGCGCGATCGGCTGTTAACCGAAAGTTTGGAGTTTCGGGCCCTCCCGGGAGTGGTATGTTGCTTTTTTCTTTGCTTTGATAGCTTTGAAGATATGTTCTGATGGTGGTGAGTGTGGAGCAGGACTGTTTCCGTGGCGCAAATGGCTAGCGCGATCGGCTGTTAACCGAAAGGTTGGAGTTTCGAGCACACCCGGTGGTGGTTGGCGCTTTTTTTTTTGGGGCTGATAGCTTTGAAGATATGTTCTGATGGTGGTGAGTATGGAGCAGGACTGTTTCCGTGGCGCAATTGGCTAGCGCGATCGGCTGTTAACCGAAAGGTTGGAGTTTCGAGCACACTCGATGGTGGTGCGGCGCTTTTTTTTTCTTTGGGCTGATAGCTCTGAAGAAATGTTCTGACAGTGGTGAGAGTGGAGCACGACTGTCTCCGTGGCGAAAATGGCTAGCGCGATCGCCTTTTAACCGAAAGGTTGGAGGTTCGAGCCCACCCGGTGGTGGTGCGGCGCTTTTTTTTCTTTGGGCTGATAGCTTTGAAGATATGTTCTGATGGTGGTGAGAGTGGAGCAGGACTGTCTCCATGGCGCAATTGGCTAGCGCGATTGGCTGTTAATCGAAAAGTTGTAGGTGCGCGCCCTCTTGGTAGTGGTGTGTTGCTTTTTTCATTGCGCTGATAGCTTTGAAGATATGTTCTGATGGTGGTGAGAGTGAAGCACGACTGTCTCCGTGGCGCAATTGGCTAGCGCGATCAGTTGTTAACCGAAAGGTTGGAGGTTCGAGCCCACCCGGTGGTGGTGCGGCGCTTTTTTTTTCTTTGGGCTGATAGCTTTGAAGATATGTTCTGATCGTGGTGAGAGTGGAGCAGGACTGTCTCCATGGCGCAATTGGCTAGCGCGATCGGCTGTTAATCAAAAAGTTGGAGGTTCGAGCCCTCCTGGTAGTGGTGTGTTGCTTTTTCTTTGCGCTGATAGCTTTAAAGAAATGTACTGATGGTGGTGAGAGTGAAGCACGACTGTCTCCGTGGCGCAATTGGCTAGCGCGATCAGTTGTTAACCGAAAGGTTGGAGGTTCGAGCCCACCCGGTGGTGGTGCGGCGCTTTTTTTTCTTTGGGCTGATAGCTTTGAAGATATGTTCTGATGGTGGTGAGAGTGAAGCAGGACTGTTTCCGTGGCGCTATTGGCTAGCGTGATCGGCTGTTAACTGAAAGGTTGGAGTTTCGAGCCCACCTGGTGGTGGATCGGCGCTTTTTTTTCTTTGGGCTGATAGCTTTGAAGATATGTTCTAATGGTGGTGAGAGTGGAGCAGGACTGTCTCCGTGGCGCAATTGGCTAGCGCGATCGGCTGTTAACCGAAAGGTTGGAGTTTCAAGCCCATTCGGTGGTGGTGTGGCGCTTTTTTTTGGGCTATAGCTTTGAAGATATGTTCTGATGGTGGTGAGAGTGGAGCAGGACTGTCTCCTTGGCGCAATTGGCTAGCGCGATCGGCTGTTTACCGAAAAATTGGAGGTTCGAGCCCACCCGGTGGTGGTGCGGTGCTTTTTTTTCGGGCTGATAGCTTTGAAGATATGTTCTGATGGTGGTGAGAGTGGAGTAGGACTGTCTCCGTGGTGCAATTGGCTAGCGCGATCGGCTGTTAACCAAAAGGTTGGAGGTTCAAGCCCACCCGGTGGTGGTGCGGCGCTTTTTTTTCTTTGCGCTGATAGCTTTGAAGATATGTTCTGATGGTGGTGAGAGTGGAGCCCGACTGTCTCCGTGGGGCAATTGGCTAGCGCGATCGGCTGTTAACTGAAAGGTTCAAGTTTCGAGCCCACCCGGTGGTGGTGCGGCGCTTTTTTTCTTTGGGCTCATAGCTTTGAAGATATCTTCTGATGGTGGTGAGAGTGGAGCAGGACTGTCTCCTTGGCGCAATTGGCTAGCGCGATCGGCTGTTTACCGAAAAATTGGAGGTTCGAGCCCACCCGGTGGTGGTGCGGTGCTTTTTTTTTCGGGCTGATAGCTTTGAAGATATGTTCTGATGGTGGTGAGAGTGGAGTAGGACTGTCTCCGTGGTGCAATTGGCTAGCGCGATCGGCTGTTAACCAAAAGGTTGGAGGTTCAAGCCCACCCGGTGGTGGTGCGGCGCTTTTTTTCTTTGCGCTGATAGCTTTGAAGATATGTTCTGATGGTGGTGAGAGTGGAGCCCGACTGTCTCCGTGGGGCAATTGGCTAGTGCAATCGGCTGTTAACCGAAATGTTGGAGTTTCGAGCACACCCGATGGTGGTGCGGCGCTTTTTTTTTTCTTTGGGCTGATAGCTCTGAAGAAATGTTCTGACAGTGGTGAGAGTGGAGCATGACTGTCTCCGTGGCGCAAATGGTTAGCGCGATCGGCTTTTAACCGAAAGGTTGGAGGTTCGAGCCCACCCGGTGGTGGTGCGGCGGTTTTTTTCTTTGGGCTGATAGCTTTGAAGATATGTTTTTATGGTGGTGAGTATGGAGCAGGACTGTTTCCGTGGCGCAATTGGCTAGCGCGATCGGCTGTTAACCGAAAGGTTGGAGTTTCGAGCACACTCGATGGTGGTGCGGCGCTTTTTTTTTCTTTGGGCTGATAGCTCTGAAGAAATGTTCTGACAGTGGTGAGAGTGGAGCACGACTGTCTCCGTGGCGCAAATGGCTAGCGCGATCGCCTTTTAACCGAAAGGTTGGAGGTTCGAGCCCACCCGGTGGTGGTGCGGCGCTTTTTTTTCTTTGGGCAGATAGCTTTGAAGATATGTTCTGATGGTGGTGAGAGTGGAGCAGGACTGTCTCCATGGCGCAATTGGCTAGCGCGATCGGCTGTTAATCGAAAAGTTGGAGGTGCTAGCCCTCCCGGTAGTGGTTTGTTGCTTTTTTTTTCTTTGGGCTGATAGCTTTGAAGATATGTTCTGATGGTGGTGAGTGTGGAGCAGGACTGTCTCCGTGGCGCAATTGGCTAGTGCGATCGGCTGTTAACCGAAAGGTTGGAGGTTCGACCCCACCCGGTGGTGGTGCGGCGCTTTTTTTTCTTTGGGCTGATCGCTTTGAAGAAATGTTCTTATGTTGGTGAGTGTTGAGCAGGACTGTCTCAGTGGCGCCATTGGCTAGTGCGATCGGCTGTTAACCGAAAAGTTGGAGGTTCGAGCGCTCCCGGGAGTGGTGTGTTGCTTTTTTCTTTGCGCTGATAGCTTTGAAGATATGTTCTGATGGTGGTGCGAGTGGAGCACGACTGTCTCCGCGGCGCAATTGGCTAGCGCGATCGGCTGTTAACCGAAAGTTTGGAGTTTCGAGCCCTCCCGGGAGTGGTATGTTGCTTTTTTCTTTGCTTTGATAGCTTTGAAGATATGTTCTGATGGTGGTGAGTGTGGAGCAGGACTGTTTCCGTGGCGCAATTGGCTAGCGCGATCGGCTGTTAAACGAAAGGTTGGAGTTTCGAGCACACCCGGTGGTGGTGCGGCGCTTTTTTTCAGGCTGATAGCTTTGAAGATATGTTCTGATGGTGGTGAGAGTGGAGCACGACTGTCTCCGTGGGGCAATTGGCTAGCGCGATCGGCTGTTAACCGAAAGGTTGAAGTTTCGAGCCCACCCGGTGGTGCTGCGGCGCTTTTTTTTCGTTGGTCTGATAGCTTTGAAGATATGTTCTGATGGTGGTAAGAGTGAAGCAGGACTGTCTCGGTGGCGCAATTGGCTAGCGCAATCGGCTGTTAACCATAAGGTTGGAGTTTTGAGCCCTCCCAGGAGTGGTGTGTTGCTTTTTTCTTTGCTTTGATAGCTTTGAAGATATGTTCTGCTGGTGGTGAAAGTGGAGCACGACTGTTTCCGTGGTGGAATTGGCTAGTGCGATCGGCTGTTAACCGAAAGGTTGGAGGTTCGAGCCCACCCGGTGGTGGTTTGGCGCTTTTTTTTCTTTGGGCTGATAGCTTTGAAGATATGTTCTGATAGTGGTGAGTGTGGAGCAGGACTGTTTCCGTGGCGCAATTGGCTAGCGCGATCGGCTGTTAACCGAAAGGTTGGAGTTTCGAGCACACCCGGTGGTGGTGCGGCGCTTTTTTTTCTTTGGGCTGATAACTTTGAAGATATGTTCTGATGGTGGTGAGAGTGGAGCAGGACTGTCTCCGTGTCGCAATTGGCTAGCGCGATCGGCTGTTAACCGAAAGGTTGGAGTTTCGATCCCACCCGGTGGTGATGCGGCGCTTTTTTTTCTTTGGGCTGATAGCTTTGAAGATATGTTCTGATGGTGGTGAGAGTTGACCACGACTGTCTCCGTGGCGCAATTGGCTAGCGCGATCGGCTGTTAACCGAAAGGTTGGAGGTTCGAGCCCACCCGGTGGTGGTGCGGCACTTTTTTTTCTTTGGGCTGATAGCTCTGAAGAAATGTTCTGACAGTGGTGAGAGTGGAGCACGACTGTCTCCGTGGCGCAAATGGCTAGCGCTATCGGCTCTTAACCAAAAGGTTGGAGGTACGAGCCCACCCGGTGGTGGTGGGGCGCTTTTTTTTCTTTGGGCTCATAGCTTTGAAGATATGTCCTGATGGTGGTGAGAGTGGAGCCGGGCTGTCTCCGTGGCGCAATTGGCTAGCGCGATTGGCTGTTAACCGAAAAGTTGGAGGTTCGAGGCCTCCCGGGAGTGGTATGTTGCTTTTTTCTTTGCGCTGATAGCTTTGAATATATCTTCTGATGGTGGTGAGAGAAGACCACGACTGTCTCCGTGGCGCAATCGGCTAGCGCGATCAGCTGTTAACCGAAAGGTTGGAGGTTCGAGCCCACCTGGTGGTGGTGCGGCGCTTTTTTTTTCTTTGGGCTGGTAGCTCTGAAGAAATGTTTTGACAGTGGTGAGAGTGGAGCACGGCTGTCTCCGTGGCGCAAATGGCTGGCGCGATCGGCTGTTAACGAAAGGTTGGAGGTTCGAGCCCACCCGGTGGTGGTGCGGCGCTTTTTTTTTCTTTGGGCTGATAGCTTTGAAGATATGTTCTTATGGTGGTGAGAGTGGAGCAGGACTTTCTCCGTAGCGCAATTGGCTAGCGCGATCGGTTGTTGACCGAAAGGTTGGAGGTTCGAGCCCACCCGGTGGGGGCGCGGCGCTTTTTTTTCTTTGGGCTGATAGCTTTGAAGATATGTTCTGATGGTGGTGAGAGTGGAGCAGGACTGTCTCCTTGGCGCAATTGGCTAGCGTGAGTGTCTGTTAACCGAAAGGTTGGAGTTTCAAGCCCACCTGGTGGTGGATCGGCGCTTTTTTTTTGGGCTGATAGCTTTGAAGATATGTTCTGATAGTGGTGAGAGTGGAGCAGGACTGTGTCCGTGGCGCAATTGGCTAGCGCGATCGGCTGTTAGCCGAAAGGTTGGAGTTTCGATCCCACCCGGTGGTGATGCGGCGCTTTTTTTTCTTTGAGCTGATAGCTTTGAAGATATGTTCTGATGGTGGTGAGAGTGGACCACGACTGTCTCCGTGGCGCAATTGGCTAGCGCGACCGGCTGTTAACCGAAAGGTTGGAGGTTCGAGCCCACCCGGTGGTGGTTTTTCGCTTTTTTTTCTGTGGGCTGATAGCTCTGAAGAAATGTTCTGACAGTGGTGAGAGTGGAGCACGACTGTCTCCGTGGCACAAATGGCTAGCGCGATCGGCTGTTTACCGAAAAATTGGAGGTTCGAGCCCACCCGGTGGTGGTGCGGTGCTTTTTTTTTCGGGCTGATATCTTTGAAGATATGTTCTGATGGTGGTGAGAGTGGAGCAGGACTGTCTCCGTGGTGCAATTGGCTAGCGCGATCGGCTGTTAACCAAAAGGTTGGAGGTTCGAGCCCACCCGGTGGTGGTGCGGCACTTTTTTTTCTTTGGGCTGATAGCTCTGAAGAAATGTTCTGACAGTGGTGAGAGTGGAGCACGACTGTCTCCGTGGCGCAAATGGCTAGCGCTATCGGCTCTTAACCAAAAGGTTGGAGGTACGAGCCCACCCGGTGGTGGTGGGGCGCTTTTTTTTCTTTGGGCTGATAGCTTTGAAGATATGTTCTGATGGTGGTGAGAGTGGAGGCGGGCTGTCTCCGTGGCACAATTGGCTAGCGCGATTGGCTGTTAACCGAAAAGTTGGAGGTTCGAGGCCTCCCGGGAGTGGTATGTTGCTTTTTTCTTTGCGCTGATAGCTTTGAATATATCTTCTGATGGTGGTGAGAGAGGACCACGACTGTCTCCGTGGCGCAATCGGCTAGCGCGATCAGCTGTTAACCGAAAGGTTGGAGGTTCGTGCCCACCCGGTGGTGGTGCGGCGCTTTTTTTTCTTTGGGCTGATAGCTTTGAAGATATGTTCTTATGGTGGTGAGAGTGGAGCAGGACTGTCTCCGTGGCGCAATTGGCTAGCGCGATCGGTTGTTGACCGAAAGGTTGGAGGTTCGAGCCCACCCGGTTGGGGCGCGGCGCTTTTTTTTCTTTGGGCTGATAGCTTTGAAGATATGTTCTGATGGTGGTGAGAGTGGAGCAGGACTGTCTCCTTGGCGCAATTGGCTAGCGTGAGTGTCTGTTAACCGAAAGGTTGGAGTTTCGAGCCCACCTGGTGGTGCATCGGCGCTTTTTTTTCTTTGGGCTGATAGCTTTGAAGATATGTTCTGATGGTGGTGAGAGTGGAGCAGGACTGTCTCCGTGGCGCAATTCGCTAGCGCGATCGGCTGTTAGCCGAAAGGTTGGAGTTTCGATCCCACCCGGTGGTGATGCGGCGCTTTTTTTTCTTTGAGCTGATAGCTTTGAAGATATGTTCTGATGGTGGTGAGAGTGGACCACGACTGTCTCCGTGGCACAAATGGCTAGCGCGATCGGCTGTTTACCGAAAAATTGGAGTTTCGAGCCCACCCGGTGGTGGTGCGGTGCTTTTTTTTTCGGGCTGATAGCTTTGAAGATATGTTCTGATGGTGGTGAGAGTGGAGCAGGACTGTCTCCATGGCGCAATGGGCTAGCGCGATTGGCTGTTAATCGAAAAGTTGGAGGTGCGAGCCCTCTTGGTAGTGGTGTGTTGCTTTTTTCATTGCGCTGATAGCTTTGAAGATATGTTCTGATGGTGGTGAGAGTGAAGCACGACTGTCTCCGTGGCGCAATTGGCTAGCGCGATCAGTTGTTAACCGAAAGGTTGGAGGTTCGAGCCCACCCGGTGGTGGTGCGGCGCTTTTTTTTCTTTGGGCTGATAGCTTTGAAGATCTGTTCTGATGCTGGTGAGAGTGGAGCAGGACTGTCTCCATGGCGCAATTGGCTAGCGCGATCGGCTGTTAATCAAAAAGTTGGAGTTTCGAGCCCTCCTGGTAGTGGTGTGTTGCTTTTTCTTTGCGCTGATATCTTTAAAGAAATGTACTGATGGTGGTGAGAGTGAAGCACGACTGTCTCCGTGGCGCAATTGGCTAGCGCGATCAGTTGTTAACCGAAAGGTTGGAGGTTCGAGCCCACCCGGTGGTGGTGCGGCGCTTTTTTTTCTTTGGGCTGATAGCTTTGAAGATATGTTCTGATGGTGGTGAGAGTGAAGCAGGACTGTCTCCGTGGCGCTATTGGCTAGCGTGATCGGCTGTTAACTGAAAGGTTGGAGTTTCGAGCCCACCTGGTGGTGGATCGGCGCTTTTTTTTCTTTGGGCTGATAGCTTTGAAGATATGTTCTAATGGTGGTGAGAGTGGAGCAGGACTGTCTCCGTGGCGCAATTGGCTAGCGCGATCGGCTGTTAACCGAAAGGTTGGAGGTTCGAGGCCTCCCGGGAGTGGTATGTTGCTTTTTTCTTTGCGCTGATAGCTTTGAATATATCTTCTGATGGTGGTGAGAGAAGACCACGACTGTCTCCGTGGCGCAATCGGCTAGCGCGATCAGCTGTTAACCGAAAGGTTGGAGGTTCGAGCCCACCTGGTGGTGGTGCGGCGCTTTTTTTTTCTTTGGGCTGGTAGCTCTGAAGAAATGTTTTGACAGTGGTGAGAGTGGAGCACGGCTGTCTCCGTGGCGCAAATGGCTGGCGCGATCGGCTGTTAACGAAAGGTTGGAGGTTCGAGCCCACCCGGTGGTGGTGCGGCGCTTTTTTTTTCTTTGGGCTGATAGCTTTGAAGATATGTTCTTATGGTGGTGAGAGTGGAGCAGGACTTTCTCCGTAGCGCAATTGGCTAGCGCGATCGGTTGTTGACCGAAAGGTTGGAGGTTCGAGCCCACCCGGTGGGGGCGCGGCGCTTTTTTTTCTTTGGGCTGATAGCTTTGAAGATATGTTCTGATGGTGGTGAGAGTGGAGCAGGACTGTCTCCTTGGCGCAATTGGCTAGCGTGAGTGTCTGTTAACCGAAAGGTTGGAGTTTCAAGCCCACCTGGTGGTGGATCGGCGCTTTTTTTTTGGGCTGATAGCTTTGAAGATATGTTCTGATAGTGGTGAGAGTGGAGCAGGACTGTGTCCGTGGCGCAATTGGCTAGCGCGATCGGCTGTTAGCCGAAAGGTTGGAGTTTCGATCCCACCCGGTGGTGATGCGGCGCTTTTTTTTCTTTGAGCTGATAGCTTTGAAGATATGTTCTGATGGTGGTGAGAGTGGACCACGACTGTCTCCGTGGCGCAATTGGCTAGCGCGACCGGCTGTTAACCGAAAGGTTGGAGGTTCGAGCCCACCCGGTGGTGGTTTTTCGCTTTTTTTTCTGTGGGCTGATAGCTCTGAAGAAATGTTCTGACAGTGGTGAGAGTGGAGCACGACTGTCTCCGTGGCACAAATGGCTAGCGCGATCGGCTGTTTACCGAAAAATTGGAGGTTCGAGCCCACCCGGTGGTGGTGCGGTGCTTTTTTTTTCGGGCTGATATCTTTGAAGATATGTTCTGATGGTGGTGAGAGTGGAGCAGGACTGTCTCCGTGGTGCAATTGGCTAGCGCGATCGGCTGTTAACCAAAAGGTTGGAGGTTCGAGCCCACCCGGTGGTGGTGCGGCACTTTTTTTTCTTTGGGCTGATAGCTCTGAAGAAATGTTCTGACAGTGGTGAGAGTGGAGCACGACTGTCTCCGTGGCGCAAATGGCTAGCGCTATCGGCTCTTAACCAAAAGGTTGGAGGTACGAGCCCACCCGGTGGTGGTGGGGCGCTTTTTTTTCTTTGGGCTGATAGCTTTGAAGATATGTTCTGATGGTGGTGAGAGTGGAGGCGGGCTGTCTCCGTGGCACAATTGGCTAGCGCGATTGGCTGTTAACCGAAAAGTTGGAGGTTCGAGGCCTCCCGGGAGTGGTATGTTGCTTTTTTCTTTGCGCTGATAGCTTTGAATATATCTTCTGATGGTGGTGAGAGAGGACCACGACTGTCTCCGTGGCGCAATCGGCTAGCGCGATCAGCTGTTAACCGAAAGGTTGGAGGTTCGTGCCCACCCGGTGGTGGTGCGGCGCTTTTTTTTCTTTGGGCTGATAGCTTTGAAGATATGTTCTTATGGTGGTGAGAGTGGAGCAGGACTGTCTCCGTGGCGCAATTGGCTAGCGCGATCGGTTGTTGACCGAAAGGTTGGAGGTTCGAGCCCACCCGGTTGGGGCGCGGCGCTTTTTTTTCTTTGGGCTGATAGCTTTGAAGATATGTTCTGATGGTGGTGAGAGTGGAGCAGGACTGTCTCCTTGGCGCAATTGGCTAGCGTGAGTGTCTGTTAACCGAAAGGTTGGAGTTTCGAGCCCACCTGGTGGTGCATCGGCGCTTTTTTTTCTTTGGGCTGATAGCTTTGAAGATATGTTCTGATGGTGGTGAGAGTGGAGCAGGACTGTCTCCGTGGCGCAATTCGCTAGCGCGATCGGCTGTTAGCCGAAAGGTTGGAGTTTCGATCCCACCCGGTGGTGATGCGGCGCTTTTTTTTCTTTGAGCTGATAGCTTTGAAGATATGTTCTGATGGTGGTGAGAGTGGACCACGACTGTCTCCGTGGCACAAATGGCTAGCGCGATCGGCTGTTTACCGAAAAATTGGAGTTTCGAGCCCACCCGGTGGTGGTGCGGTGCTTTTTTTTTCGGGCTGATAGCTTTGAAGATATGTTCTGATGGTGGTGAGAGTGGAGCAGGACTGTCTCCATGGCGCAATGGGCTAGCGCGATTGGCTGTTAATCGAAAAGTTGGAGGTGCGAGCCCTCTTGGTAGTGGTGTGTTGCTTTTTTCATTGCGCTGATAGCTTTGAAGATATGTTCTGATGGTGGTGAGAGTGAAGCACGACTGTCTCCGTGGCGCAATTGGCTAGCGCGATCAGTTGTTAACCGAAAGGTTGGAGGTTCGAGCCCACCCGGTGGTGGTGCGGCGCTTTTTTTTCTTTGGGCTGATAGCTTTGAAGATCTGTTCTGATGCTGGTGAGAGTGGAGCAGGACTGTCTCCATGGCGCAATTGGCTAGCGCGATCGGCTGTTAATCAAAAAGTTGGAGTTTCGAGCCCTCCTGGTAGTGGTGTGTTGCTTTTTCTTTGCGCTGATATCTTTAAAGAAATGTACTGATGGTGGTGAGAGTGAAGCACGACTGTCTCCGTGGCGCAATTGGCTAGCGCGATCAGTTGTTAACCGAAAGGTTGGAGGTTCGAGCC